>NW_017802858.1:355799-357363 GCF_001625305.1 Branchiostoma belcheri
ATTAATAAAGATTGAAAAAGTTACACGTCGCATGAAAGTCATGAAAACCTATAATACATGACAATTAAAAAAATGCAAATTCTGCGTTGAAGATATATAATCATCTAACTTTCACTAACTGAGTCTCCTGTCCTCTCATCCATAAAAATTACTTGGTGTGGCCTTTCTTTTTTTTTAATAGACTTTCAGGCAATCTCTAGCGATCCAGCTCATACAATACAGTTTGACAAAGTAAAACTTGCATGAAGACACTAAAAAGTCTTATATTTTCAATGTCAATGTTGGAAAACAGATTGTACAATGCTTTATAAGTCAGGTGTCAGATCATGGAGCTAGAAAAGGTCAATATATATTTTGTGTCCCTTGCAGGGGTCCACGCGAAAAAGGCTGGGCTCAGCAGTTTTTTCTAGGGTCGGTCGGGAAACAGGAAACACAACATTTTTCCCTAGTATGTATAATGTAACTGCTGCTAACAGACTAGGCCACTTCGCTCCATGAAGCACAGATTGATGCAGAAGCCATGTGACCCCTGACCCCACCGGGGGTATTCTTGTCTGCTGTAACATTTTACGACCTTGGTGAGCGGCTTTACGACCTTGTTGAGTCGTGCGAATGCATCAAAGATCGTCTGCTGGCCTGAATATGCATCACAGCTCTCTTAAAGATCGGACATTTATGGAACATGATAACTTATGATGGCAAGATTAGGCCATTTTTAGCCATTTTCTTGGTTTTTGTAAAGTTTAGGCTGTTAAAATGGAAAAGTTTTCTTTCTTGATGGCCTTTGGAAGAGTTCCTGAGCAAACTATGATTCTATACCTCTTCAATCAAATCTCACTCTCTAATTCTCTATGATCTCTGTACTGTTCAACCAAAATATCTATATTATAAAGAAAAATCAAAGACAGATTCACAACTGCCAATGCAATTGGGTGAGAGATTGAAATCAGTGTCTTTGATGTGTAAAAATTACCCCAAGCAAAGGACTGCTCGTATTTCTCAACCAAAACATATATAAGTAAAGACAATCAGACTCAGAAATGGGAAAACATTTGGGTGAAAGATTTGAATCAGTGTCTTTGATGTATAAAAAAATGACCCCAAGCAAAGCTCTGCCCGTATTTCTCAACTGAAACATCTATAAGTAAAGAAAAATCAAAGACAGATTCAGAACTGCCAAGGCATTTATTTGGATAAGAGATTTGAATCAGTACCTTTGAAGTGTAAAAAATGACCCCAAAGGAAAGTGATGGCCGTATTTTGCAACTAAAACATCTATAAGTGAAGAAAAATCAAAGAAAGACTGAGACCTCCCAACGCATCTGGGTGAAAGATTTGAATCAGTACCTTTGATGTGTAAAAATGACCCAAGCAGATCACTGACCGTATTTCTCAACTGTCCACATAAAGACACCATCAAGAATTGACAGACGATTATTGGGACTTCAAACACTGTCTGTCTACTGCCTGATGCAGTCTTAGGCTTTGAACTGGTCATGAATAAAGAAAAAGAAGCTTGAAGACTCTCTTTTGATCTCATCAAAGGAATTGATAATTCGTTACG
>NW_017802858.1:357383-364972 GCF_001625305.1 Branchiostoma belcheri
GGGATAAAATTTAAACAATGAATTTTGAACTTTTAACCAAACCACTGCATTAAAAGTTTGAAAAACTGTAACAACTAGGAAGAAAAGGACTTTCCTCAACTGTTGGGAGCAAAATATGTCGTTGAGCATTTTTTAGATGACTCAGAACCAGAATTTTTATTTGTTTTTTTTTGCAAATCAGAAAAAAATGAAGAGGCGAATCCGAGAACCAACAAATTAAATTGGTGTGGCCTAACTGAGTCTCCTGTCCTCTCATCCAGAAAAATTACTTGGTGTGGCCTTTCTTTTTTTTTAATAGACTTTGGCAATCTCTAGCGATCCAGCTCATACAATACAGTTTGACAAAGTAAAACTTGCATGAAGACACTAAAAAGTCTTATATTTTCAATGTCAATGTTGGAAAACAGATTGTACAATGCTTTATAAGTCAGGTGTCAGATCATGGAGCTAGAAAAGGTCAATATATATTTTGTGTCCCTTGCAGGGGTCCACGCGAAAAAGGCTGGGCTCAGCAGTTTTTTCTAGGGTCGGTCGGGAAACAGGAAACACAACATTTTTCCCTATAGTATGTATAATGTAACTCCTGCTAACAGACTAGGCCACTTCGCTCCATGAAGCACAGATTGATGCAGAAGCCATGTGACCCCTGACCCCACCGGGGGTATTCTTGTCTGCTGTAACATTTTACGACCTTGGTGAGCGGCTTTACGACCTTGTTGAGTCGTGCGAATGCATCAAAGATCGTCTGCTGGCCTGAATATGCATCACAGCTCTCTTAAAGATTGGACATTTATGGAACATGATAACTTATGATGGCAAGATTAGGCCATTTTTAGCCATTTCCTTGGTTTTTGTAAATTTTAGGCTGTTAAAATGGAAAAGTTTTCTTTCTTGATGGCCTTTGGAAGAGTTCTTGGGCAAACTATGATTCTATACCTCTTCAATCAAGTCTCACTCTCTAATTCTCTATGATCTCTGTACTGTTCAACCAAAATATCTATAAGGCCACACCAATTTAATTTGTTGGTTCTCGGATTCGCCTCTTCATTTTTTTCTGATTTGCAAAAAAAAAAAAAAGATTCTGGTTCTGAATCAACTAAAAAATGCTCGTATTTTACCCCCAACAGTTGAGGAAATTCTTTTTCTTCCTAGTTGTTACAGTTTTTTCCATCTATCAATGCAGTGGTTTGATTAAAAGTTCAAAATTTATACTTCAAATTTTAACCCAGCCTTTTTTGTTGACTTCATGGCTCATATTGTAGCATTTGGGGCTATAATAGGATGCCTAGACCTGTTTTTATTTTTATTTTTTTTGGCTCTGTCGCTTCATATTTTTTCTGAAAAAATCCGAGAACCAACAAATTAAATTGGTGTGGCCTAAGTAAAGAAAAATCAAAGACAGATTCACAACTGCCAATGCAATTGGGTGAGAGATTGAAATCAGTGTCTTTGATGTGTAAAAATTACCCCAAGCAAAGCACTGCTCGTATTTCTCAACCAAAACATATATAAGTAAAGACAATCAGACTCAGAAATGGGAAAACATTTGGGTGAAAGATTTGAATCATTGTCTTTGATGTATAAAAAAATGACCCCAAGCAAAGCTCTGCCCGTATTTCTCAACTGAAACATCTATAAGTAAAGAAAAATCAAAGACAGATTCAGAACTGCCAAGGCATTTATTTGGATAAGAGATTTGAATCAGTACCTTTGAAGTGTAAAAAATGACCCCAAAGGAAAGTGATGGCCGTATTTTGCAACCAAAACATCTATAAGTGAAGAAAAATCAAAGAAAGACTGAGACCTCCCAACGCATCTGGGTGAAAGATTTGAATCAGTACCTTTGATGTGTAAAAAATGACCCAAGCAGATCACTGACCGTATTTCTCAACTGTCCACATAAAGACACCATCAAGAATTGACAGACGATTATTGGGACTTCAAACACTGTCTGACTACTGCCTGATGCAGTCTCAAGCTTTGAACTGGTCATGAATAAAGAAAAAGAAGCTTGAAGACTCTCTTTTGATCTCATCAAAGGAATTGATAATTTGTTGCGATCAATTTTCCAACATGTGGACAAAGCAAAGGAATTTTGTGTGGGTGAAGGAAAAATAGACTTCTTTAGAATCAATATTTTTGATAGCCAAGTTGAGTGGGTAGAGTGTTTGCCTTACATTCGATAGGTCGTGAGTTCGATCCCCGGCCGGGTCATACCAAAGACTTAAAAGATGGTACATACTGCTTTCTCTGCTTAGCACTCAGCATATGGGATAGAGTATGGAAGTTAAACACACACCACTACCAGTGGACTAGTCCCCTGCTGTAGTGATTTCACAACTGTGTGGCCCAAGGGCTACTGAACTGGAGATGGGTACCGCCCTATGCATCCACATGGTGCAGGGAGGACTTTAACTAACTTTAACTAACCAAAAATTAAGCCCCGACACTACCAACAGTTAGAAACTGTATAACAATGTAGTCTAGCTGTGTGCTGTGAACCCCAGAACTGGGTTCCCCTGGCCAGGTCAGAGGTCACTGTTCCTCCCTATGTTCAATTTTCCACTTGACCTACAGACAACCGAAGGTTAATGTCGCCATCAGGGATCCTTTAAGATGCGAGGAGGGAGCCCAGACAGACGTAAGACGTCTTAGGGCATCGCTCATGGCTCCAGAAGAAACCATTAACCTCCAAGGACAGGCTTGACCTCTAACAAACTTGTCTTGTGATGGAGTACAGAACGCTGCTGGGAGGTGAGCTAGGAAAAGGAGGATGCAGGAAACACAGTTGCTTGAAAGAAACCAAAACAACTTTGATTTGATTTATCAAAATAATATTATAACAGTACAATACACATGGGCAGCTGTTGCTGGTATTGTGTCCCACACATAGAATATTACAAACACATACAAAAATATAATTAGATTTGGTACCTAGTAATAAAAAGACAATAACAATAACTTTGAAGTAACTTGATGACTCAGTCCCTGACAATATAAATTTGTTGGTTCCTTATTGCTAATTCTGTTGTGTGAAACAGAATTTGTATTACAACATTACAACTATTGCCTTATATGGAAATGATGGTGAGTTCAGCACCAAGGAGAGGTCCATGTCTATGCTACATCAGGGCACTGTTAGTGGCTATTGGAGGCACCAAATCAACTTTTGGCTTCCTTTTACAACACTTATGAATGAGCAAATGAGTGAATGAATGAATGAATGGAGTAAATGAATGAGTGAATGAATCAGTGAATGAATGAGTGAATAGAATGATAAATGAATGAATGAATGAATGAGTGAGTGAATGGAATAATGGATGGATGAATGAATGAATGAATAAATAAATGTATGAGTGACTGAATGAATAAGTGAATGAATGATAAGGACTTTGCTTACTTACTCTTGATTGTAAGAAATCTCCAAGTAGAATTAGGGTCTGGCTTGTTTGGGACATTTTGTTGCATTTTGCTGGTGGTGCACTTCAGGGCATCAACTCATCAGAATTCCTGGAGGAAAATCCTTCAGTGGTTCAGCCTCAAGGTCAAGGTCACCCTGGGTTCATCTGTTCAAGGTCACAGGGTGGCAAAGGTCAGGTGTGTCTGACGGCAGGTCGGCAAGTCCAGATTTTATCCTTGGTTGTTGACACCTGCCAGTTCTGAAATTAACAAGGAAAAACTATATTTACAATGTGTTACACTTTTACAATATGAGCTATCAAAGTGATCCTAGCCAGCAAAATTAAAAGGTTGAGAGAACGTTTACAATCTTGTTGTTGCAAAAAGAGAATAAATTTTGAAAATGAACAAAAATTAACCAGCAAGTCGCTCTGTAGAAAGAAGCATTTGGTACCCAATCCCTCTCCTTGGTGCTGAATAACATGAGCTATCAAACTACTCCCAGCTAGCAAATTTGAAAGATAGTATGAGAGAGTATTTACAATCTTGTTGATGAAGTTTTATTGGAAAAAAGAGAATAAAAATGAACAAAAATTTCCCGGCAAATCACTGTGTAGAGAGAAGCATTGGGTATCCGATCCCTGTCCTTGGTGCTGATTGACTGGTGGTTATTGAAATTTATGACTAATTCCAAAAATTGTAAGAAAGAAGTCAGTTTTCTGAATCAAACCAAATTATTCTCACTATTTACAGTAGTCTCAACATGCCACCGACCCACCCTCTGCAATCAATGCACCATCCCCAGTCCAAAGACCGCATATTGATTGATGAGTGATTAATCCCCCCTTAGTGCGTAATGACTGATCCCTGGGGACATTAATGACCAGTCCCTGTGAGAGTGAGTGAGTTACAGACCTGGAGCAGAGCCAGGTACATGGATATACTGCAAGTCTGCAACCATTCACTACCAGGGCCACTCTAAGTTAATTATGTGATTCTCAGATGTAACATCTGTGTCCATAATATCACCAGGGTCCACAATATCGCCACCTTGAGAAACAGTGTGCTTAAAGATATTTTTACTGCAACATACTTTTGGTATGCACTCCTGCACACCTCAAATGTACATACCTAGGGTATGTTGCAGTAAAAATATCTTTAACACACTTTTTCTCAAGGTGGCGATATTATGGAATATGGTGATATTATGGACACGGATGTTAGGCCACACCAAGTAATTTTTATGGATGACGTCCTCTGGATACCCTAAATCTAATGCAAAAACAAGAAGGGACAAAAAACAAGATGCCTAGATCTGAACTAATGGAGAACAAATTTTAGGACACAAATTGAATGAGATAACACAGTGTAAGAACCAACAAGTCTTTCATTCGTCCTGAAAAACCTAGGCTTTCATGACTTTGTCATTCCTTGACAAAGGCTGGAGTTGCACAGTCAAAAAATATGGGTGAGTAAATGTCAGAAATTATAACTCAAACCTGCCCCAGAATTTGTTGGGTTCATTTTATCAGGGAAATCCCACTAGCTCTTTTTTACAAGTACAATACAAAGAGGTGCGGCGGGTGACACGCCAGTCAAAATCCCATCACGAAAACACTCTGGTGGTCCCTGTCTCCCACACCAACAGTCATATGAGAACTTTTGTACCAACAACTGTTAGGCTCTGGAACAGTCTTCCAAGGGAGATAGCTAAGATCAGGGACAGACAAAGATTCAAACGTGAAGTTAATTCTTTCCTCAGCACAAAACTCTGACAGCGTTCTGTCTAGGCAGTCCTGCTGCTAATGCTGAGTGAGAGCTGACATAGATAAAAAAATATAAAAAAATAAACAGTAAACCACAGCTTAACATCCCATCCTTAGGACTGCACACTTTTCCAGAAGCGTGCAACTTGCGTGAGCAACAACAGCCAAAACTCCCAACTCTCCAGACACAGATAAAGTGGAAAGGGTACAGAATCAAGCTGCAAGATTCTGCACAGACAACTATGTGCTAGTGTCATGGAAGAAACCTACAGTGGGGGTCACTGGAAGACAGAAGAAAAATGTCCAGACTGTGCATGATGTACAAAATGTCTAATGATTGGTGGATGTACTACTAAGTACCTAATACCAGCTCAGAAAAGAAAAAGAAATAGTCATGCTTTCAAGTACCAGAGTTATAGCCGAAGTGCGGTTTTACAGATACAGACACAGGGTCAGTAACCCCAGAAACTACTAAGTACCTAATACAAGCTCAGAAAAGAACAAGAAATAGTCATGCTTTCAAGTACTAGAGTTATCACCAAAGGGCAGTTATACAGAAACAGACACAGGGTCAGAAACCTGCACACTTCTAACTGTAAAGTAATAAATCGCTCTGACAACTCCAGCCATGAATAAAACGCCAGGATTCAGGACCAGCTTTTAACATTGAGCTGTATTAATGGGTTCTCAGGCTGTAAAGTCCTCAGGAGAAGGAGGTTAGGTGTAAGTGAGTGGGCACTAATGTGTTCTGGAGTGCTGGCAGGGTTTTTAACACACGGAGTGAGTAGGTCCACTCGAAGGCCAGACAAATTCATAATGTTCCATCCAGTGAAATTACATCCAATGCAATTTCAGAGCAGCAAAACTGGAAATATTCTGAGTAAAGCAATCCATATAATATTGACACATACTATCCCAACATTGGCACATTTGAATCAGTATTTCATACTTTGGGCATTTAAAATTGCGTACACGAAGTACATCTATTAGGTCCTATGAAACACTCAAAGGCCTGACAAATTCAAAACTTTGTTAAGCAGATTCTCTGCTCTGGTTTTTGGACAAGACAAAAAAAAAACTTAGGAGTCTTACTTTTTGAAGGCAATGCAGTGTACAGTGATATCAAGGTGGAAATATAGTAAATAGAAATCATTAAAGCAGAGGGCATGGAAAACAACTTAAAACTAACTGTATTATAAGCATCATACAACCTGGTTCTCATTGTTTGTTATGTTTGCAGAAGGAAGCATGGTTTTTGCTCAGTCTCTTCTTCTCCTTCTCCAAAGAAATAAGGTCAATGACCAGCACCAGATGTCAGTCACCATGGTAACTGGTGCTGTAGCAATACCTGTGGTGTAAGGTTACATTATGTAGCAGAACAGAGTTGGAGAGGCTGCTCACCATACATATGAATGTATTTTTAAGTTTGAATAAGAATAAACAGAGCAGCAGTTTGTTGGGTAGACCAGGTGAAGGTAAACATTATGCATTTGCTTCGCAAATGTTACTTTAAATTTCTAGATTTCAATATGTTTTCAATCCAAGAACCAACAGATTAAATTAGAGTAGCCTTGCCTTCAGTAAACTACAAATTTATATGCATAGGAGTTATACATAACATAAATCAAACTGCAACACAACGTAATCATGCACCAGTCCCTGAGGTATTGGGCAATTGGCAATCGTTGAGAAAAATGTAATTCAAAGGAATAAGATGTGGCGTTTATATTGAAAAAATTATACCAAATTGAATCAGATCATTGCATATACACACGAGCACATCTGTGTTGTATGTGATTCACGTTATTCATGTTTTATTGACTTGGAATTAATGGAAATGATGAAAAATACCATACAGCAAAGGGAACAGGTTGGGGGATAAATCATTAGGCCATGTTGATTTGATTATATGGATGACATCCTCCGGGAGCCCCAAAACTGATGCGCGCGTGCGAATAAAAAAAAGTTTTGCAAAAAAAAAGTTCTTTTCATTATGAAATCTACGTGGTCATGAGGGTTGAGCAAATGGCACAGAATATGGTTTGGCGAATAATCTAGTCTTCAAGTTCATTTCTTTACAATTTCGTCTTTTTCGTTTGATTTTGGCATTCTACGACATTGGTATAGTTTTTATTAATTTTTTTGTAAGTTATGGTATATCTTTGCTCATTTTGCAACTGTTTTGTACGATTTACAGTATGGTTGAAAACTTTTTTTTTTTGGAAACGGCCGAAAATTCATGCGCGCGCGGATGTCATCCATATAATCAAATCAACATGGCGTAATGCAGGATGTAAGGACCAAACCTTACAATGTGAACTCTAGCCAGACAGTATTCTGAAGACGAAGCGATAAGAGAAGTACACTAGACTTGGATGGAAAAACCAGGGTAGGCAGGTTAGATGGGACAACAATTTCTAAGCC
>NW_017802858.1:364992-367818 GCF_001625305.1 Branchiostoma belcheri
GCCATGTTGATTTGATTATATGGATGACATCCTCCGGGAGCCCCAAAACTGATGCGCGCGTGACGAATAAAAAAAAAGTTTTAGCAAAAAAAAAAGTTACTTTCATTATGAAATCTACGTGGTCATGAGGGTTGAGCAAATGGCACAGAATATGGTTTGGCGAATAATCTAGTCTTCAAGTTCATTTCTTCACAATTTCGTCTTTTTTCGTTTGATTTTGGCATTCTACGACATTGGTATAGTTTTTATTAATTTTTTTGTAACTTACTGTATATTTTTGCTCATTTAGCAACTGTTTTGTACGATATACAGTATGGTTGAAAACTTTTTTTTTTTTGGAAACGGCCGAAAATTCATGCGCGCGCGGATGTCATCCATATAATCAAATCAACATGGCCTTATTAATAACTATCATATTACATTCCAAAAGAAATTCAGCTCTAACATTCTGCTCAATCCTTAGTTTTTTCGAGTCCAAAATGTTAGGGTCTATTATATAATATTATTGAGATTATTATGTAGTAGACTGGTTTATCTATTTCAAGCATGTTTTTATTATGTGACATATTGATTAAAATACACACTTATAAATTGATCAACAATACTTATAAAATTCTTATATAGTGATACTTACTAGAATAGAATTACAAATGTACGTTCATCTATTGTCTTCAATGAGGACTGGATATTGTGGGGTTTACAATATGTTAACAAAATACCATACTATAATATATATTTGTCTGATTTAATTACAAACCTAATTAAAGAAAAGGTTAATTGAACTATGTCTGGAGTATAGAGAAATTGTGTTTTCCAATTAAGGTGATCACTCTGTTTTCATCCGAAAATAATAAAAGGGTTATATATAATTTTGTATAATAGTCCACAGGGTTATGCATAATTACCAAAATCATTATGTACATTTATGAGTAATACCAAAATCATTATGTATAATTATACATAATTATAGTATAATAATACATAATTATAGTATAATTATGTATCATAATTATAGTATAATTATGTATAATTTGACTATTCCCAAGGGACTCATCGACGCTTTCCGCATATTCATTACCACCTAATATGTTACTATGAAAAGTATAAAGACAGTTGGGTTAAGTGTTTGGGATTTATGGGCAAGAGTCTGGAATTAAAAGATTTTTGAATTATATCACTGCTTGTTTTGGTTGTGTATAAGAAAATCCCAATATACTCTAATTTCAAGCTGATGTTCAATGTTAGCAGTAATTTCTTTAGGTCTGAGAAACACCAAACAGAGTTGGAATGGCCTGACACTGACATCATGATATGTACATCATATAACTATAGACTGTAAATTACTTTATATTCGCAGTAGTATAATTTTGCGGTCCAAGAAAAATGGACATGTTTGTGGAACTACATGTTTGCAGTGGTGGCAGATGCAGAAGAAAGAAAGTCAGCGAATCATTTGTTAATGGTTATGACTAGGGCTGGGTACCTCTCTCTCACCTCTCACCCTGACGCCTTTAGGCCTTAGGCCTGTAAGTTGTCAGCCTCTTGGTCAGGCTGGGTACCGGGCTGGGTACCGGTTCAGAAAATTCAGGTCCAGGTCCGGATCAGGTTCAGAGGATCAGGTCCAGGTCCGGACCTAAACCTGGACCTTATTACTGAAGAACAGTAGTAGGAGCAATTTAACTGAGTACGTGTATGCCTTGATGATATCTATCATGGTCCGTGAACTTTTTTGTCGACCTAAAATGGAACCCACTGTTACAGAAGAGACAAACATGGATTTAGGCTAATCTAGTTTGATTCATGGTTATTTTTTTCACTTGCCATGACCAGATTACCTAAAGATGTCTGTACAATCTACCAAAATGTACTCTAAAATTAACAGAAATGTACATCAGGTCCGATGATCAGGTTTTTGCGTTTAGGTTTTTTGGACTCGGTTCTTGAATGTTGTTCAGGTCCAAACAGGTCCAGCTGAACCGGTACCCAGCCCTAGTTATGTCCCGGTCCCTGATACAAATCCGTGGTACAGAAGTGACTACAAAAACCATGCATATAAAAGTACAGTGAATATATAGAGTGAATTACAGTATATGATTTACATCCACTCTGACTTAGCACGAAGCAGCTAGTACATGTAAGGGCATACGGTGAAGAGGGCTTCAGAGTCAGGACTAGAGTTGTGGGATTGAGGTGAGTGAAGAGGTCCTTGGGCCACACCAAATCATTTCCTTGATTCTCGCAAATTTTTTGGCAAAAATACTGTAAGAGGACATCATAAAAGCAAAAGGCAGGGAGGAAAACTTGAAAATGACTGTATTTACTACATCAAAGCCAAGTACACTAAGGCATCAACCTGGTCCTTAGCTATAAGCTTTGTTTTCATTTTGAAAATCATCAAATAAATTGGTGTGGCTTTATCTAATTAAATGTCATTTCATTAAGCAAATCAGACAATTCATGTTTGGCATGTACAAATTTAATGTATTGTCAACAGGTTTTAGGGATGCAAGTAGAAAAAACTGACATTGTTTTTATAATTACGTTTTTCAAGTTCAGCATTTTTTTTTGGTCAAAAATGAGAACCAACACATTAGACTGTAGAGCCTTTATAATCTCTCTGTGTCATATGTAAGGAATACAACAGTTCAGGGACCAGGCTGATAATTCAGTGTTAGTTTTTCAAAATTCAAGAACCGACAAATTAGCTTAGAGTGGCCCTAAGCTTATCTGTGATCTCTGTACGGAGAACATTCCAGTTCAGTGCCCGTCTGATATTTCTGTTAAAATTTGAGAATCAACAAATTACTTTGGAGTGGCCCTAAGCTT
>NW_017802858.1:367838-371311 GCF_001625305.1 Branchiostoma belcheri
CTCAGTATGTAGATAAATGACAAGAATATTAACAAAAAATCTGGTTTTCAAACTGCATTGAGTGCCTTTAAAATTGACATAGGCCAGGTCTTCAGTCCCTGGGCGACTAAGATGATGCCATATCATATATTTGAAGGTTAGGCCATGTTGATTTGATTATATGGATGACATCCTCTGGGAGCCCCAAAACTGGTGCGGGCGTGCGAATAAAAAAAAAGTTTTGCAAAAAAAGAGTTATTTTCCTTATGAAATCTACGTGGTCATGAGGGTTGAGCAAATGGCACAGAATATGGTTTGGCGAATAATCTAGTATTCAAGTTCATTTCTTTACAATTTCGTCTTTTTTCGTTTGATTTTGGCTATTCTACGACATCGGTATAGTTTTTATTAATTTTTTTGTAAGTTATGGTATATTTTTGCTCATTTTGCAACTGTTTTGTACGATATACAGTATGGTTAGTAAAACTTTTTTTTTTGGAAACGGCCGAAAATTCATGCGCGCGCGGATGTCATCCATATAATCAAATCAACATGGCCTTATTAATAACTATCATTACATTCCAAAAGAAATTCAGCTCAAACATTCTGCTTAATCCTTAGTTTTTTCGAGTCTAAAATGTTAGGGTCCATTATATATTGAGATTATTATGTAGTAGACTGGTTTATTTATTTCAAGCATGTTTTTATTATGTCACATATTGATTAAAATACACTATATGTTGTAGATTGATTAAAATACACACTTATAAATTGATCAACAATACTTATAAAATTCTTATATAGTGATACTTACTAGTATAGAATTACAAATGTACGTTCATCTATTGTCTTCAATGAGAATATTGTGGGGTTTACAATATGTTAACAAAATACCATACTATAATATATATTTGTCTGATTTAATTACAAACCTAATTAAAGAAAAGGTTAATTGAACTATGTCTGGAGTATAGAGAAATTGTGTTTTCCAATTAAGGTGATCACTCTGTTTTCATCCAAAAATAATAAAATGGTTATATATAATTTTGTATAATAGTCCACAGGATAATTACCAAAATCATTATGTACATTTATGTGTAATACCAAAATCATTATGTATAATTATACATAATTATAGTATAATAATAAATAATTATAGTATATTTATGTATCATAATTATAGTATAACTATGTATAATTTGACTATTCCCAAGGGACTCATCAACGCTTTCCGCATATTCATTGCCACCTAATATGTTACTATGAAAAGTATAAAGACAGTTGGGTTAAGCGTTTGGGATTTATGGGCAAGAGTCTGGAATTAAAAGATTTTTGAATTACATCACTGCTTGTTTTGGTTGTGTATAAGAAAATCCCAATAATACTCTAATTTCAAGCTGATGTTCAATGTTAGCAGTAATTTCTTAAGGTCTGAGAAACACCAAACAGAGTTGGAATGGCCTGACACTGACATCATAATATGTACATCATATAACTATGGACTGTAAATTACTTTATATTCGCAGTAGTATAATTTTGCGGCCCAAGAAAAATGGACATGTTTGTGGAACTACATGTTTGCAGTGGTGGTGGGTGCAGAAGAAAGAAAGTCGGGGAATCATTTGTTCATGGTTATGACAAATCCGTGGTACAGAAGTGACTACAAAAACCATGCATATAAAAGTACAGTGAATATATAGAGTGAATTACAGTATATGATTTACATCCACTCTGACTTAGCACGAAGCAGCTAGTACATGTAAGGGCACACGGTGAAGAGGGCTTCAGAGTCAGGACTAGAGTTGTGGGATTGAGGTGAGTGAAGAGGTCCTTGGGCCACACCAAATCATTTCCTTGATTCTCGCAAATTTTTAGGCAAAAATTTTGTAAGAGGACATCATAAAAGCTAAAGGCAGGGAGGAAAACTTGAAAATGACTGTATTTACTACATCAAAGCCAAGCACACTAAGGCATCAACCTGGTCCTTAGCTATAAGCTTTGTTTTCATTTTGAAAATCATCAAATAAATTGGTGTGGCTTTATCTAATTAAATGTCATTTCATTAAGCAAATCAGACAATTCATGTTTGGCATGTATAAATTTAATGTATTGTCAGCAGGTTTTAGGGATGCAAGTAGAAAAAACTGACATTGTTTTTATTACGTTTTTCAAGTTCAGCATTTTTTTTTGGTCAAAAATGAGAACCAACACATTAGACTGTAGAGCCTTTATAATCTCTCTGTGTCATATGTAAGGAATACAACAGTTCAGGGACTGGGCTGATAATTCAGTGTTAGTTTTTCAAAATTCAAGAACCGACAAATTAGCTTAGAGTGGCCCTAAGCTTATCTGTGATCTCTGTACGGAGAACATTCCAGTTCAGTGCCCGTCTGATATTTCTGTTAAAATTTGAGAATCAACAAATTACTTTGGAGTGGCCCTAAGCTTATCTCTGGGCTCCGTACGTACTTGCTTACATTCCAGTTCAGTGCCCGGCTGAAAGTCCAACATATATTTTGTCAAAATTTGAGAATAACTTGTTTTGTCAAAAAGCGAGAACCGACAAATTATATTGGAGTGGCCTTGGAGGTCTGTACAGAGAACATTCTAGTTCAGCAACCAGGCTATTAGTTTAGCATTATTTTCTTCAAAAAGCGAGAACCAACAAATCAAATTTGTGTGGCCCTAAGCTTATCTCTGGGCTCCGTACGTACTTGCTTACATTCCAGTTCGTTGGCCGTCTGATAACTCCTGTGGGAGAGGATAACAGTAGGTTATAAATAGCGCTGACGAGACGCGCTGTGTTGACTCTTACCTCCCGGGTGTGAAACAGGCGGTCTCCTCTTACACACCAGTTCCTCAGGCTGGCTGTAATCCTTAAGGAACTGGAGAAGACTGTTGTAGCAGCTCGACATACGTTCACTGTGTTCCTCAAGCAAGCAGGATTCCTTATTATAGGAGCTGGAGAAAGCTGCTGTAGAAGCTTGATGTATGCTCAGGCAAGCAGTATTCCTTAAGGAAGTAGAGAAGACTGTAACGGTTGTAGACAAAGTCGCCTTTTACACACGAGTTCCTCAGGCTGGCTGTATTCCTTAAGGAGTTGGGGAAGGCTGCTGTAGTGGCTCGACATATGTTTTCTGTGTCTTCTGGATAACCTGAAGGATTGGGCTGCGTACAAGGAGAGGGGATAGACTAAGACTTCCTTCTTTAAGATGTTCCTGCCAATCTGTCTTTAAGGAATTCTATGTTCTTCAAGGTGTTCAGCAAGGTTGCACGGCTGGCAGTATTCCTAATATAAGGAGTTGGAGAAGGCTGTTTGACGTATGATTTTCTGGATAACCTGAAGGATTGGGCTGCAAACAAGGAGTAAGGATTGACTAAGACTTTCTTCGTAAAGATGCTCTTGTCATTCTGTCTTTAAGGAATTCTACGTTCTTCAAGGTTGCTGTTACTAAGCAGCTTGACATATGTTCACTGTGTCTTCTGGATCACCT
>NW_017802858.1:371331-381314 GCF_001625305.1 Branchiostoma belcheri
CACTGTCCTGCTACTTTGTCATTTGAGCGTTTGATGATATCTGATGAGCAATCAATCATTGCCTGGTCGAGGACAGCCCTTCAGTTGTACTGTACAGTTGACAGCCTGACGTTCAAAAATTTCCCTAGTCCTTTCCCCAAGCCCACGTTGTACCAGTTTTTCAGTTATATCGCTCTCATGCTACTTCATATTCGAGTGTTTGATGGTGTTTGATCAACGATTATCGTGTGTGGATGACAGCCCTTCAGTTGTACTGACACTGTTGACAGCCTGACGTTCAAAAATTGGACTGCCTGGACCATTTTTCAAGCCCACGTTGGACCAGTGAACAGTTATATAGCTCTCATGCTACTCCGTATTCCAATGTTTGATGGTGTTTGATCATCGTGATTATCATATGGTTAATGACAGTCCTTTGGTTGAACTGTTGACAGCCTGACGTTCAAAAATTGGACAGCCTGGACCATTTGACAACTCCACATTGGACCTGGTGTGAGTGCATGGTTGTTTCACTGTCCTGCTACTTTGCATTCAAGCGTTTGATGATGTTTGATGAATCACCATCGTGTTATTGATGACAGTCCTTCTTCAGTTGTGCCATTGAAGCCTGACGCTCAAAAATCGGACTGCCACTGGTCCATTTTCCAAGGCTTGGTCAGACCAGTTGCATGGATATTTTCACTGTCCTGTAACTCCTCCGTACTAGACTGTTTACTAATGTCCTGGGAGTACTCAGTTATACTGTTGCAGCCTGACGTTCAAAAATCCACTTGCTAGTGATCCATTTTCCAAGGCCTTTTTTTGGACCAGTGCAAGGTTATCACTGTGCCATTACTATCCTCGAGTGTTTACTGATGTCCTGGGAATTCTCACTTCTCACTCTTGCAGGCTGACTATCAAAAATAAACTCGGCCCATTTTTTAAGGCCTATTTTGGACCATTGCAAGGTTAACACTGACCCGTTACTCCATCCTGGAGTGTTTGCCGATGTTTGTTTGACCAGTGAATCGTCGTTCGGCCCATGCCTGTGGAAGGATGACATGTTTCCTAAGATGTTGTCTCCATCCCGGAGCCAGGGACTCTTACGGTAAGTCGTTACTAGCAAGGTTTCAATCAGAAACCTCCTAGGACGTATATAGTAGTAGCTAGTAGACTGGTTTAATAGTTTTTATCAGCAAAAAGACATACATGCCTCATGGCAACTGTAAGGCTGAATTTTGAGGATATCTACAACTTAGGTATCAGTCTATAAAATGATCATTATACAATTTAACAGTTGTCATCATCATCATGATCATTAGTAAGCGACAGTGAAATACCCTTAATCTTATAATGTCTTATTCAACATTAAACCTCGAAGCACATAGTACATTTTGTAGTTACTGTAGCTAAGGCCACACCAATTTAATTTGTTGGTTCTCGGATTTTGTCAGAAAAAACATGAAGCGACAGGGCGAAAAAAAATAAAAATAAAAACAGGTTTAGGCATCCTAATATAGCCCCAAATGCTATGATAGGAGCCATGAAGTCAACACAAAAGGTTGTGTTAATATTTAAACAATGAATTTTGAACTTTTAATCAAACCACTGCATTGATAGATGGAAACACTGCAACAGCTTGGGAGAAAAGGACTTTCCACAACTGTTGGGGGCAAAATATGAGCATTTTTGAATTGATTCAGAACCAGAATCTTTTTTTTTTTTTTGCAAATCAGAAAAAAATGGAGAGGCGAATCCGAGAACCAACAAATTAAATTGGTGTGGCCTAATAGAGTAGAATCTTCAGTCGGGTTATTTGTCACTTGTCAGTAGACTGGTTTATTTGTCACTTCAAAATCAATGACAAACCTTGAGACTTGCGCTATAAAATCTTTTGAAATCTCAAATCGTACCACAGATAAAATGCTACGAATTAGATCCCTGAAACTCCACTACAAGCCCATTGAATTTCAGTGGCAGTGTTGTGTGATGACGGTTATACAATGCCACTAGTAAGTCATATCCAGTTGCTTGAGTGACTGTTTTTTGGCATATCTTATTACCTGGATGTCCAACATTCACCAATGTACCAATGTCACTAGATTTTTATTTAATACAAATGTAGGGCGATATTTTTACATGTTATCCCACAGTAGCAGGTACATTTTCTGCATCATGCACATCTGTACAAGTATCCAGACTCAGCCAAAAATGCTATGTTTTTGGTTGGTAAACACTTGACAAACTGTACAGTCACTGTCTTAGTGTGGGGCTATACATTATATGTTGCCTTTGCAGCTTGAGTAATGTCAGATGGAGTCAGACTTTTTACATTTACCCTAGAGCTAGGAAGTACATTTTAGTAGTATCTACATCATGTAATGGCTTAGCCACAGGGTCTGTAATATTTTAGTTCAGGTTGGTAAAGCCAGTGGAGGGTTATGTTGTCACTACAGTTTAACTTGAAAGAAGGAGTCAGCTTTTGATGTTTCAATAGTAGAAGCTTTAGATTCTGAAGTAAAATGTACACAGAATATCCTAACATGTCATTGACATATGGAAAATTTTATGTGTACCTCCAATTCTAGTAGTCATCATACGTTAGCATTGTTGTATTGAGCTTAGTCAAAGTCTGGGGCTGTGTTACATGTATGTCCCTTTTTTGACTTGATTGCTTAAGAGACTTTTACCTCTTTTCCATAAAGCTTCAGAAGTATACATTATGACTTGATCAAATTCACTTGCAATGCTGCATCATATATTGGTGTGGCACTAAAAAAAATGTCCCAACTAAAAGAAAAAGTAACTTAGGCCACACCAATTTAATTTCTTGGTTAACGGATTCGCCGCTTCATTTTTTTCTGATTTGCAAATAAAAATAAAAATTCAGAATCAACTGCAAAATGCTCATCTTTTGCCCTGAACAGTTCAAAACAGTCCTTTTTATCCTAGTTGTTACAGTTATTCCATCTTTCAATGCAATGGCATCATTAAAAGTTCAAAATTCATTGATTATATTTTGAACCAGCCTGGTATGTTGACTTCGTGGCTCCTAACGTACCATTTTGGGCCATAATACGATGCCTAGGCCTGTTTTTATTTTCATTTTTTTTCGCCCGCCCGCTCCATTATTTTTCTAGAAAAATCCGTTAATCAAGAAATTAAATTGGTGTGGCCTTACAACGTTCATGTTTTTCTACATTGTAGTTAAGCCCTTTCTTTCAAATCTGAAAACCAATAAATTGCATTGATGTGGCCTTATATGAGGCAAACAGACCACAAATGAGCCATATTCTGACTACATCAAACATTCGCGTTTAGGCACGGTTTCCTGACTCCTGGACTGTGTAGGTTACAGACAACAGTTGAAAGGCTTGTACATTAGAGTGTGTGCGACGTGTGTTATTTTAAAATGACATCTGCGGGGCAAACCCAAGGTTACCTCTCACGGCTCCAAATTCATTTTTGACAATAGGTGCACTGGTGCACCCAACCTAAAAAATTGGGTGCACAAAAAATTTTAGGTGCACCATATAAAATAGGTAGAGTATCAGCAAAAGCTATAATTATGTTTTATTTCAAGAAAAGTACTATAATAATAACAATGATTGTATTATTTTTTTACACATAGATGTTAAGAATATGCTGTAACAACTAGTACATTCAACATCTTCACATATGTTAAAACTAAGAAAATATTTGGGTGCACCAATGCACTCACGGAAAAAAACTTGGGTGCACAGCTCCAAATTTGGGTGCACTAAAGTGCACATGCACGCGGTATTTTCAGCCCTGCTTCTATTATGCTTGCCACAGCATTGTGAGAGGAAGCTGTGTCAGGAAATCAAGCATTTAAGGGATATAACCTTAGATTTGCATACATTTTTCAGTCCTGTTCTGGGCTTTCTTCTTCTAGACTCAAGACATTTTGTTGCCAGAGAGTCTGGTATATTTTGTATTGATCATGACAGTGACAAAAATAAATGGCATAGTGACTAGTACATGAATGTATATAAAATATTGCAAGGCCTAAGCAACTTCTCCATTGACTGCTAGTATTACTATCTACTGCATTGATTTTAGATTGTATTCATTGATTTTTGATTCTGTGTCGTATAGAATATTATCTGATTCAGCAATTTTGGCATTGTTTTCACAGTTTAAAACATTGATTTTTCTAAATCAAATCGGGGTGCACATTACAACCAGCTTGAGTAAAAATTTCAATACTAAAATAACATTTGGCAATAAACAGTATATTAGGAGATAGTACAGTGTAGACCAAGTGTTAGGTTATGATTTGATACATTACCCCACTTTTATCTGCACTGAAAAAAGATGTTCAGGTTATATCGGTTATCTATGTGATGTTCCTTGTTGCTTGGATCCAACAGGATAACTGACATTCAGTCTGGTACAGTTAATCTCTGATGTGTAGATACAGATCTGGAGCAGAGAGCATTCATCAAACGTGATTTAAGTTCTGATGATTAGGCCACAAAATAATTAATAATTTAATTTCTTGGTTAATGGATTCGCCCGCTTCATTTTTTTCTGATTTGCAAATACATGTAAAAATAAAAATTCAGAATCAACTGCAAAATGCTCATATTTTGCCCTGAACAGTTGAAAACAGTCCTTTTCTTCCTAGTTGTTACAGTTATCCATCTTTCAATGCAGTGGTATCATTAAAAGTTCAAAATTCATTGTTTAAATTTTGAACCAGCCTGGTGTGTTGACTTCATGGCTCTTATCGTACCATTTTGGGCCATAATAGGATGCCTTGAGGCCTGTTTTTTTTTCGCCCGCCGCTCCATTATTTATCTAGAAAAATCTGTTAACCAAGAAATTAAATTGGTGTGGCCTAATTTAAGTTGTTGGTTTTTTACAAAGAAAATATGGTTCACTGGCAAGACATATCATCATAACGAACTTATATAAATTATACTGTTTAACAAAGTAAGGACATGCCTAAGGACAATAAACTTTCAATGTCAATGTTAGAAAACCAATTGTAAAACGTTTCATCACTTGTGTCAGATCATGGAGCTAGAAAAAGGCGATTAGCTTCAAAAATTTGCAGGGGTCCACACGAAAAAAGGCTAGGGTCAGCAGTTTTTTCAAGTTCAGTCAGGAAACAGGAAACACAACATTTTTCCCTAGGGTTGACAGTCTGTGTGTGTTATTTATGACTCCCATAATTATTGTACAATGTTTCATCACTCAGGTGTCAGATCATGGAGCTAGAAAAAAGGTGATTAGCTCCAAAAATTTGCAGGCGTCCACACAAAAAAAGGCTAGGCTTGTCAGTTTTTTCTAGGATTGGTCAGGAAACAGGAAACACAACATTTTTCCCTAGGGTTGACAGTCTGTGTGTGTTATTTATGGCGCCCATAATTATTGTGCAACGTTTTATAATGCAGGTGTCAGATCATGGAGCTAGAAAAAGTCGATTAGCTCCAAAAATTTGCAGGCGTCCACACAAAAAAAGGCTAGGCTTGGCAGTTTTTTCTAGGGTTGGTCGGGAAACAGGAAATACAACATTTTTTCCTAAGGCCTTAACCCTTGTCCTGCTGGCATTTTTTACACAATATTTTCAAATAATTTGATGTCTTAGTCACAGTCACAGACCCTTGACTTTTTTTGCTCTGTGGTGGCAGAGTTAATATGCAAAAAAAGGCTAGGGTCGGCAGTTTTTTCTAAATTAGGTTGGGAAACAGGATAACACAACATTTTTCCCTAGAGTTGACAGTCTGCGTGTGTTATTTATGGCACCCACGTTGGGTGAACACGTGCTAGCGGCAGATAGGCAGGCCTCGCATTAAGTGGCTTTGCAGTACGACAATGATGAATATTAACAGACAAGGTGGACAACCCTCCAAGTACTGACTCTCAGGTGTTGACTAAAGTGGAGCTGAACTGAAATTGCTGTAATGGTGTGTAGCCGCGTTGAGGTTGGATAGGGGTGCTAGACATACATGTAGTGTCACCAAGATGAAAACAAACCTATACAGTGGAAGAGTAATAAACTGGTGGATGTACCAACTACTGCTATATGTAATAACAGCTCAGATGAAATTGCTGTGATGGTGTGTAGCTGCATGTGTAGAGGAATGGATAAGGGCGCTAGACATACATGCAGTGCCACCAAAGTGAAGACAAACCTACAGTGGGTGTCACTGGAAGAATAATAAACTGGTGAATGTACTAAGTATCTACATGTAATAATAGATCATATGAAATTGCTATGGTGTGTAGCTGTGTGCAGGATGGATAAGGGTGCTAGTACAGTGTCACCTAAATAAAAATGAACCTACAGTGGGTGTTCCTATAAGAAAAAAATTGTCCAGACTAATAACTACCAACTACTGCTCAGGTACATTTACATGTACCATGCCCGTAGCCAGGATTTTGAATGGGGGGGTTCGTCCCATTGCTTGAGGGGACCTTGAGCGCCGAAGGCGCGAGGTTCCTAGGGGGGTCCGGGGGCATGCTCCCCCGGAAAATTTTGAAAAATGAACCTTCTAAAATGGCATTTCGTGCATTTTTGAGAGGATTTCCAAGAAAAAATCAGAGATAAATTTTGATTCAATGACAAAGGGAGTAGTTTTTCTACGATTCCAGTCCATCTTTTCAAGAAAAATCTTGGACCTGTACATAAAAAATATTATTAAAATGTGGACCAAAAAGTGGACCTTTACATAAAATGTGGACCAAAAAGTGGACCTAATAAATTACATAAAAAGTGGACCGAAAAGTGGACCTTTGAGCCTTGTGGGGGGGTTCTTCCGAACCCCCGAACCCCCCCTGGCTACGGGCATGTGTACACAAATATCTAATACCACCTCAGAAAATAAGACGAAACAGTCATGCCTACAAGTATTTGACATGGACAGCCCTTGAAGTACTGACTCTGGTGCTGCAAAGTGGAACTGAAGTGAAATTGCTGTAATGGTGTGTAGATGTGTATAGGATGGATAGGGGTGATAGTGTCACTAAAATAAAACAAACCTACAGTGGGTGTTCCTATAAGACAAAAAAAATGTACAGGCTATGCATTTGATTTGTATTCCATCTATTACTCACAGAGAGTGTTTCCTAAAAAAAAAAATTAACGCCAATAAAATGAAATAAAAGAAAGAAAACCTACATGCACTTGGAAAAGGCTAAACCAAGACACACTGAATATCCCTGCCCCAGCCATATGAGTGTCGGAATATGTCATTTGATTTACATTCTGTCTATATTACTCACAGGGAATGATTCCTCAAATAGCAATTGCTGATAAAATGAAACAAAAAGAAAAAATAAGATTTTTTAGAAATAACCAAGACCCACTGAATATCATTGCCCCAGCCCTACGAGTGTTGGAGTATGATTTGCATTCTGTCCATAACTCATACGGACTGATTCTGGATTATGCTTCACTTTTCCCTTCACACGTGTGATGGAGAGAGATTCCCGCTGGGGATGTGGAGAAAAGACCCAGCGTGGCTCCGTATGGCAGACGTGTTGCCAATTCTATACTTGTGGGCTAGGACAAGGCAGTCTGCTGGTTCTAGGGTTTAAAAAAATACTTGCTGGTCTCAGGCAGATCATAAAAGAACAAGGAACAGTCATGTCTTCAAATATCAGAGTCATCAACTAAAATTTGAGGTGTTCCATAACTCCAGTTTCCAAGAACTATCGTAGAGTGGAATTCGTTCCCACTATACAAGCTGACAGTAGGGGCATCATCACTAGAAAGCTTTAAACAACTCCTATAGCCTGCAATTAAATGTGCAAAGATTGTGTTGAACATGTTGTGTGGTGTGATATAGCTAGCTGCCGCCACGCCGCGTGCCTGCAAAGCTGGTGTGTTACAGTAAAGGGCGGTTATCAGGCTATACCAAAAATGAATACAATCATGTAAACCGTAACTCTCGCAAGATCACGTTGTGAAGTGATTGGTCATTAATTATCCTGATGCGACAGTGGTCGCTGAAAATTTGATCCCTGTAAATAGTGTGTTGGAATAAAGTTTAACGTTTTACAGTATAAAAATGAATACAGATACAGACCTAGCATGGCTCCGTATGGCAGACGTGCTGCCAATTCTATACTTGTGGGCTAGGACAAGGAAATCTGCTGGTTCTGGCTTTTATGTTTACCTTTGCAGAAGGAAAACATATTGTTTTTGCTCAGTTTCTTCTTCTTCCGTTCTTCCAAACAAATAAAGTTAATGACCTGGACCAGTCATCTGTCACCATGGTAACTCACCAGGTGCTGTAGCACACACTGTGATGTTAGATTATGTTGCAAGTTGTAAGACAGTTGGAGAGGCTGGTCACGCTAATAATTATGAGTACATGTTCCCAAATCATATCCAATTGCTTGAGTAACTGCTTTTTGGCGTATGAGTATATGTGTTTGTGTAAGAATAAAACAGAGCATTAATTTGTTAAGCTACATGTAGACCATATATGAAGGTATTACTAAGCATTATGCAATTACTTAGACATTTGTTTACTGCTGTTTGTTTATATTTGTTGTTGTTGTTTACCCCAGATGTGCCCGACCCCCCCGCCGGCAAACCGCGCGTCACAAACGTCACCTGTGATTCGCTGACGCTCTCGTGGCAGGAAGTGGGACGGAAACCCGCAGCGGGAATCACAGCTTACATCGTGGAGATATGGAAAGCAAGCGAAAGGTGAGATTTATTCATCTAAGGCCACACCAATTTAATTTCTTCATGGTTAACAGATTCGCCCGCTTCATTTTTTTCTGATTTGCAAATAAAAATAAAAATTCAGAATCAACTGCAAAATGCTCATATTTTGCCCTGAACAGTTGAAAACAATCCTTTTCATCCTAGTTGTTACAGTTATTCCATCTTTTAATGCAATTATCATGGTATCATTAAAAGTTAAAAATTCATTGTTTAAATTTTGAACCAGCCTGGTGTGTTGACTTCATGGCTCTTATCGTACCATTTTGGGCCATGATAGGATGCCTAGGCCTATTTTTATTTTTATCTTTTTTTCACCTACCCGCTCCATTATTTTTTTAGAAAAATCCGTTAACCAAGAAATTAAATTGGTGTGGCCTAATGAAGATTTACCACATTTGTGGAAGGATTGACATAACACCTCTTCAAGATGTCAAACCTGAGACCATACTGTAAGGTATAGTCTGAAACTACATGTAGCCTCTTGAAAGCAAGCGAAAGGTGAGATAGTCCTGTCCTGTCACTATTCATAACATGAGTTGGAGGAAGATCACTAGTCAGTAAGAAAGCTTTAAACAACTCCTGCAAAGTGCAAAAATGTACAAATATTGAGTGTAATAAGTCGTTCGGTGTGATATAGCTAGCTGCCGCCGTGCCGCGTGCCTGTGAAGCTGGTGTGTTACGCCGAAGACCAGCACGTTGGCAGAACATATTGCACCTCTGCAAAACCAGTAATGTATTGTGCATTAAGCACTTTGGCTGAACGTTTCATAGAAAGATTTTCACATATATATAAGGCCACACCAATTTAATTTGTTGGTTCTCGGATTCGCCTCTTCATTTTTTTCTGATTTGCAAAAAAAAAAAAAAGATTCTGGTTCTGAATAAACTCAAAAATGCTCATATATTGCCCCCAACAGTTGAGGAAATTCCTTTTCTTCCTAGTTGTTACAGTTTGCCCATCTATCATTGCAGTGGTTTGATTAAAAGTTTAAAATTTATACTTTAAATTTTGACCCAGCCTTTTCTGTTGACTTCATGGCTCATACTCGTAGCATTTGGGGCTATAATAGGATGCCTAGACCTGTTTTTATTTTTATTTTTTTTCGTCCCTGTCACTTCATATTTTTCTGAAAAAATCCGAGAACCAACAAATTAAATTGGTGTGGCCTAAATGTTGATAGTATTACCATATTTAGCCTACACAATGATCAGTTGACTATAGAGGGAACTGACGCCATCACTTCCAAAACTCTACCCTTTCTTTAATTGTTAGCTGTAAGTTACTACAAGCATG
>NW_017802858.1:381334-384153 GCF_001625305.1 Branchiostoma belcheri
GTTTTTGCTCAGTTTCTTCTTCTTCCGTTCTTCCAAACAAATAAAGTTAATGACCTGGACCAGTCATCTGTCACCATGGTAACTGGTGCTGTAGCACACACTGTGATGTTAGATTATGTTGCAAGTTGTAAGACAGTTGGAGAGGCTGGTCACGCTAATAATTATGAGTACATGTTCCCAAATCATATCCAATTGCTTGAGTAACTGCTTTTTGGCGTATGAGTATATGTGTTTCTTCGGACAACGAAGCCAAGCCAAGAAGAAGATATGTGTTTGTGTAAGAATAAACAGAGCATTAATTTGTTAAGCTACATGTAGACCATATATGAAGGACTAAAGCATTATGCAATTACTTAGACATTTGTTTACTGCTGTTTGTTTATATTTGTTGTTGTTGTTTACCCCAGATGTGCCCGACCCCCCCGCTGGCAAACCGCGCGTCACAAACGTCACCTGTGATTCGCTGACGCTCTCGTGGCAGGAAGTGCGACGGAAACCCGCAGCGGGAATTACAGCTTACATCGTGGAGATATGGAAAGCAAGTGAAAGGTGAGATAGTCCTGTCCTAATTCATAACATGAGTTGGAGGAAGATCACTAGAAAGCTTTAAACAACTCCTGCAAAGTGCAAAAATGTACAAATATTGAGTGTAATAAGTCGTTCGGTGTGATATAGCTAGCTGCCGCCGTGCCGCGTGTCTGTGAAGCTGGTGTGTTACGCCGAAGACCAGCATGCACGTTGGCAGAACATATTGCACCTCTGCAAAACCAGTAATGTATTGTGCATAGCACTTTGGCTGAACGTTTCATAGAAAGATTTTCACATATATATAAGGCCACACCAATTTAATTTGTTGGTTCTCGGATTCGCCTCTTCATTTTTTTCTGATTTGCAAAAAAACAAAAAAAGATTCTGGTTCTGAATAAACTCAAAAATGCTCATATATTGCCCCCAACAGTTGAGGAAATTCCTTTTCTTCCTAGTTGTTACAGTTTGCCCATCTATCATTGCAGTGGTTTGATTAAAAGTTTAAAATTTATACTTTAAATTTTGACCCAGCCTTTTCTGTTGACTTCATGGCTCATACATTGTATCATAGCATTTGGGGCTATAATAGGATGCCTAGACCTGTTTTTATTTTTATTTTTTTTTCGCCCTGTCGCTTCATATTTTTTCTGAAAAAATCCGAGAACCAACAAATTAAATTGGTGTGGCCTAAGGGCATCAACCAGTCAGCAGTTTCCAAGTGTTATCTCTGCAAAAGATATCCTCTGCAACAGGCAAAATTCTGATGCAACGTTGACCAAACATCCAACAGAAATCGTGAAAAAACAGGTTTTCGCGCAGGTGCAGTATGTTCTGCCGACATGTTGCCTCTACCAGGCTTCAGAAGCAGCTGGAAAGAAATTGGCCATGTGACATTCATGACAGTCATCCACAAAGTTGACTTCTTGTGGCCTACTCAGGCCTGTGCATTTAGCCCCATTAAATAACTATTCTAGTGGCAGGGTGGGACTTAGTTATAAACTGGGAGGATCGTTTTGTATGATTGCAGCAGGGGCAGTTTAACACACGAGATCGATGCACTAATCACTCCATGATTGCCCTGTGTTTCAAGTATAATTACAGCTAGGGAAGCACTTTGGCAGAACGTACTGCGCCTGCGCAAAACTTATCATGTATATAGCACTTCGGCAGAATATCTCATATAAGGTTGTATTAAATGTGTTAATATAAGGTTAACACTCTGTAGTTTCCAAATGTTACGTTGTAAAAGATATCCTCTGCAACAGGCAAAATTCTAATGCAACGTTGACCAAAAATCCAATGAAATCATGAAAAATGGCAGGCGCAGTACATTCTGCCGATGTGCTAGCTAAGGAAGGGGACAACACCAAATCTATTCCTAATGGGTGCATGTGTTTTCCAAGAACTTATAATAATAATAAATAAATAATAATGAAAGACCTTTATTGTACGCTTGTGCTCTAACGAGCTAAGTACAGGTCATGGGTAGACAGGGAAAAGAAAACAGTAATTATGACACTTACATACTATGTAAGCTAATGTGTTCTACTATTTACAGGTTCAGCTTCTTCTCGCTTCTTTACGCAGTTAAAGATGTACGAACATATTGAGCTAATTATACATGGTTTGTCAAGTTTCATGAGGAATTCGAATTTTTCTATTCTATCTAAATGTCTAAAGCTTGGGAACTTATCTATTACATAAGTATAGAGGGATATTGTAGACTGGAACTCGTTGCCACCAAGCACAGTTTGGGCATCATTACTAGAAAGCTTTAAACAACTCTCCTGCATTACTAAATGTGTAAAGATTGGGTGTAGCAGCAATGACGTCTCTATTTCTATTCGTGATCTTGGTAGGAGTATTCATTTCCCAAATTGCGCAAGACGGGGTCTAAAAATACTGCTGGTGCCTGGTATAACCCCAGGCAGCTGTCAGTGTGGTAAATTACCCGGGAACAAGGCTGGGGTTACGGAGACACTGACACGCAGGGGAGTATTTAGGGCACCAAACATTTATGGGACTAAAAGTTTAACTGTACGTTCCAAAATACAAAATTGGACACACAATTGTGCAGCTCCAGAGTTCATAGTACTGTACAGTTGTAGAGTTCAAGCTTTGTTCTCACACAATAAAGGAATTCTACAACAGTTCTACAACTATTCTATTCTATCGCTCAGGACAAGACTGGGGTTACGCAGGCACTGACACTGTGGAGTATTTAGAGCAGCAAACGTTTATGGGACTAAAAGTAGAAATTGAAGCAAAGTTGAACAGTTACTGTTACAATA
>NW_017802858.1:384173-386588 GCF_001625305.1 Branchiostoma belcheri
AACAGAAATCGTGAAAAAACAGGTTTTCGCGCAGGTGCAGTATGTTCTGCCGACATGTTGCCTCTACCAGGCTTCAGAAGCAGCTGGAAAGAAATTGGCCATGTGACATTCATGACAGTCATCCACAAAGTTGACTTCTTGTGGCCTACTCAGGCCTGTGCATTTAGCCCCATTAAATAACTATTCTAGTGGCAGGGTGGGACTTAGTTTAACTGGGAGGATTGTTTTGCATGATTGCAGCAGGGGCAGTTAAACACACGAGATCGATGCACTAATCACTCCATGATTGCCTTGTGTTTCATGTATAATTACATGTACAGGGGGGGACGGTACCAAATCTATTCCTTGGGTTTCTGTGTTTTCCAAGAACTAACATGTAATACATGTACCAGCCCAGAAAAGAACAAGAAACAGTCATGCCTTCAAATATCAGAGTTATCTTGAAGAATTGAGGTGTTCTAAAACTTGTATTTTCCAAGAACTATCGTAGAGTGGAACTTGTTGCCACCAAGCACAGTTTGGGCATCATCACTAGAAATGATGTTTTAAATAATTAACACACTAAGTCTTGCAATCAAATGTGCAAGAACTGAGTGTAACAAGTCGTTCAGTGTAATGAAGCCAGCTGCCGCCGCGCCGTGTGCTTGCAAAGCTGGTGTGTTACACTGAAGGGCAGTTATACCGGCTATACAGACGAGGACTCATTATCTAGATTTAACACAAAGACAATAAAACCTTGGGTTCTCAGTGGATTTTTTTTTAGCTGCTCAAATGATGCTCTACGTAAATTAATCTTAATTGTATGACACTGCATGTGTCTTGATGAAAATCTATAGATGAATGTGTGTATGGGAGAAGAAACTTGACATAAAACTTGGAACCCTCGTTATATAGATTTAGGCCACACCAATTTAATTTGTTGGTTCTCGGATTCGCCTCTTCGTTTTTTTCTGATTTGCAAAAAAAAAAATTTGATTCTGGTCCTGAATCAACTGAAAAATGCTCATGTTTTGCCCCCCAACAGTTCAGGAAAGTCCTTTTCTTCCTAGTTGTTACAGTTTTCCCAAATTCTATCGATTGCAGTGGTTTGATTAAAAGTTCAAAATTCAATGTTTTTAATTTTAACCCAGCCTTTTGTGTTGACTTCATGGCTCATTTTGTAGCATTTAAGCCTATAATAGGATGACTAGACCTGTTTTTATTTTTATTTTTTTTCGCCCTGTCGCTTCATATTTTTTCTAAAAAAATCCGAGAACCAACAAATTAAATTGGTGTGGCCTTAGCTCAAGTATTATGAACTCTTGGGTACCCAGTGGAATTTCTTAGCTGCTCAAAGTATACTCTTTGTTATACGTTAATTGTATTATGATAAATGTACTGAATTCATTGTAGTCAAATGTATTACCCAGAATATTGTACACAGCAATGAGGTTCTATTTCTGTTCTTGATCTTCAAGTATTCATTTCACAAATTGCGCAAGACGGGGTCTAAAAATAAGTCTGGTGATCACTGGAATAACCCCAGGCAGCTGTCAGTGTGGTAAATCACTCAAGCATTAAAGGCTGGGGTTAGGGAGGTACTGACACGCAGGGGAGTATTTAGGGCAGCAAACATTTATGGGACTAATAGTTGAACTGTAATTTCCAAAATAAAAAATTGGACACACAATTGTGCAGCTCCAGAGTTCACAGTACTGTACTGTTGTAGAGTTCAAGCACAATAAAGGAACTTTGTTCTAACACAATAAAGGAACTCTACAACAGTTTATAAAAAAATATTCTATTCTATCACTCGGGAACAAGACTGGGGTTAGGGAGGCACTGAGTGACACGCCGGGAGTATTTAGGGCACCAAATGTTTATGGGACTAAAAGTTAAACTGTACGTTCCAAAATAAAAAAAATTGGACACACAATTGTGCAGCTCCAGAGTTCACAGTACTGTACTGTTGTAGAGTTCAATCACAATAAAGGAACTTTGTTCTCACACAATAAAGGAATTCTACAACAGTTCTACAACTATTCTATTCTATCGCTCAGGACAAGACTGGGGTTACGCAGGCACTGACACGCGGGGAGTATTTAGGGCAGCAAACGTTTATGGGACTAAAAGTAGAAATTGAAGCAAAGTTGAACAGTTACTGTTACAATAAAAATCAAAAATCAAAAATTGGAGGCACCTAAATTTTGCAACTCCAGTCTTAATTGTTTGCAAGGAGTGATGAAAAATCTATCGCTCTAGGGACAGGGTGCCAATTTAAAACTTTCTGCAACTTATGATCACATGTTATATCTGCATAATGTGACTTCACTGTGACAGTACATTTAGTGTTTGAGACAAAAATATAGATATGATTTTGAAAACGGTCAGTCATTTCAGATAGCATCCACTACCTTTCGTCAGCGAAACTGGAGA
>NW_017802858.1:386608-387058 GCF_001625305.1 Branchiostoma belcheri
TCCTAGTTGTTACAGTTTTCCCATCTATCATTGCAGTGGTTTAATTAAAAGTTCAAAATTCAATGTGTAAATTTTAACCCAGCCTTTTGTGTTGACATCATGGCTCATTCCATAGCATTTAAGCCGATAATAGGATGACTAGACCTGTTTTTATTTTTATTTTTTTTCGCCCTGTCGCTTCATATTTTTTCTAAAAAAATCCGAGAACCAACAAATTAAATTGGTGTGGCCTTAAGTAATTTTTGCTGCAGGCAATATTTCCTGCAGTTGGTGATACAAAAATTACTGTAAATCACTTTATGAGGAGGTGGCAGGTGCAGCAAAAAGAAAGTTGGCAAATTATTTGTTCACGGTTATGATAAGTTCATGGCACAGAAGTGACCGTGAAAACTTTAGTGAATACGAAAGTACTGTGAAAAATCGTAATTTACAGTGAATCTTAGACCACAC
>NW_017802858.1:388264-401787 GCF_001625305.1 Branchiostoma belcheri
CTAAAGTTCATAACTATCCCATATTAGCCAGACTTATATTAGTTCATTAGCCTTATGAAAATGTAGTAAGTGTGTAGTACATGTAGATGCCATACTTTGTACCCTGTACAACTCATGTAAAGTAAATAAAGTTTAGTAATACTTGCCTTCCTTCCAGACGATGGCGTTCTGAGTCGATCGTGTTTGGTACAAACTACACGGTGAAGAAGTTACAACCGATGTCTGGATACATGTTCCGCGTACGGGCGAAGAACGCGTACGGAATCAGCGAGCCAGGAGAGGTCACTGACCCCATCGTTACCAAAGAGAAGAAGACAGGTGCGCAGGATGTCTGGTCTGGAAAATAAACATTATCATCTTTAGAACTTCTTACAATTTTGATCAAAGAACTAGAATTACTTCTCTGTGATGGGAAGTTTTAAGTATTTATCAAAGTAATGTGTGACCTTACTTCTGACCTTTGTTCTCTAGATGGCGACCTGCCCTTCAATCCCAGGCAGGTCAAAGTTCGTAAGGACATTGTGGAGAGGTTCTATGATGTCAACGAGGTCGTTGGAAGGTGAGTTACGGACATATGTTTCTCTGTTCTTTTTTGCATTCTCTTAAATTCCAGAACTAAGATGAGATCTGCTTTGCTACTTTGCTAGAAGAACAATAAATGATCATGCTGTCAAGTGTCAAAGTTATCAACCAAAGATTCATTCTTTCCTAGAACTCCTGGAACTCGCTGTCACCAAGTACAGTAGGGGCATCATCATTAGATAGCTATAAACATTGTTTAGAGTTAGATTTTCAAGGGTTACTATATAATAAATAATAGGTATAACAAATCGTTTGGTGTGATGAAGCCAGCTGCTGCCTTGCCGCGTGCCTGCAAAGCTGGTTTGTTACGCCCAAGGCCTATACAGATACAGATAGATACGGAGACTGATACAGATGTATTGATTAATTTCACAGAGGAAGGTTTGCAACGGTGCAGCAGTGCCAGGAGAATCTGGTGTTTATCTCATTTTTTCAGGTGATCAGGCCACACCAATTTAATTCGTTGGTTCTCGGATTTTGTCAGAAAAAATATGAAGCGACAGGGCGAAAAATAAAATAAAAATAAAAACAGGTCTAGGCATCCTGTTATAGCCCCAAATGCTACAATATAAGTCATGAAGTCAACAAAAAAGGCTGGCTTAAAATTTAAAGTATAGATTTTGAACTTTTAATCAAACCACTGCATTGATAGATGGAAACACTGCAACAGCTAGGAAGAAAAGGAATTTCCACAACTGTTGGGGGCAAAATATGAGCATTTTTGAGTTGATTCAGAACCAGAATCTTTTTTTTTTTTTGCAAATCAGAAAAAAAATGAAGAGGCGAACCCGAGAACCAACAAATTAAATTGGTGTGGCCTCATAATCAATTGTTTCATTGATTGATTGATTCCACAGAGGAAGGTTTGCGACAGTGCAGCGGTGCCAGGAGAAGTTGTCCGGCCGGGTTCTGGCGGCGCGAACCGTCCGCCTCGACACGGCCGAACAGCGAGACAAACTCCTGCGCGAGATCGACATGATGCAGACGTTGCATCATGGGAAGATCCTGCAGCTCTACGATGCCTTCGAGCTGGACAGCAAAATCACCCTCGTGCAGGAGTTGTGAGTTTTCTGTATTTTTCTCAGTCTTTATTTGGCTTTTCCATTGGGACAAAACACAATGGAGGGGGAGACTAAACAGACAATTGCTCGCCTCTACTGGTTGTCTCCCCTAGTCAGTAGTTAATCAGTTCATCAATAAGTTTGTTGCTAGAACATGCTTATTGTAAGTTAGAATAGTTGAGCAGTTTAGTTGATACAGATATACCTGTATGCTTAACATTATGTACCTGTTTGAGATTGTCTTTTATAACATTTTGTCTTCCACAGAAAATCCCTATATACCTAATGAACCTATTTTCAGGACTGAAACCTAAAACAATGCATTTCTTTCCTAGGCCTTAGGCCACACCAATTTAATTTCTTGGTTAACGGATTTTTGTAGAAAAATAATGGAGCGGGCGGGCGAAAAAAAAAAAAATAAAAACAGGCCTAGGCATCGTATTATGGCCCAAAATGGTACAATAGGAGCCATGAAGTCAACACACCAGGCTGGTTCAAAATTTAAACAATGAATTTTGAACTTTTAATGATACCATTGCATTGAAAGATGGAATAACTGTAACAACTAGGATGAAAAGGTCTGTTTTCAACTGTTCAGGGCAAAATATGAGCATTTTGCAGTTGATTCTGGATTTTTATTTTTATTTGCAAATCAGAAAAAAATGAAGCGGCGAATCCGTTAACCAAGAAATTAAATTGGTGTGGCCTTAGAGAATTCTATATACTATCAAAAGACATTCAAGTTATAGTTTTACCCTCTACAAGCAAAGTCAGTACATGTACAATCATGTATGTGGTGTACAGAAAGTGTGAAATGGAGTCGTCAAACTTTTGCTCCATTTTGCACTTTCTGTACTCCCAATGTATAGAATTGCCTGAGGATATGCTTTTTTTTTTAACAGTGTCGCTCAATGCAAGGCCAATTATTTTTGGCCACTTCTAGGCATAGAGCTAGAGGTACTTATATAATAAGTGAGTGAGTATAGTGTAGTTATGTCAGGAGATGGCGGTGGACCTTTGTTTTGAAGCTTTGTGGATTGTAATCGGACGGAAAGCAGCTGTTTGGAAGAGAGTTATTATTAATATAATTTTGCAGTCCGGGAAAAGAAGCTGTTGTTGTAAAATGACTTGGAGACAGGTATGTTAACGGTGCATTGATGAGAACTGGAAGAGAACTTAGTGGCACGCTGAAAGGTTCTGAGCGGCAGCACAAGAAGTGCAAGTTCTCCTGAACATCGACCATACCTGTTTTAATCTCTCATGTCATTTTTCAGTCTGGAGGGAGGGCCGCTGATGGAGCGGTTACTGGAGCCGGACTTCACGCTAACGGAACGGGAGGCGGCCATGTTTGTCCAACAGGTGGGTAGGAATGGTGTAACGTTAAAACGTAAGCCATTCAGATGTTCCAATGGCGACATTAGTTTCCGTTTAACGTCTGAACGGCAACGTTAAGATTTTACTTTTGACAAAATATTTATATGTATACACACAACAAAAGTTCAGCTATGCTGGGGAGCTTTCAAGACGTACTCTGTCTCTTCATCAACCCGATTCAGATCTCGTCTTGGAGTTCTCTTGTCACGTCACTTGATGGGATAATCACGTGACAAGAGACAGTCATATACGGGTTTTAGGTAGATTTTAGTATCTAAGAACAAACACTAATAATAAAGTCAGTTTTTGAGTTGAAGTCTTAGCATTTAGAAGCCTTTTTTGTGCTCCTTTCATTCTTTTCTCCTTTTATCTCCTGAGCTCTATTGCCCTAGAGACAAATCATGGGGTTGAGAGTGGTTGTTGATGGTCCTTTGGATGTTTTTATATTTTTACCCAAGATTTTTGTCAACTTTGTCCATCAAGGTTGATGGAGTGGTCTGAAATATTTTCCGTCACGCACAGCAAAATTCGGTTTCTGGCTAGAGCCCTGGGTCAGGAGATATCTTCCATGCATCTATTTACATAATTTGAGCTGTCACTCAAATACTCACCAACGTTCAAACGGCACTGTTAAAAAGAGGTTGTCATCTAAGAACAGACATTAAGAATAAAGTAGGATTTTTTTAGTTGAAATCTTGTCATTCTGATGCCTTTTTTTGTGATTCTGCCTTTCTTTTCTAAAAAAAGTAGGATGTCTTGTCCTGTATTTGTTTCAATGTGTGGGACACAACACCAGCAACAGCTGCCTGTGTCCCACGTGTATTGCACTGTTGCAATTTCAATGAATCAAATCAAATCAATTACAAAATTTGAGCTGTTGCCCAAATACGAACGAACATCCTTCTCCTCCTGTCTTTCCAGGTGTGTGAAGGGCTGCACTTCCTTTTTTTGTGCTCTGCCTTTCTTTTCTAAAAAAAATGAGTATTGTCCTGTCCTGTATTTGTTTCTATGTGTGTCCCACGTGTATTGTACTGTTATAATTTCAATAAATCAAATAAAATCAATTACTAGTACTCACCAACATCCTCCCCCTCCCGTCTTCCCAGGTGTGTGAGGGGCTGCAGTACCTGCACAGTCAGCAGGTGGCACACCTGGACCTGCGGCCGGAGAGCGTGATGTGTGCCGACAGGACGGGGTGTAACGTCAAGCTCCGCAACCTCGGCAGCGCGCGGCGCCTGAATCCACGGGAAAACACCAGGTTTATCAACATTCAGTTTTATATTGATTGATTGATCGTAATCTGCTCTACACTGTAGTATAATAGGGGATGCCCCAACTTGACATGCTTTAAGTATGTTAAAATGCCCAATGCTCATGAATAATTTTTGACTGGAAAACACCTTTCCCCCCAGTTTGCTAAAATTCTGAGAGATTGAAAAAAATTCTTCATACAGCTATATATATATAGAGAGAGAGGTGTACTAAGTACAAAGTTATTTCCATGCATATCCTTTTAGCTTCTGAATTATTTCCTGAAAGAGACAATCTCTAGGCATGATGGTGTGAAACCTAAAACACAGAGTCCCAAAATGAACTGGGGTCTGCCTAATTTAGTATGTATCTGAAAACTCATTTAGTACCTGAAATAGAATTGGTATAGCCTAAACAAAGACCATATGTCTAAACAAACCCTTCTCCCCCCCCCCCCACACACAGAGTGAGGTTTGAAGCTCCTGAGTTCTGTGCTCCGGAGGTCGTGAACTTTGGGGTCATCTGGTTTGCTGCTGACATGTGGAGCCTGGGGGTCATGACCTACCTACTGTAAGTTCAAAGTTCACCCCCAATTTTGACAGTAACTGTTGATTTGTAGATTTGTCAGGATTGAGGGTAATCCAGCACAAACCTAAAACACTGTCTGAAATCTGTCAATTTTTGTTTGTTATGAGAGTTAAGGCATTGAATCTATCATGAAAGTTCATCTGTGTTGGTAGTTACTTGGTTAGAGTTAAAACTTTCGATCCAACACCAAAGTTCTCTCACCTAGAGCTTTCGACCAGTCACTCTGGTCTTCCTCAGTAGACTGACCCTGTGAGGCTTGTCAGTGTAAGGATTTTGGACACTGAACAAGACTATTTCTTGAGAGGAGTGAAGGAGGCCATATACAATGTACATCAGGGCCCATCACCCTTCATTGAACCGCGATGGGGGCCGACATCGTCTACCAGAAATTACCTTTGACCCTGATGAGTGTTGACGTCACACTTCAAAGAAGCCATGTGACATTAGCCTCACTGGGTCAGTCTACTGAGGAAGACCAGAGTGACTGGTCTCGGTGAAAGTACTCTAAGTAACTACCAACACAGATGAACTTTCATGATAGAGTGACTGGTCGAAAGCTGCTTTGTGTTGGGTCTAAAGTTTTAACTTTAAACATTAAGTCACTGAATCAACTTTCGTCTCCCCAGGCTGTGCGGAGTTTCCCCGTTTGCAGGGAAGTCAGACCTGGCCACCTTAAGGAACATCATCCGAGGGAACATTGACATGACCAGGGAGGGAGTCAGCAGCAGCTCTGAGCAGGCCAGGGACTTCTTACGGGGGCTGCTGGCACAGAGCAAGGAGTAAGACTTTCTTCTTACTTTTCTTGAGAGTTACAAGAGTCACATTAAGGAGTAAGACATTTCTACTTTGTTTTTGAAGCCAACTTCATGAGCCTTGTTTTGTGGTGACCGATGAAGTAAATATTATAAAAGTCAAGTGTACTGACTGTGAGTGTAATGCAGGAATATTGCATTGCTGGTAATTTGCATGATACTGAAAGGGGTGGTAGGTTTTTGTGTGTGTTTGTGTTGGTTTGAGCAGGTTTCTGTATGCTGCTATGGTTTTGCTATAGTCAACTTAGGTTTAGTACATGTGTGGCCCAAACAGGAAGAACATCTAAAAAGCAATAATTGTATTTTATAAGTATGTCCATAAGTAATTTATAAGATGTAAATTTATTGGTTCATGTGTAAATCTTAACAATTACTTAATAATTATTATGTATTCGTATTTTATATCCAAGTATGCCTATAAGTAATTTATAACTGAAACCTACCAGTCATTGCTACATAATATTATGTATTTTGTTTTGTATAGCTTTCGAGTAATTGTCCTGAGAATTTTTAATGTTTGAACATGCTACTTTAATGCTGTATTATATTGTAACGTTTTTAAAAAACTGACACGTTTGTAAAATCGCCTCACAATTCAGCCCGTCACGGCTGCCAGGAGGCTTTTATGTAACAACTAAGTTCTAAACCAATAAACCAGTCTACTACTACTACTACTACTACTACTACTACTACTACTACTACTACTACATCAAATGAACAGTCATGAATCTGAAAGTTAACACCAGTCTGTGTGTTTTCAGGGCGAGGTACACCATTGAACAGTGTCTCCAACACAGCTGGCTGCAGGTAAGAATAAACAGTACCTTATTCTACAATATACATGTATGCTGTTTTAAAAAGTGTGTGAAGAGAAAGCCTGACTCTACTTTGGTAATACTGTAAATAGTATTGTAAAATTTTCCTCCCATCTTCTTGCTTGCTCACTTTAAGATGGGCAAGACCCAAAAAAACACTAGTATATCAGTGTGACTGTGACCAAATTAGTAGACAAAGAACAAGGAAAAGTTTGTTTTTCCAATGAAACAGAACAGAGAAAACAGTGTTATATAAGAAATAGACAATCTTTTCTCCTGTTTTTAACACAGAGAGACAGAAGAGTTACTGGGAAGTACGTCGTACCGAAACAGAACATCAAGGACTTCATGGCCAGGAGAAAGTGGCAGGTAAAACAAACTTCTTATTCTTCAAGTGCTTTTTGAAGACCGACAGGTGTTCTACCACCTATGGTAAAGCTAGAATTGTAATGTTTGCAGAAATAAGAGCTCCCTGGTGTATGTTTTACATGTATGTCAGTCAGGTAGTCAAAGACTGGACCTCTCCTTGGTGCTGAATGCCTGGTGTTATTAGATGTTTTCTTTATTTCTATTGTGCCATGTACATGTATGGTATAGCAGCATTTTGGTTAAAAAGAAGTGAAGTCTTGCAACATGTATGTTGTTTAGATATCAAGGAATGGCAGTGTTTCTTTGAGATTCTTTTGTAGCCTGTGTTTTAGATGATGCAGTTGACAATTTGTGTACAACAATTGTAGGATGTATCTCTCCGTACGTGTTGAATGTAAATTGAATGCAGCACAGACTTGTTTTGTCACTGCACTGCAGTCATGTTGCCCATGTTTTCTGCACTTTGCCTGTGTGAGTTTTGCAGTCATAGCTTCACCGCCGACCAAGCGGTGAAAGCCATGTGTGTTAGCGCCCCCTATCTTCCCACAGGAGCACTACAGGGGGTTGGTCTCTGTGTGGACTAAGGTACCGTGGCAGAGAAGGCATGTGGTTGTGAATAGGGCATGTGCTTGCCAGGGGCATTTTTTGTGTGTGTGCGGGCATGTGCTATTGATGAAAATCTGTGCAAAGCCATCTTTTGCAAGCCTGTTTTGATTTTTTTTATTGTAGCTATCAGTTTAAGATTTTTTTCATGATATCAAATATTCTCACGCCATGCTGCTCACTCGTTTTGGCACCATTCTATCATGCTGTCCATTTCATCCTTCATTCCCACCAGAAAATGAGAGCCATGAAACAGCTCGAGGCCCAGGGCAGTTCGCTGCAGGGTTTTTCAGGTGCCCGACCCCTCGGCCAGGTCACGCGCACGGCCTCTGTGTCCAGCATTGATTCAGGTTTGGAAAAAAGACCCGAAGCCATGCTGCAGAAATCTGCCTCTATCCAGGACGTCACCTCCGAGAAAGCCGGGTACCCGAACGGGCCAGCCGCTGGGCAACACAGGACGACCCTGGTGATTCCAAGGCCCCCACTGGTGAAGTCGAGGACGATCGAAGGGACAGCTCCAACGGAACCTGCCACCCCTCCGCAGCTCACAGTGGTGCAGACGAAAGAAGCAGCGAAAATCGAAGTCCCGAAAATCCTCAGCACCCCAACGTCAAAACGGGCAGAACTTTTGCCTCCTCATGCAACAGGCAGACCGGGACAGCTTTCAAAGTCAAGGTCATTTGACATCTCCTCATCGCAGCCTCAAATCCAGGTGTCTCAGACGCCCTCAGGGTCACAGAAAGTGCCTCAAGGTCATGCCTCAGGACTTCTTAAGCAAGCGTCGGCTGATGACGCCTTCATGCCTTCCACGCAAGACGTTGTTGCCAAGACGGCGACCCTTCCGCGCCGAGAGCGACCCCACTCCATGGTGATCGAGCCGGCGTACCTCCCGACCCCGCAGAAGCAGCGACCGTTAAGCGACAGCGGGTTGCCATCGGCAATGGTTGCTCCAATCAGCCCACGCGGCGGGAACATCAGCCCCGCCAAGGTCACGGTCGTCTCCGGTCCCCTGCGGCCGGTACAGAAGTCAGGGTCGTTCGAGGTCATGGGGGTCGGACGAGGTCAGACACCAAGCCCAACGGCTGCCAAACTCACCGTCATCGCGAGCCCCGGCCCGCCGGTAAAATCGCCCACGGGGCAGCACTTCTTTTCCCGAAGCAGTGACGAAAGCCCCGGTAACGTTCCGGCGCCTCCGCCAATAATCGACCAGAAGGTTCCGCCGGACGTGCGGAAGCCGCAGCTGACAGACCATCAGCTGAAGACCCCGAGCCCGAAACGGCCGCGGACGCCAAGTCCCGCCCGTGTCGTCGTCACTTCCATTCCGAGTCCGACCGGCAGCCCTGCTACCGCCCAGAGGGAGGGACACCCGCCCAGCGCAAAGGTGCAGAAATCCGGAGAACCGCTCACAGAAACTAAACAGCAAAAGGCAGATAAACAAGAGACTCGACAAGATGTAAAACAGCAAAAGGATGGCATCGCCAGCCGTCAGAAAGCTCGCACGTCACCCACAAAACTCATGAAACAGAAAGCCGTGTCAAGCAGGTTGCAGAAGCCAACCTTTGAAGACCCCACCCTCAGCAAACCTGCACCGCCCAAAGCTGAGAAACCAAAGCCACCACCCCCTGTCCTTACTGAAACTCCCCTCACCAAGCCACCCCCTCCTACTATTACTCAAACTCCCCCCTCGCCAGGTTCACCTTCGATGGTCTCCCCTTTTACTTTCAAAAAAGCTGCTGTATTTAAAGACAAGCCTTCTCGCGTTGCCAAGGCAACGAAAGACGACATCTATAAAGACATGCCTCCTCTGGAGCAAACAAAACCATCCGTTACCATGGAAACAAAAGCTGTACCAAAAGACACCAAAAAGAAAGTTGTCCAAACTGTGCCGAAACCAGTGCCTGCTGCTCCTGTCAGCAAACCTTCTCTGGGACAAGCTAAGCCAACCGTGCAGCCCAAAACACCTGAAGTGCCACAAACCACAAAAAAGGAGGTCTCCAAACCGACATCTCCAGGCCTAAGACATGTCTCCAAAGTGCCAACAAAGACTCCGGATGAGAAAAAAGAAGAGGAAAAGAAGATATCGAGAATCGAAGCTCCAAAGATGAAAGTGTCCTTCTCAGTGGAAGAGAAGGGAGTGACAGAAAAGCCTGCTCCGGCAAGACTGGGGGTGCCGAAGCTCGTAAAAGCGAAGTCACTCGACGACCGTTCCACAGTTGAAGCGAGGATGTCCAAACCTCAGCTTCTCAAGAAATCCTCCTCCTTCGACGCACCTGATGATAAGTCTCCACTAGAGATAATCCTCCAGATGAGAAAGGGTTTAAGACCAGTGAAGAAGCAAGCAGCACGAGCGCCTCTGGTTCACTCTAAGTCAGTCCCAGACGAGCTAAGTCAGATTACACAGAAGATCCGAGGAATGACAAAAAGTGGCAGCCCGGAGAAAGAGAAAACGGCTCCTGTTAAAGCTACTCCCATGCCTGTTCTGCGGAAATCGGCCTCGCTGGAACTTCCACGGATTACCGTGATCGAGAAACCATCCCTACAGCCAATCACGGAGAAGCCGGAGACACCGCCCGCGACGCCGCCAAAACCGAAGGTGCACGTCGTCGCAGATCGCGTGAAAATTCCGCCCAGCAAGGAGACCGCAGAGACAACAAAAACACCTGAAAAGTTCAAACCTCTCTTTGTACGCAAAGCGGAGCCACCGGCCCAGCTGAAAATCCCTCCTCACAAGAAGAAACAAGAAGAGGAGAGAAAAACAGAGTTGAAGGAAGCTCCGTCGGTCCTCTCAAGGGCCAACCTGGCAATCTTCCAGCAGGCTAAGCCACTGAAGTTTAAGAAAACTCCGTCCATGGAAGAAGCAGAGAAAGTTGAGAAGACGACGAAAGAGCGACGAAAGGTGCCGTTTGTTGAGCTGAAGAAGGTACCGTCTGTAGAGAAAAGACTAGAAGAGGCAGAAAAGAAAACTAAGGTTGAAAAGAAAGTATCTTCTGGTACAGAGGAGCAGAGGGTGGCAGAGAAATTACAGAAGGGTCTGGGGGTGGGCAAGGAACCAGTGCCGAAACTTGAGAAGGCTGTTCCTGAGGTCAAGGAGAAAAAGGTTGACGAAAGGAAGGTTCCAGAAGTGCCGAGAAGGAAGGAAGGGGCGGAAGACGTTAAGAAGGCTCCGGAGGGTCCTAAGATGGAAGCTGCAGCTCTTCAAGAGGCAAAGAGAAGTCCAGAAGCTCCAAGGAGAGAGGCAGAGTCTACCCGAGGTGTCTCCACTGAGATGGTGTCTGTGGTGATCACGGCTTCTGCACAGGTAAGGCGGACAGAGGTGGATTGTGTTTTTTCTATTTTTGTACCTATGTATGATAGCAAAGTGCTGCTTTTTTTAATGGGGTTTGCAGACAATTTGACGTCATTTTAGGGATGACATGTTGTAGAGACACATAGCAGATACATTTTATAACATACATAGTAACTGTTGTTCATTTGTATGCCCTCATTTTTCCTGTAGATCTATACAAGGGCTCACAGCTACTTTGCAAATTTAGGCAACTTCTCATATTGTGAAAATACAACTGTGAGCAAACTTCATACTGAAAGCCCCGGTGCCACTGTCTATGCACATTTGATTAATAGAGATGTTTATTGCAAATTCATGCCCGAGGGCTAATTGCATACAGACATTAACAAGAAAAATGTGGTGATATAACTTATAAGACTATTGGCTAACATAAACTTCTACGTGTACAATATACTTATCGAACCTACTATCTCTACTTAAACCTAATAACGTTGGTATACATACAGGGTAAAATACAATATGTGTCCAGGTAATAGGAACAAAGTAACTGCTATTCTAATCTATATTGATATACGGGGCTAACCATGAGGTTTGAATGTCAATGATATCTCTGTGGATAAGAAACACACAAGTCCTTTACATTGTGGTTTTTTCGGAACCCCCTTTCACAGCCTCCAGAAGTGCAGCCGGTGGTACCTCGGGTGGAGGAGAGACCAGCTCCTCTCACTCCTGCTGTTCCTGTTACCATGGCAACAGAGAAACCAGCCGCAGAGAAGGCCAGAGAGCCGCCGCCGCCGCCCAAGCCGGTTTCTCCCAAGAAAGAGGCGGCAAAACCGCCTCCATTGTTACTCGAGAAGGTTCAAGACGCTAAGAAGGTTTCTCCCAAGACATCCCCGGTGCCTAAGACGTCTCCAGTAGCTAAAATGTTACCCGATAGGCCTCCCACTCCTCCTCCTCCGGTGGCTAAGAAGTCACCGGAAGCTGAGATGGCCCGCGACGCGCCCCAACCACCCTTGGCACAGCCGTCCCCCCGCCGGCCAAAGTGGTCGCAACCACACAGAAGGAACCAGAACCAGCGCCAGCACAGAGGAAGGAACCACCGGAGGTAAGTAGGGGTGTCTTTTTATTTTCATCAACGCCGATATCTTCGGTAGTATGGAATTTATAAAGATAAGAAAGAACTGATTAGGTGAAGGTTAGACATCCAGGTAACAAGATACGCCAAGAAACAGTTACTCAAGCAACTGGATATGATTTTGGAAATGGTCAAATGTTTCAGGTAGCATCCACTACCTTTTGTCAGTGATACCGAAGAGTTGTCAGAAAACAATAGGAGCTATTTGACTAATCTGCATCATCCTTGTCTTGACTTGTCTTACTTTTATTTCTTTTGGGTTTCAAAAAAAAATGTCTTCACTTATTTCCATATCAAACAATAGTTTGTGCTTATGAATCTGATTTTATGACAATTCTTCAGTGTCACTGATGAAAGGTAGTGGATGCTACCTAAAATGTCTGGCCATTTCCAAAATCATATCCAGTTGCTTGACAATGAGTAACTGTTTTTTGATGTGAAAAGTGTGTTTCTATGATTTTTGACCCGGTTTCGTTAACTTTCGCAGCCGGCGCCCAAACCGAAGCCCCCGGCGTTCTCTCGAGTCGCAGTCATGGAGGTCGCCAAGAAGACAGGGGAGGTCAGCAGCTTCTCATTGGCCACACTATTCCGTTTCCATGGCAACAGGCTCTTGATTGGCCACACAACTGTTTCCCTGGCAACAGACTTTTGCCTTTAATACTCAGAAAGGACAACTTCACAGGATATGTCATCTTTTATCCTTGTGCTTATAATAGATAAAAATTTTGGCATTTTTAAAAAACTACAATTGATTCGTTAAACTTGTATTATGAAGGATATGTCAGCACGTTGGCAAAACGTACTGCGCCTGCGCAGAACCCTGTATTTTCACAATTTTCGGTGGATTTTTGGTCAACGTTGCATCAGAATTTTGCCTGTTGCAGAGGATATCTTTTCCTACATAACATTTGGAAACTACAGACGGGGTGTTTTCCTTATATGCGCGAATACAACCTTATATGAGACATTCTGCCAAAATGCTATGCACAATACATTACGGGTTTCGCGCAGGTGCAGTACGTTCGGCCGACGTGCTGGATATGTCCAAGATAGAGGATTAGGCAAAACTTTGTTCCAATGTGCTCAGTGCGAAGCAGCAAATGTGTGTCACATCAAACACTACCGTTGCCATGGTAACAGACTGATCTGGCTACTTTTGTGTCAGCTGTTCCCCTGTGCTTCTGTCCTCAGCCCTCCCTTCGTGCTGTTGTCTAGTACACAAAATGTTTCTGTCTCCCCCAACCCTCACACTAAATGTAATGTTGTTGTGTAGGACTTAGGACTGCACAGTCTTTTGTCAGTCTTATAATAGTTAATAACACACTGTCCCATCTTACAGCTTCCTTTCTTCTTTCTTTTAGAATTACCTCCTCCAATTTTCATTTAGAGTTTCCCTTCTCTAATTTCCTTTTAGAGTTTCCTCTTCTACTTTTCTTTTAGAATTTCCTACACTAATCTTGCTTTCCTTTGTTCTCAGCTGAAAACATCGTCTTGACACCCTTAATGTTACCCTGTAGAACTCCTAATATCTGTTGTAGATTTATGTTTCCTTCTTTCACAGTATTATGTTTTCTCAAATCCTATCATTGTGTCCAGTGTTGTTTAACACATTCCTAAGGCCACGCCAATTTAATTTGTTCGTTCTCG
>NW_017802858.1:401807-430842 GCF_001625305.1 Branchiostoma belcheri
TCAAATTTATACTTAAATCTTAACCCAGCCTTTTTGTGACTTGATGGCTCATATTGTAGCATTTGGGGCTATAATAGGATGCCTAGACCTGTCTTTATTTTATTTTTTTCCGCCCTGTCGCTTCATATTTTTTCTGAAAAAATCCGAGAACCAACAAATTAAATTGGTGCGGCCTAATAACTGTGATTGTAATAATTTTGTGATAAATTTGTTTGATAAACAAAATTGAGAACATATTCTTCTGACCTTGGCCCTTCAAGGTCACCATCATGGCTGAAGAGGTCAAGAAACCGGTTGCCAAAATAGAACCGGTTCCGCAGGAGGGAGAGGTCAAAGGTCGGCTGATAGAGGAGGTGGTGGCAACCATACCGGTAAGTCTGACTCACGATGAAGCAGATCTTCAATTTGTACCTTTCTTTCCATCTCTTGGAATTCTCTATTTGAAAGTTCTAGGTTTGAGCATAACCTAACTTATATAAAAATGGATCAAGGTCTTAAAAATATGAGGCATTTCAACACTGTCTTTAGTTATCATTTATAAGATTTGTTGGATACAGTTTTAAATTCATAGTGCAAACGTTTCTAAGGTTTCAACTTTGAGGTTCCGGGTCGGAGTTTAAATCTGACCAGAGTCTAAGTAAGTGCGCAGTAAATCGCCGGAAACGTGACTTTGTATGGTATGTTTTAGTCGCGATATCCCTGAAATCGTAATATCTGTCTACATATATTTGTATTTTCTGAAAAGCCTGTTAGTTGTAGCCTTTATAGGTGGCGTAATGTTGGTGGTCCAGCGAAGACTTCCTGATATTAGTCCGCGCAGATGGTTATGTGGCCTTTTTGCCTGACTGCCGGGATGGTACGTTCTATATGCGTCCTGGGTGTGTTCGGGCCATCGAAGATAGCGATAAACTTATCGCATCGATTTTAATTAAATTCAAATTTTGGAAACATTAGGTTCTGAGCTTCTTCGAGTACTAAGCCGTTACCCTGGGAAAATTGTTTTTTTCCATGCAGCCATGGTTAAAAATGACGAAAAAAATTACCCCATATTTAAAAATGTACTTTGATGTGCCTTATTTACCCCTAAATAAATTGGGCGCAGAAAATATCAATCAAGTGTATTAATAAGCGGCACGACACCCCTTTCCACCAAAAGAGTGAAAAATTCCGACCCGCGTTTAGTACAGAAATGACAGCCCGTCGGGCTGAGGGTGTCAAATTGCTCGAAATACGGAAGGAAACTCCGGTCCGAGACCTTGAGCATACTGGGAGCACCATGCAGCAATGTGGCACGGATGCTAACATATACTAGGAAAACACTACTTTATTGTCATCAGATCTATTAAAAAATCACTTGCCTTAGAAATGCGCAAGCCAAGGCAAACGTGTAAAGTATGGGACAAAAGATGAACTCTTCCACGAAAAACAATGCATGGTCTGTAACTCTTTCTCTACCCATTTAAAAACAAACAATAACTGTGACTTACCTTACCTGTGTAAACTCCTCCCCTCTACAGGAGGGAAAGCGCCCGCTGGCCCGTATGACGTCCCTGAAGCGACGCGGGTCCACCGGCTCCGACATGTCGGGCGTGTCGTCTCCTGCGGACTCTGAGTCTGAGGAGTACTACAGCGGAACCTTCTCAGAGTCAGGTAACACACCTGTAGTTAGGTAACACACCTGTAGTCAGGTAACACACCTGTAGTCAGGTAACACACCTGCAGTCAGGTAACACACCTGCAGGGATAGGAAATACACCTGTAACATACCTGTAACATACCGGGTACTGTAAAAACTGTAGTCAGGTAACACATAGCGAGTCCAAGGAGTGGAACCTTCTCCAAGCCAGGTAACTCACCTGTAGGAATAGGAAATACACCTTTTACACACGCTGTGTGACAGGCTGAATAAAAGTTCTAAACGGGAACTATGCGGCTCCAGGTGTCTTACTGAGGGACGACTGCATGTGCAAGATGTTGGTTAGCTTGAGGAATGAATCCCCTCTACTACATACACCTGTTACACACCTGTAGAGACAGGTGACATGCCTGTAGACTGGTAGCACACATTTAAGTTAATGAATTAAAGGTCCTCATTGATGAAGAATGATGGTCCTTGTCTGGTCGGTTGTTTCAGTTTCAGCCAGTGATGTTTAGACACAGGGATCCCTATATGTAACATTAGTCACTATATAGGGACTATCACCATTACAGCAGGGTAACACATCTGTTGCTGTTGTTGTTGTTAGTCATCCTCATCAGAGGTGAAGCTTGATATCAAGCCTTTTCTATTAGCTATATGCACATCTGTTGAGTCAGCTAACACTCCTGAAGACAGTACAGGATGTACATGTATAATTATGCACCTTGATGTACATGATACAGAAACAGTACAATCATTTATTTCCATACTTAGAGAGCAGTTTGTACTCCATGGCTGTTTAGGTGTGTTCCCGAAGTGAATTTTACACCATTTATCGTTTTTCTGCTGTATTCTCAGACACGGAGAGCAGTTCATACTTCACGGCCGGTGAAGACGAGGAAAACACAGCTCCAGTGTTTCTGAAGAGGATGTTACGCCAGACGGTCCAGGAGGGAACAACCACAAGGTTCGAGGTCGTCGTCATCGGACAACCCAAACCTGCAGGTATGTTTTCTTGAAAGTACATCTGTGTTGGTAGAAGTCATTATGAAGCAGTTTAAACTGTTTCCAATACAAAAGATGGGACTCACCCAAATTTTTGACTGTACAACTCCAGTCTTCGTGAAGGAATGAACAATCCACCGCTTCCGTGATTTCACGCAGATAACACACGTGACTCGGTGAACAGTGGATTGTAAGTCTGTGGTGCCCCCTATCTTTGTTGAGAGAAGGTTGTAGTGGCATGATGTACCTCTTGTTGCTGACTTGGAATCTAAAGGACATGACATATCAAAACCTTTGCCTGTCATCCCTTGTGCTTGTATTCCTTCTCAAATCTGGACTCTACTTAATTCCAAGCTTCCAGTCTACATTGTTTGATGAAACAGTCACAGTCTACAATAGAAAGCTGTATATTTAGCTAGCATGTTGTGTCATCCATAACTCCTTCTTTCCTTCCTTCCTTCCTCCCAGTGATGTGGCTGCGGAACAACTTCCCAATTAAGTAGGAAGACTTCCAGTTCCTGCAGGAGGGAAACATCTACTGTCTTATCACATTCTGTCATCCATAATCCATTCTTTCCTTCCTTCCTCCCAGTGATGTGGCTGCGGAACAACTTCCCCATTAAGGAGTCGGAAGACTTCCAGTACCTCCAGCTTGGCATCTCCAGGAGGGAAACATCTACTGCCTGGTGCTGAGGGAGGCTTATCCTGAAGATGCAGGGCTGTACACCTGCAGGGCTATCAATTCTGTGGATGTTGTGAGCTGTAGTGCTGAGCTACGCGTGGAGGAAGGTAACAACAATCTTTTACTACTGTAACAGTGTTCTTTCTTGAAGTCCTCTGGAATGGCTGAGTGGCTAGAGTATGGGCCTGATCCTAACCCAGGCACGAGACATAGGCATGGATCTGGATACCAAAAATATAGTTGCAGTGTGTCTGTGAATTCTGTCCTTGGTGCTGAAATGGAAGTGGACACCAGATCAAGAGGTTTGATCTCTGGCATTGCTTCAACTCTGTGGACGTTGTGTCCTTCAGTGCCAAGCTCTGTGTGGAAGAAGGTAGGAAGAATTTGCTGTTTTTAGTGGCAAAAGTGCAGTTCTTGGGAAACATCTACTGTCTGGTGCTGAGGGAGGCTTATCGAGAAGATGCTGGGCTGTACACATGCAGGGCTATCAACTCTGTGGACGTTGTGAGCTGTAGTGCTGAGCTTAGGGTGGAGGAAGGTAGGGACATCTTTCTTTTTACTGAAGTGTTCTTTCTTCAAGTCCCTTGGAATGTGGATAGAGTACAAGTCTGATCCTAACCTAGGCATAAAGACTAGATACATGTAGGCATGCATCTGGATATGATAGTGGCAGTTTGTCTGTGGAGGCTATCCTTGGTGCTGAAATGGAAGTGGACATGAGAGGTTTGATCCCTGGCATGTCCTGTAGTGTAGAGGAAGGTAGGGATGTAGTCCAACTACAAGCCACAATTTGGAATCTGGCATACTAAGTAATACATGTGCAGGCCATGTCCTTGGTGCTGAACTTGGTGCTGAGGGCTGTCTTGGTAAAAAGTGTATGCGCTGGGCAGCTTGGAGTAGATGGACTACAGATACTCAAATATCTGTATCTTTACTTAGTATGTTGTTGGTAGTATTTGTTACTGGCGAGATGAAAGGTTGAATGTTGAAGGTTGAATGTCAAAGGCCAACATTTCTGTTTGCAGATCTAGTGAAGTGAAGTTCAAATGTTACAGGTTGAAGGTTAAAGGTTATGTTTCTGTATCCAGAGCTGACAGATGAGGAAGGCGAGCCAATGGTCCATCCTGAGTTCCAACAGATCTAGTGATGTGAGGTTAAAGGTTGAGTGTTAAAGGTTGAATGTAAAGATTAATATTTCTGTTTCCAGAGTTGACAGATGAAGAAGGTGAGCCAATGGTCCATCCAGAGTTCCAACAGAAGATCCGACCTTGTGAGGTTAAAGGTTGAATGTGAAAGGTTAAAGGTTGATATTTCTGTATCCAGAGCTGACAGATGAGGAAGGCGAGCCAATGGTCCATCCAGAGTTCCAACAGAAGATCCGACCTTGTGAGGTTAAAGGTTGAATGTGAAAGGTTAAAGGTTGATATTTCTGTTCCCAGAGCTGACAGATGAGGAAGGTGAGCCGATGGTCCATCCTGAGTTCCAACTGAAGATCCGACCTTGTGAGGTTAAAGTTTGAATGTGAAAGGTTAAAGGTTGATATTTCTGTTCCCAGAGCTGACAGATGAGGAGGGTGAGCCAATGGTCCATCCTGAGTTCCAACAAAAGATCCGACCTTGTGAGGTCACGGAGGATGACCCCGCCAGGATGGACTGTAAGGTCACAGGTGTGCCGGAACCTGAGGTCACCTGGTGAGTAACCTGACTATCTAAAATGTTGCTGTTGAATGATAATTATACAGCTAATTAGACTAAAGATGCAGTGATGAAAATGTAAAATTGTTGTGCACTTAACATCTTGTCAAAAGCAAAATTTCTCTGAGAGTTTGGGCACAAAGATGACTCATGTGATTCTATTGATTTAAGACACACAAGTGAAATGACAGATCATTAGGCCCAGGAACTCAACCAAGAACTGGCTTGTGTTACAGATGAACATTGTTGTTTTGTTGATTTCTGCAGGTACAAAGACGGAGTAGAGATCACGCAGGACCCAGAGTATCAGTTCCTGTTTGAGGAGTCAAAACTGTGGCTGTTTTGTTGTTTTTTGTTTGTTGATTTTTGTTTGTTTATTTCTGCAGGTATAAAGACGGAGTAGAGATCACACAGGACCCAGAGTACCAGTTTCTGTTTGAGGATGAAGAGTCAAAACTATGGCTGTTTTGTTGTTTTTTGTTTGTTGATTTTTGTTTGTTTATTTCTGCAGGTATAAAGACGGGGTAGAGATCACACAGGACCCAGAGTACCAGTTCCTGTTTGAGGATGAAGAGTCCATGTGCCTGATTGTTCCTGTTGCCAGTAAGAAACACGAGGGACTGTACAGCTGTCTGGCAGGAAACAAGCTGGGTCAGGTGGCCTGCTACGCTCGTCTCACGGTCAAGGGTAAGGAAGGCTGGCTTTTTTTTTAGTTACTTCAATTTCACCTCAAAACAAGGCTCATACGAACCACTAACATGTTTTGGGTTACATTAAGGAACTGTAGAGACAGATGTTTGTTCACCCTAGACTGAAAGCTTAAGGTTGTCCCCATTTAGGAAGCATTCACAAGGAAGCTTGTTCCATAGTGATGTTAGTAGCTCTAGGAAAGAAGATTTCAGTATGGGACTTTCTCCTGAGAGGTGGAGCATGCAGGAAGAAGGGGTGAAGCTGAGAGAGTTAGAGATTCCCAATTACCTTAACAATTTTCTCCCAAACATCGAAGTTAAAATGTTTTGTTTTCTAATTTTTCCAGAAAAATCCAGAAGGCCGGCTCACCCTGGCCCTCCCTCCTTCCTGACTACTCTGGCAGACGTTTTCGCAGTGGAGGGCTCACAAGCTTGCTTCACATGTACAGTGGTCGGAAACCCAGACCCTAACATTGAATGGCTGCTGGACAGCCGCGTGCTGAAACCCACGCCTGACTTCTCCATGTCGTTTGAGAACGATATGGCAAAACTCGTCCTGAAGACTGCTTATCCAGAGGACCAGGGGTAAGTTTTCTTTCAGGTCACATCTTTATAGTACCACTGTCCTGTTTATAGTAACATCGGTGAAGGTTAGCCATCTAGGTAACACCAAAGAACAGTTACTCAAGCAACTGGATATGATGTTGGAAACGGTCAGATGTTTCCGGTAGCATCCACTATATGAAGCAGTTTAAACTGTTACTTCCCAACACTGTAATGAGATTTGGGCTTACCAGTCTTTGTCAAAGAATGAGCAATCCACTGCTTCAGTATATATAGACTGGTTTATTTCGAAAGGAACATACATACAACATACATATAAGTTGCTAATTGCAGCCCGTAGGCTGAATTGGGCAGCTTTTACAATGGGATACACAGGTAGAATATATTTAACATGTACATAACTTAAGCATAAGCATCAAATATTGCACTAGATTATTGCACTTTTATGTTAAAATTAAGGCGTTACAAGATCGGTTACAAATTACATGATATAGCTAAAAACGATTACAACAAACATAAGATAAAACACTATTACAACATATACAGCTATTATAAAAAAATAATCTATTATAAGTCCAAGGTGTTCAATATGTGCAACATTGAGGGAACCGGGCTACGTAGATATCTTTGTGTCCCTTTGGGTGGTTTGTATCGCCGTGTTTGCCTAAGCTGCATATTGTGTGGGCGGTTACTGTCTGCAGGTAGCCAAGGGGCGTGCCTAGACCTTGTAGCTGAAAGGGCAAAGGCCCGGCACAGGTTAAGTCTGCGCTCAGACAGACGTTGGACAGTAATGTCACATTATGCAGATGACACACGTGACTTGGTGAGCAGTGGATTTTAAGTCTAGAAGTCCGGATGTAGATGGCCTCTTTAATCACTGTCTAGTTCTGAGTCCAAAATTCTTACTTTATCCAATGACACAGACATGAGTGTCCAGGCAATTCTATATGAATATGTCTGGGTGATTCTGTATTACGTCGATGAAGGTTAGACATCCAGGTAATACGATACGCCAAAAAACAGTTACTCAAGAAACTGGATATGATTTTGAAAATCATATCCAGTTGCTTGAGTAACTGTTTTTTGGCGATTCTGTATTAATTTGTGCCACAGGTTGTACACCAGCCAAAATTTGTTTTAGATGCATGCACCTACACATGTAGTATACACATAGCAGCAAGAAGCTAAATATAACGGCAAGAAGCAACACTCCAGTCAGAAGCTGTAAGGAAGATGTCTGACAGGCATCAAAATGTAAGCAGGTGACTACTACTTGTGTAAAAAAAAATTTCCAATAGTATGTTCTACCACTCCATTGGTTGGCCATAACAGCTACATCCACTTTTTCTGAATAATGGCTTGTTCTACTTGTAAGCACAAGGAGTTCTACCAATGTGATAAAATTATTTCCCAATGTGCCACAGGTTGTACACGTGTAAAGCGAGCAACGGTTACGGAGAAACGTCCTGCAGCGCGAGGCTCCACGTGTCGGATTGTTTATTCATTTGTTAATTTTGTCCCTTTCTTTGTCTGTTTGTGAACAGCATAACTCAAGAAGCTGTAAATAAATTGTCATGAAACTTGGTAGGTGGGTAGGTCTTGATAAGACCTAGAAATGATTAGATTTTGAGCCCCCTGGCGGCTTCCCTAGGTACTGCAGCAGTAGTTTTGATATCTCATGATCTAGACATGCTGGCGTCACGAATTTTGCATGGAAGATAGCTATTGTGTTCAGGAAGAAGTGTTATCAGTTTAGTCCCCCTGGCAGCTTGTCCTGGAACTGCAGGAGCGAAGGTATGAGGTCGTGGAACTCAAGCTTGTTTCCCGATGTGCCACAGGTTGTACACCTGTAAAGCGAGCAACAGTTACGGGGAAACATCATCAGTTTAGTACCCTGGCAGCATGTCCTGGAACTGCAGCTTAGCACTCACAGACTATACTGGTTGTGTAGAAAAAAAACAATATAATCCTATGTTCTACAAACCTGATAAAATTATTTCTCGATGTGCCACAGGTTGTACACCTGTAAAGCAAGCAACAGTTACGGAGAAACGTCCTGCAGCGCGAGGCTCCACGTGTCAGAGGAGTACACGCTGGACACGACGCACGCCATGCCGCCAAAGTTCATCCACACATTCCACGATACGGACGCCATGGAGGGCCGGGAAGTACGCTTCGACTGTCGCATCATCGGGATCCCACAGCCAAAAGTCGCTTGGTACCTGCATAACAGGTGGGTTCTGTATCTGTATAATCTGTATCTGCATCTGTATTGGTCGGTATAGCTGGTATAACCACCCTTTGGCATATACCAATGCCATGGAGGGTCGGGAAGTACGCTTTGATCCCACAGCCAAAAGTCGCTTGGTATCTGCACAACAGGTGGGTTCTGTACCAGTCCTGTATAATCTGTACCTGTATCTGTATAGCCGGTATAACCGCCCTTTGGCGTAACACACCAGCTTCTGTATCAGTATAGCCGGTATAACCGCCCTTTGGTGTAACACACCAGCTTTGCAGGCACGTGGCGCAGCTAACTAACTTACATCGAACGACCTGTTACACCCAACAGCACATTTAATTGCAAGGGTTGTTTCTAGTTTTGATACCTCAACTGGTGGCAACGAGTTCCACTTTACACTATAGTTCTTGGAAAATATGTGTTTTTGAACACCTCAATTCTTGGTTGATAACTCTGATATCTAAAGGCATGATGATGGGTTGATGGTTGGGCTTCATGTAGGTGATAAAGGATAAAGCCAAAACAACATTTGAAAGTTCTGGAGAGTTATCAAATGTCTCAGTCTGTAGCTTGTATCTTCAACGTATTTGTCTCATTTTAATGAGTGAGCTAGCTAACCAAGTGATTTTCTGTTCCAGGGAGGTGCAGGATTCTCTGGAGTACCGGATATTCCAGGCGAACGACCAGCACTCGCTGGTTATCCCTGAGGTTTTCCCGGACGATGAGGGAGAGGTGGTGTGTAAGGCCGTCAACTCGCTCGGGGAAATCAGCTGCAGCGCTGAGCTGTTTGTGGACGAGGAGGAACCAACCATCACACGGCAAAGGTATGTCCTGGTGGAATCCAGAAATAAGCTTTATCCGGAACTATGGTCAGGCATGCTCCAGGCATATCCAGAACCTTACCTGGCAAAGGTGCATCCTTGTGGAATCTAGAACCAAGCTTTATCCAGAACTGTGGTCGGGCATGGTTCTGGATAGTCCCTGTGTATCCAGAACCATGGTTTATCCAGAACCATGGTTTATCCAGAACCATGGTTTATCCAGAACCATGGTTTATCCAGAACCATGGTTTATCCAGAACCATGGTTTATCCAGAACCATGGTTTATCCAGAACCATGGTTTATCCAGAACCATGCTCAGGTAGAGTTCTGGATAGTCCAGGCATATCAAAAGCCATCACAAGGCAAAGGTATGTCTTTGTGGCATCCAGAACCAAGATTTATCCAGAACCATATGCTCAGGTACGGTTATGGATAGTCTACACATATCCAGAACCATGGTTTATCCAGAACAATGCTCAGGTATGGTTCTGGATAGTCCATGAGTATCCAGAACTATGCTTTATCCAGAACTATGGTTTGGTATGGTTCTGGAGAGTCTACACATATACATGTAATACCTAGGTATGGTTTTGGATACTAGTGGTACATGTATGCCTGAGGATGGTTCTGGATAGTCCAAGCATATCCCACAACTATACCTGCAGCAAATCTACATTCTAGGATACGAGGAAACTTTGCAGAACTGTGCCTGATCCTAACCCTAACCCATTCAGGCATAGATATGCACAGTTCTGTACACAATTTCCCCATATTGTCCCCAGTCGTGAGGGGAGTACCACCACAGTAGCCGCCGCAGTCGGAGTCATCCCGAACTTCGTGCAGCGCCTGCAGAACTGCGCCGTGTCAGAGGGCGAGACTGCGACCTTTCGGTGTCAGATTACAGGTGACCCCAGGCCAAAGGTCATGTGGTTCCACAAGAAGAGGGAAGTGACCTCGGCACGAAGGGTCAAGATGTCTTATACAGGTGAGAATGTCTTGCAGAGGACATGCAGGTGGGCATGCTTTAACTTTTAAAAAGGACTAGTAGTACCAGGGTCCAGTGTTGTGGCATCATCTCACCAAAGAACAAAGAAAACTCAAGGCATTCAAAAACTCATTGTACTCGTAATTAGAACTGACATTTCCTGAGCATGGTTGTATGATTATTATTCTGTGTTATACTGTATTGTTATTATTGTGCATTGTCTTGTATGGACTTGAAAGTTTAACCTGAAAAACTGAAACTGACCTGATGTGCATAAGATATCAAAAGACTTTTTGAGTGCAACTTGATGTACTGATGAAATTCAACTTGAAAACCAGTAACCAAAAATTATGAGCTACAAAGAACTAGTACACGTTTCAAGATACTCAAATCATCAGTACAGAAAACGTAATAATTTTTCCTGTAAAGAGGAAGGAGTAGCTATCCTGTCATCACCAGTGCAGAGACAAAATTTAACATCAATACCAGAAAGTAGAAATTCTGTAACATAAAGGGTTACATCTACCTTTTACATATACATTTTGTACTCAGAATGACACACAAAAAATCTTATCATTTTCCTGATGTTCGTACAGAAGAAGGTGTGGCTACCCTGGTCATCACTGGTGCCAGTAAAGGGGACATCGGGGTCTACGCTTGTGTAGCAAACAGCCCTGCCGGCAAGGCTACATGTGTGGCAAAGTTACATGTGGAGACAGAAGGTGTGTAGCAAACAGTCCTGCTACGTGTGGCAAAGTTACATGTGGAGACAGAAGGTGAGGATGCAGGGGTGTGTGGCAAACAATCCTGCTACATGTGTGGCAAAGTTACATGTGGAGACAGAAGGTGTGTAGCAAACAGTCCTGCTACATGTGTGGCAAAGTTACATGTGGAGACAGAGGGTGTGTGGCAAACAGTCCTGCTAGTACATGTGTGGCAAAGTTACATGTGGAGACAGAGGGTGTGTAGCAAACAGTCCTGCTACATGTGTGGCAAAGTTACATGTGGAGACAGAAGGTGAGTAGCAAACAATCCTGCTACATGTGTGGCAAAGTTACATGTGGAGACAGAAGGTGTGTAGCAAACAGTCCTGCTACATGTGTGGCAAAGTTACATGTGGAGACAGAAGGCGTGTGGCAAACAGTCCTGCTGGTACATGTGTGGCAAAGTTACATGTGGGGACAGAGGGTGTGTGGCAAACAGTCCTGCTAGTACATGTGTGGCAAAGTTACATGTGCAGACAGAGGGTGTGTGGCAAACAGTCCTGCTAGTACATGTGTGGCAAAGTTACATGTGGAGACAGAGAGTGTGTAGCAAACAGTCCTGCTACATGTGTGGCAAAGTTACATGTGGAGACAGAAGGTGAGAATACAGGGCTGTGTAGCAAACAGCCCTGCTACATGTGTGGCAACATTACATGTCAAGACACACAATCTATAACCTTATATTCTGTGTGAATCTCAAATATGCTAATATCCCTAGTGAAATGTTTGAAATACAGCTACAACTTACAAAAGAAGTAAAAAAAATGTCCCAAAATATCAGTGACAAAGTCCGCCAATGTTTCATTGGTCAGCACAACCTTCAGCTTGTTTGTTTGTTTGTTTGTTTTGTTCAGGTGTTACAGAGGAGGATAGAGAGCAGACTCCGCCCCGATCGCCGCACGCGAAACCACAGATCAAGAAGAGCCGCAGCAGGGAAAGTAGGACTTGTTTTCTCATGTTTTTGTTTTCCTTATTTTCCCTGCAGGTTATGTTTCTACCTATGATATTCAACTCTTTGTGGGTTATGTCCTTGGTGCTGAAATGGTGGTTTTTTGTCCCAGTTGCTCCGAAGCCCCCTTATGGAAAAACGCGTAACTCTCAGCCTTTGTTTCATTGTGTTTTTCCGGTTGAAGAAATTTGTCAAAATCCAAGCACTAAAAATTCAATTCATGTGGCCTTTAATATCCTGATGGTTTATTTGCTTCTCTTTAAACATGTTGTTCTGAAGCCCCCATATGGAAAACTGCATGTCTTCAGTTCTCAACCTTTCTTTCCTTGTGTTTTTCCTGTTTAGTACATTTTGTACAACCAAAAAATCTAATCAGTTTAGCCTTACTGGTGGTATTCAGTTCTTTGTGGGCAATGTCCTTGGTGCTGAAATGGTGGTGCATTTCTGTCTCAGTTGCTCCGAAGCCCCCATACTTCAGGGATTACTGTTGCTTCATATAGTAGATCTCTTCAAGATCTCTTCTTGAATTACTCAGAGTTTTTTTATTACATTTCTACCTGCAATGTCCCTGGTGCTGAAATGGTGGTGAATTTCTGTATCAGTAAAACTGTTGCTCAGAGGCCCCCATACTTCATGTTTCCAGTTCTCAGCCTTTATTTAATTGTGTTTTTCCAGTGAAATCTAAAAAAAAAACAATGAATTTGTCCTTATCTTGGTGGTATCTTAAAAAGTTTGTTTCCACTTCAACCCCAGTTGCTCCAAAGCCATCATACGGGAAGTCATGCATCTCCAGTTCTCAGGCTACGTTTAATAATAGTATATTACTTTTTTTTCATTTACGACACCTTAGAAAGTTTGTTTCCTCTTTTTTTTCTGTCTCAGTTGCTCCAAAGCCGCCATACGGGATGCCTCGCATCTCCAGCCGTACAGGAACAAGCCTTATCCTGTCGTGGAACCCCCCACCCCCGCAACAGGACTCTGACAGCCCCATCTCATATATCATCGAGTTCAGGGAGTCAGAGGTTTGTTTGTTTGTTTGTTTATTAAGAATCAGCACATTGTGGCAAGTCAACCTTGAGACCAGAGTTGTTTGTTTGTTTATTATATTCACCCTCAAAGAAGGAAAACATATTGGGTTTGCTGTGTTTTCTTCTTCCTCTTCTTCTTCTCCAAACAAGTCAATGACCTGGACTAGATGTCTGTCACCATGGTAACTGGTGCTGTAGCAGGCATCTTGTGGAGTTAGTTTTCATGTTGTAGCAGGACAGAGCTAGAGTGGCTGCTTACCATATATCATATATGAATGTGTTTGAGCAACAATAAACCGAGCAGAAGTTTGTTGACCAATTGTGAATGTAAACATTATGCATCTGCTTTGCAACTATTACCTTTCTAGTGTTTAATTTTTTTTTTGATCGAATTTAACGTCATTTTTCCCCAACCGGGGGTTAGACGTGCTTGCACCAAGTACAAGTCCTTTTTTGAAGCAAGATTTTTACGGCTGGATGCTCTTCCTAACACCAACCCAAACCCTAGTAGGGCCCAGGATCCCTCTAACTGAGGGGGGAAATGCATGTTAAATGCCTTTCCCAAGGGCACAATGTCTGGGTGCATGTCCAGATCCAACCTTGGGGATTGAACCTGTGACTGTGACACAAAGTGTCTAATTCCTGCTGGTTCCTTGCAGGACTCCCGGTGGCAGGTGAGGGCTAAGAACGTGCGTGAGACGTCTTACCTGGTGGTAAAACTGTAACAACAACTCTAAAGTCTTTAAGAAAGTTTCTAACTCCTTCCTTGCAGGACTCCCGGTGGCAGGTGAGGGCTAAGAACGTGCGTGAGACGTCTTACCTGGTGGTAAAACTGTAACAACAACTCTAAAGTCTTTAAGAAAGTTTCTAACTCCTTCCTTGCAGGACTCCCGGTGGCAGGTGAGGGCTAAGAACGTGCGTGAGACATCTTACCTGGTGGTAAAACTGTAACAACTCTAAAGTCTTTAAGAAAGTTTCTAATTCCTTCCTTGCAGGACTCCCGGTGGCAGGTGAAGGCTAAGAATGTGCGTGAGACGTCTTACCTGGTGGACCGCCTGCAGGAGGACTGTGTCTACTTCTTCCGCGTCAGCACCGAGAACGACTTTGGCGTCAGCGAGCCGTCAGAGGAGAGCAAGGCCTCCAACATACACGAGGGTACGGCCTGGTTCAGACATTTTCTCCCTTTGTGAACAGCAGGTCATAGCAGGTGCCTACAAAAAACATAAGAGATGCAGGTATAGTCTTGATACTTCATTTCAATATACTGTTTTTGACACAGAAACCTGCAAAGTATGGTCTGGTCGTTCCCAGAGTTACCCCATTGAGTAGAGCTGTGTACCGGTACGCAGTACCGATACTGTACCAGAAAAATTGATTAGGTACAGGTCCAAAATACCTACTCCCTCAGTACCGGTACTGTACCTAAACAATTTCACACCAATTTTATGCCTATTTGTGACCTCAAATGTGTAAATAGCTGGTTAACAATGGGTCCCTGTGTAAGGACAGTGTGTTCATGAAAACAAAAACATATATATAGTCTATATTTTATCTGAGCATTCGTCATAAACAAAGAATAAACCTTAACTATCAAGTTTATTTATGTTTTTTTTTTTGTTATTGAAGGAGTTCAGAAGAGCATATAAATTGGTCGAATTGTTCAGGTACAGGTTCAGGTCCGGACCTGTACCTAAACCTGTGTACCTGTACCTGTACCTGCACCTAAAATTTGTTTAGGTACACAGCTCTAGTCTTGATACTTCATTTCAATATTACTGTTTTTGACACAGAAACCTGCAAAGTATGGTCTGGTCGTTCCCAGAGTTACCCCATTGAGACTAGCTTCATGTCAAACCTACTGGCACATCTTTTATGTGTGATATACAGGCTCAGAGTCAGAGTATGTGCTGGGTAGTCTTCACTACATGTAACAATTATCCACAACAACTTAACGTTTAACAAATAAAGGTTTTCCATGCGAGTGGGACTTTATGTCTGACTTACCACCAGATTCTGTAACTTCCTTGTTTGTAAAATCCCCCTGCTTCAGGCTCAGACTTCCAACATACACGAGGGTACGGACTGGGTTCTTTGTAGTTATCCCCAAACCTAGAGGACAAAAATGTCGTTTCAGGTTTTAGACCTAAAAAATATGGGTCTTTTTTTCAAATTTAGGCTTAAGTGTCCCAACAACTTTATTTGAACAATGTAAAACTTAAATGCAGAAATGTTTGGGAGACCAATTCTTATGGGGAAGGGACAAATACTTAGCATTGCAGCTTAGTTCAGATGCTTTTCCTACTTCAGGTTATGAAACTTTAAACGGTTGCCTGTGAAAACAGACTGGTGCAGGTATACAATCTAAATACTTAATTTTGATTTTCCCCCCCCCCCACAAGTTTCACAATGCTTCAGGTCTAACTTGCAGTAAGTACTTACCTGTGTAAAATCCTCCTGCTTTAGGCTCTGACTCTGAGGATGTGTTGGGGAGACCTGCAGTTTTACCAGAATTACCAGAGTTTGAGAATTAAAGTTTAGCCACACTCTAACTTACCAGTGGAACTGTACCTTTTGACTTAAGGAGTCTTTACTAAGATTTTCCTACAACCAAAGATTTTCCATGCAATTGAGACTTTTAGCTTCATGTCTAACATATCAGTGCACATGTACAGTCATGTAAGTCTAACCTGTGCCAAATCCTCCCCCTGCTTCAGGCTCGGACTCTGAGGATGAGGATGTGTTGGGGAGACCAGGTCTGGTACGGCAGGGCTCCGTGAAGCGCCGCGGGCCGCCCGGAGCGCCCGAGTTCCTCAGCCTGCCCGAGGACTGCTTCACCCTGGAGGGGGGGACGGCCGTCTTCAACTGCATGCTGAGCACCCGGCCCGCGGTCAGCACCGTGCAGTGGCTGTGGATGGGCAAGGTTATACAAGGTCAGGACTAGCGCTAGGTTACAACAGCAGGGTCAGGACTAGCGCTAGGTTAGAGCAGCAACTAGCACTAGGTGAGATGATTCACTGCTAGGCAGCTGTCTTCTCCTGTATGCTGAGCACCCGGCCCGCGGTCAGCACCGTGCAGTGGCTCTGGATGGGCAAGGTTATACAAGGTCAGGACTAGCGCTAGGTTAGAGTAACATTAGCGCTAGGTTGTTCATCTCGGTCAGCACCGTGCAGTGGCTTTGGATGGGCTAGGTCATACAAGGTCAGGACTAGCGCTAGGTTACAGTAGCTAATTGCTAGGTATGCTCAGCACCCGACCGCGGTCAGCACAGTGCAGTGGCTCTGGATGGGCTAGGTCATACAAGGTCAGGACTACCGCTAGGTTACAGTAGGTAATTGCTAGGTATGCTCAGCTCCCAGCCCGCGGTCAGCACCATGCAGTGGCTCTGGATGGGCAAGGTCATACAAGGTCAGCACTAGCGCTAGGTTAGGATTATTGCTAGGCAGCCATCTTCTCCTGCATATGCATGCTCAGCACCCGACCTGCGGTCAGCACCGTGCAGTGGCTTTGGATGGGCAAGGTCATACAAGGTCAGCTCTAGCGCTAGGTTAGAGTACTAGTACTTCATTGCTAGACAGATGTGTTGTTCTCTAGCGCTAGGTTAGAGTAACAAGGTTAAGACTTGTGCTAGTTTAGAGGAGTTCATTTTGTTAAATTTTGTTGTTCACTGTTTCCGTTGGCGTCTGCTGTTTTGGAGAGAAGAAAACAGTAGCCGATGTTCAGGAATAAGCCACGTGGAGGTTTCTCTGACAGCTTTAACTTAAAGTTGAATACAGTTGTTGACAAGTTTGTGTTTGCTTGCAGAGAGCAGAAAAACACCAGCCTGTGTTTGATGCGCGGACGGGAGAGTCCAGCCTGACGGTGCAGAGCGTGTCTCTGAGGGACATGGGACAGTACCAGGTGAAAGCTGAGAACCAGCACGGAGCTATGGCCTGCTCCATGTGCCTTGGGCTAGCAGGTAAAGTACTACTGTAGGTAGGATCTAAGGGTTCAGGGTTTGATTCTCAGAGCGTGTCTCTGAGGGACATGGGACAGTACCAGGTGAAAGCTGAGAACCAGCACGGAGCCATGGCCTGCTCCATGTGCCTCGGGCTCGCAGGTAAACTTCAGTAGTTAGGATCTAAGGGTTCAGGGTTCGAATCTCTAAGTCTGACGGTTCACAGCGTGTCTCTGAGGGACATGGGACAGTACCAGGTCAAAGCAGAGAACCAGCACGGGGCCATGGCCTGCTCCATGTGCCTTGGACTCGCAGGTAAAGTACTACTGTAGGTAGGATCTAAGGGTTCAGGGTTTGATTCTCAGAGCGTGTCTCTGAGGGACATGGGACAGTACCAGGTGAAAGCTGAGAACCAGCACGGAGCCATGGCCTGCTCCATGTGCCTCAGACTTGCAGGTAAAGTACAATGTAGTGGTGTGGTTAGGATCTAAGGGTTCAGGGTTCGAATCTCTGAGTCTGAAGGTTCACAGCGTGTCTCTGAGGGACATGGGACAGTACCAGGTCAAAGCAGAGAACCAGCATGGAGCCATGGCCTGCTCCATGTGCCTTGGGCTCGCAGGTAAACATCAATGCAGTGGTGTAGACATCATTCGTAGCGATGGGAAGATGACAGACTAGAGACGGTATTCGACCGGTTTCGACTTTAATTCAGTCTTTATCAAGAAGGACAGAGATCGGACCACTCCTCCTTTTATACTTTTACCGTGCCTATCTACATGTAGTGCAGGGCGCTCTGCTCAATGCTCAGTTTCAGTTTCAGTTTATTTATTTAACCAGAAGATACACTCAGGTCATTTGACCTGTTTTTCAGGTAGAACTGGGTACAATAAAAATGCAGAAACAATACAATGATAACAACACAGTACATAGCACATAATAGCCATACAGCAGTACAAATACAATATAATTACAATGAGTTTTTGAAGGCCGTTACAGTTCGGAGCTTTCTCTGTTCTATTATGTTCTATTATGTTCTCTGTTCTATAATGCATTGGTGTAGTTATAGGATCTAAGGGTTCAGGGTTCGACTCTCTGACAGTAACCACTGTTGTGTCCTCAGGAAAGGCAGCTTTTTTTCCTCACTCTATGTGCCTCTGACTTGCAGGTAAAAAACTAACAAGTCTTGCTAGGATCACTGAACCAAGGCCCAGCTGCACATTTACAGCTATCACTGTCAGGAGGCTATCATTTTTAAGTGCTTTCCCTGCCATCTTTTTCTTCTTCTTCTTCTTCCATATTACGTGCTTAACCTCAATAGGCTGAGGACTCCAAGCACGGTACGTAGAAGACGTACACAAGACTGTAATGTTTGATCCACTCACACCGGGAAGGTCCCCTACTCTTTTCGATAAGTGTGGCGGGTTCTTTAGCGTGCTGGAGGTGTGGCTCTCCCCAAACACGGGACCTCCATTTAACGTCCTATCCGAGGGACGTCCCTAACCGAAGCTAGGTACTCATTTACACCTGAGTGAAGTGAGGTAAGTCGTGTAAAGTGCCTTTCCCAAGGACACAAGATCGGTGACATGGGTGGGGATCGAACTCGGGACCTCTAGGTCCCAAGCCGAACGCGCTACCGCTGCGCCACACGACCCCACGCGCCATTGCTCTCAGAATCCAGTTTGAAGACATTATGGAGGGCGTGGAGATATAAGAACCAACATTTAAAATTAGTTCGGCCTATGACCAGGCTCCAAGAGACTCTGATGTTCACATAGATTTTCCTTCCGTTGTTTTTTCTCAGAGTCTCCCCAGTTTGAGGACATTATGGAGGATGTAGAGATGTATGTGGGAGAGACGGGCCGACTGGAGGTCAGACTGTTCGGCAAGCCTTTCCCCAACATCACATGGCTCAAGGTGGGTACCAAACAACCAGGTAGTGTCTTAAGGCACTAAAGGTGGGGACCTAACAACCAGATATTGTCTTAAGGCTCTCAAGGGGTGTATCCAACAGCCTGACATCATTTTAAGGCTCTTGTAGGGGTTTTAAGAACATTGAAGCTCTGACCAAGAGGTCAAGATGACATCTTACTTTAACATGGCAAACCTTTCCTGAAATCATCTCACTGAAGGTGTATATCGAACAACCTCACATTATCTTATTTTTTAGGGGGTCAAGAGAACATGGGCTTGTAACCAGGAGATCTGTCGCAAATCATTTTTTGACATCAAAAGGCTCATGAAAAAAATTAAATTGGCATATTAAGTATACACTACTAGAAGTCTAGACTTCATGCATGTTCTGGAATCTGTTAGAAATGTTAACTTTGAAGAACTTGCAGACTATAGTACTGTTTTAATGTGTTTTCAGGGTTCTGAGGAACTTCCCCAGGAGAAGCGAATTGTAAGGACCCGTAACGAGGAGGAGGTTGTCCTGACTATCAACAGCGCAGTCCTGTCAGACACAGGAGTCTACACCTGCACGGCTAAAAACATCTCAGGGGAAGTCTCCTGCAAGGCACAAGTCACTGTTTCTCCTGGTAAGGTGTCTTACAAACTTACTACATGTAGTCTCAAGTTACTGTGTCAAGTATTATATATAAGTCAAGTATTATACGTCTCAATTAAGTTCTCCTGCAAGGTGTCTTACAAATGATGACGAAAAATAAACTGTTCAACTAAAAAAGAAAGTAACTCACCAGACACGTCGATGAAGGTTATACATCCAGGTAATATGATACGCCAAAAAGTAGTTACAGTCACTGACGAAAGCTAGTGGATACTAGCTGAAACGTCTGACGTTTTCAAAATCATATCCAGTTGCTTGAGTAACTACTTTTTGGCGTAACTCACCAGACGTCACACGTGGCTAAAAGTCCACAGCACTTGGGCCATAAAGCTGATGAAGACTGAGTGATTCAGTCAAAAATTTCTGGTGAGTTAATTTTGTTTTTGAGTTGGAGAACAGTTTAACTTTCTTCATGTATTTTTCCCACTCAGGTGAACTTTCATGCTGGTCTTAGAAATGTACTTACTGGTCTCAAGTTACTGTGTCCTTAGAAAGATAGAAATTGTAGGACTCATGTTATACTCCCTCTTGGTAAAAAAAGGTGTCAGAATGTATTCAGTCTCATTAGTTACTAACTCTGTGAGATGTAGGGCTAAGAACATTGCAGGAGAAGTCTCCTGCAAGGCACAAGTCACTGTGTCTCCAGGTAATATATTTATTTATTTTTTATTTCCGTCATTTTTATACAGGGTAACCCAATTCAGTGATGGCACTGCTTTTCAACGGGGCCCTGTATTACACAGCACAATACAACAATCACATACGAATAATAACATTAGCATACAAAAATTATACAATAAATAATTATAATGGCAATGATAATAACGAAAACAATAAATAAATTATAATGGCAATGATAATAACGAAAACATATAATATATATTACAATGATTTGACTGTTCTTAGCTGTAAATCAGCCATAGATTAACAACTTACAGACCAAATCAGTTTGTCTCTTGCTAACAAGCCCCTAAGATATTCTAGTCTGCAGGCAAGGTGTCTTAGAACTGTATAATATAGTCTCAAGCTACTGTGTCCTTAGCAAGATATCTTAGAAATAAATGCAAGTCACAGAGTCTCATGTACTTGGAACTTAGGAAGATGTCACTTGATTTATATTAAGAAACAATTTTCAGCAATGGTTAAGTTACCCTGTTGAACCTTATACATGTCAGACATCATTGAAAAACAAAATGTTAATGTATTTTTGTGCAATCTGCAGTGCCTGAGTCCACAGAGACAGAAGATGAGGAGACTTGTTGGACAAAAATCCACACCATCCGGGAACAGTACAGAATACACGAGGAGCTGGGCAAGTAAGTCACAGGGACTAAGGCTTTAACACATAGATCAGCGTAACAATTCTGTATTGCTGTAAAAGCTCCTGGTCATGGTATCTGCAATGTTCTGAGCACTTCAACAAGAGAAATTAAACAGATCGTAACACATATTGAGGTATTAGAAAACAGCATCCACAAATTTGTCCAATTTTAGGCCACACCAATTTAATTTGTTGGTTCTCGGATTTGCCTGCTTCCCTTTTTTTCTGATTTGCAAAAAAAAAAATACATTTCAGGCTCTGAATCAACTCCAACTTCCTACTTGTGCATCCTTTAAACTTGCTAAATCTGTCCTGTTATTCCAGAGGCGCCTTTGGCGTCATCAAGCGCGTGACCAACCGCAAAACGGGAAAGAAGTTTGCGGCAAAGTACATCCGCTACAAGCCGCACCGCAAGGCCGACATCCAGCGAGAGGTCACAGTCATGGCCAAACTGGAGCATGCTGGGATTGTCCAACTGGCGGAAGCATTCCTGGAGACCAAGTTCGTTGTCATGGTGATGGAATAGTATCCTTCCTGGAAAAACGCTGGGTTTTAGGCGGGAGGCATTAGCTACTTGATCAGTTCCTTGTCCTAGCATAGTCACCTACCTGTATACCCGCCTTAGTTCAACTTAGTTCAGGGCCTAGAAATAGTCTTAGGGCCTAGCATTGAGCAAACTTGTCCACAAGAGTGTGTGAGAAGTCTGAAGCACCTTGGAACTCTCTCTTGGATAAGTATAAAATCGAGGGGATTCATTCCTCAAGCTAACTGACATCTTGCACACACAGTTGTCCCTCAGTAAGACATCTGGAGCCGCATATTTCCCGTTTAGAACTTTTATTCAGTCCCTTACACGACCGGTTTTGCCTGTGGCATGCAGTTGCAACTTACCATAGTTCAGTGTCTTTACCAGTAATGGTCAGAAGTGGTCTTTAGGCCTAGTTAAAAAGGAGAAGAAGAGTGTGTGAAGAACCTTAACCCCCCCTCAGTGTTGCTATGGGAGAACTGTTGGAGCACCTTGTGAAGGTACCAGACCTGTGTGAAGCCGACATGGTGCAGTACCTGTCACAGCTGCTAGAGGCACTGCAGTACATACACAGCAAGGACATCGTCCACTTAGACATCAAGGTAACACATTTCCACACTTCAGTAATGAAAACCATTTGTGCTAATGGATAGTAGCGTGTGTAGTCCAGCGGTTAGCGACCCTGGCTCTGGACCAAGAGGTTGGGAGTTTGAATCCCGGCTGTTGTCGCTCCCCTGAGATGCTACTGGAAAGGGTCACAGTCCGGAAAAAGTATATTATCTGGTACTGATTTCTTGAAACAATCTGAATTGACAAAAATTTATCTAATGTGAACTCAAAATGAGAAAAGGTAAATGTAAACAGTATCTTCGTGGTACTAGTATATATTGCTAAGGTACAAGATCTGCCAAGGTAGACCAGTATTGCCATGCCTTAGACAGCAAAAAGACACAAAAGTCATTAAAAACCTAATTTTTCCCCTTTTCCTTTTCCCTTATCTTAAAACCAGCCTGAGAACATTCTCCTGACCAAGTCAGAGGCAGGGCAGGTGAAGCTGTGTGACTTCGGGTTGTCGCGGCAACTGACCCCGGACACGCCCGAGACCTGCAGGTTTGGGACACCCGAGTTTGTCGCCCCGGAAACTGTTGCCAAGGAACCCGTTGCCCTGACGACAGACATCTGGAGCACAGGGGTTCTTCTTTACGTTTTGTAAGTCTGACACAATCTTACGGTCAACAAGGAATTCTTCAGCTTTTGGAATCCTTATCTATTCTAACTTTAGGAAGATAATATCATAATGGTAGCTGTGCATGAAACAGAAAGGGTCAATGGAAGACTAGCTCAGACTAGTTCTCTGGCAAGCTAAACTGAATTGAGATTTTTTGCTTTTCTTCAAGTTTGACTAGTCTCCAGCAGACTTACAGAACAGGTTGAAACATATTTATAACAAAATTTAGCAATGTAGAGAGAATGGTAACCTCTGTGAAAATTTAGGCGTCCCGGACGGTTCGGACGCCCATCCGGGATGGCATCCTGTCTTGGATGGGGACCCGTCCGGGGCGGCCTTTGTGACCCATGGGCGCCTCAAAAAACCTAGCCTGGACGGCCGGGGATGGTCCGGATGGTCCAAAATGGCCGCTTGGACGCCCATCCCGGCGTCCGGGACGACGTCGGGGACGGGGTCCAGGATGGGCTCAGGGACGGGGACCGGGATGGGCACCCGGGCGGGGTCAGGGACGGGCTCTGGGACGGGTTCGGGTGGGTTCTGGGATGGGTTCGGGTGGCTTCTGGGACGGGTTCGGGTGCCTTCTGGGACGGTACGGACGTCCTCTGGGACGGGCTAATGGCCTCCGGGACGGGGCTGGGCGGGCTCTGGGACGGGCACGGGCGCTTTTACGGACAGGTTTTCCGACAGCGCAAATGGGCTCTGGACGGCGTCCCGTCACGGATTGGCTTAGATAAATAAACTAAATCTGGTATGGATACGCACATTTTTGCGTGTGGTCTGGTTACAGGCTGCTATTAGCTATTTAATTATTATATATAAGGCTCTCAAACTTTGATCTAACGTAAATTGAACGATTTTCGTCGTAATATTCTCCGCAAAGTGTACAGCTTTCTTGATATCGACGCAGCAGGGTTCATCGACCTTTGCCCCAGATAAGTCATGTGACGACCGCAGACATACATAAACGGGTACGTGCAAAATATTTTAAGTTATCTGTTGTCTAAGAAATAATTTAACTGTACATTCTAAAATAACAATAATTTTATTTACACATCGTACACATTATCATATACGTGCATTCTGTAGTGCGTTGATAAATACGCTAAATGAAACACCATTTTCATTTGCGTGTGGGGAGGGCAGCCCCGCCACGCATTCAAAACATAAACAACGGACGACGACAGTTCAGTGCCAGACGTTGAGGATAACTGGAGATTTTCACTGCATCATCTTTCTTTATTAAAACGTCAGGTATTGTATACATGTATTCTACAATCTTGTGGTGAGTCTATTTATTTTAAGGAATCAAAGCAATTTCCAGAAGCGTGCTGGAAACGTGTTGGGAGGGTGCACGTGGCGACATCGTTGACATAATTTTTGTTCTTTGTCACATCGTAACAATTATGACCACATAAAATGTTTGTTCACTTACCTGTTCTTCAACAGAAAAACCGAAAGATAAACTCGTTTGTTGACATCACAATCGTTGTTTTTCTACCGCTTTTCTGCATCTGTTGCCCCGCCACGAATATCCATTCTTCATCGGGAACGGTCCTCGTTTGATAAACTATTAACTGTGTACAATGTTCGGGAGAAAAAGCGCCGCTGCTGAGTAGTGGATCCATCCCCCAAACGTGCGTGCAATCGAAGAAATAGGCACAAAAACCTGGACACGAACTGAACACTGTTCTCTAAACCGTTAACGGTCGTTTGTAAGTAAAATGTGCGCATGTGCAAGGACCGAAACCCTGCCGTGCGCGCCCGGCACCCGCTTCCATCGCCTGACATCAATTAAGTCCGGCTTACGTGAGGCGCCCAGGCCCACGCCCAGGGACGGTCAGGCACCCCCGGTTTCTGGGACGGGGTCTAGGCGCCCGAAGCGTCAATTTTTGGACGGCTTGAACGTACGTTGGGACGGGGGGACGGTCTGGGATGGGTCTGGGCGGGTTCGGATGGCAAGGGACGGCGTCCAGAGCATCCGGGACGCTTTCATTTTTACAGAGGAAGCCACTGAGTTTGACCACAATAGAGTCCATTTGCCTGCAGAGTTAAGGTGAAAGTGAAATGTTGCCCATACCACAACTCACTCCCCTAGCCTATTACTGACCCTATTTTTACCTTCGCCAAGAATTGACGAAGGTTATGTTTTCCTGGCCGTGTGTCTGTGTGTGTGTCTGTGTGTCTGTCAACAGCATAACTCGAGAAAGCTTAGATGGATTATCTTGATATTTAGTAGGTGGGTAGGTCTTGATGAAACCTGGAAATGATAAGATTTTGGACCCCCTAGCGGCTTGTTATGGTACTGCAGCTAAACTTCCGGTTTTGATATCTCATGATCTAGACATGCTTGGGTGACGAAAATTGGATGGTAGGTAGCTCTCATGCTGGGGAAGAAGTGACATGAGTTTGGGCCCCCTAGCGGCTTGCTCAGGAACTGCAGGGCTATCTGTTTGAAAATATTCAAAAGAGGATAACTCAAGAACTGGTGGACAGATCGTCGTGATTTTTGGTATGTAGGTAGCTCAAGTGACGCTTGACATAATTATGCGAGGTCCTTATTTGAATACGTTATCAATTATGCAAATCTGGATCTAATTTGCATAATTAATGGAGAAATTCTATAAATCAGCTTCATTACATTATAGGACTATTCAAGCTTTTGACATGTAATTGAGAACGAGAGAAACACAGGCAGATATTGATTATGTAAATTAACACCTAATTTGCATAATTAATGAGAAAATGTTATAATTCCATAATGCTAACTGTAGAATTTCATACTTGGGGTATTTGAAAGTTAAGTGAAGGTGAACATCATTAAACATAACGTATTCAAATAAGGACCTCTTTTGCATAATTTATGAGGAAATGATAGAATGGCTTTCTTTGTTAAGATAAGGCTGTCTTTTGATGGAGAATATGATCAACTATATAATACAATATTATAATACAATATTATAATATAAATATAATACAAATGAGGATCCTATTTGCATAATCAGAAGGAATCATCGTCAATGGAGGAAAAGTGGTCACCATGGCCAGGTGGCCAGCTTGAAGAGGTGGTCACCTTGGCAGGTTTGACTGTACTTGTTGGAATGACCATGAGTGTTGTTTTTTGTGTAGGCTGAGTGGTGTGTCCCCCTTCATGGGTAACAACGACAAGGAGACCTACACGCGAGTGAAGGCCGGACGCTGGGCATTCGACCAGAAAATCTTCAACCACATCTCCAACGAGGCCAAGGACTTCATCACCAAGATGCTCGTGGTCGATCCTAAGTACGTCTTAATCATAGAAACCGTTTAAGATCCAATCTTCATTTGTCTTACGATTACATAATGTTTTTAGTAATGTTACCTCATCTGTATACAGTTTTTTGCTTGGTACAAATTTCTTATGTATTATAGTGTATATGAGGGTGTGTATATAGTGTTTGCCTTGCCTAGTGTAACTTTTTTTTCTGTACGCAAACTCTTTCAATTCAGGGATTCTCATCCCTGCTGCAAGGTTTGCTTTTGGTGTTTGAAATAAATAAATAATAATAGTAACGAAGTACATTATATACTATATATAGATAGTTAGAGATGTTAAGTAGATGATAGATAGAGATGTTAGACAGTGATATATAGTTTACTTTAGTGTACATTGTCTATTCAGATTTAACATGCACTACTGGTAGATTGAATCAGATGTTCTAGTATTTTGGACCTTCATTTAATGGTTTTTTAAGTATTGCACATGTCTTGAAGTAAAGACCTGGCATCTTCTTACTCCACAGGAAGAGGCCTACGGCAAGTCAGTGTCTGGAAGACGTCTGGATCAAGGTGAAGGTTCTTTCGTACAGTCTTGGAACTCTTGAAAAGTAATCCTAATCTTTTCTAGCACCATATGACCAGGTGTTGGGAATACACTTTTGCAGCAAAATGAATTCTAACTTTTTTGTAGTTTTCTAGCAGTTTTTGCAGTAATGTGAGTGACATTTTTCTGTATTTTTGATCCAAGACGCCAGTTTCTAAAGACACAGCAGCTAAGATCAGCGCAGATCGTCTCAAGTTCTTCCACTCCAGACGGAAATGGCAGGTAAGTAGTCTTGGGTTTGTAACATCTGTAACATCACAAGTGGTGAATAATGAAAAAAAATGGTTGGCTCTTAGAATAACCGACCACTTTTTGGACGGTACCATTATACAGTTGACAGGACACTAAGTGGTTTATTTGGTGGTTATCCCACTTTACCAGGTATTATCTCACCATATACATTTTGGACACCTCAGGGCGGGCCATTAAGCCTTTAGCATTGAACTTTTAAATTATCATAATAGTATTAGGTCACAATGATTAAAACAAGAACATATTTCTCACCCGTTCAGAAATCTCTGATCTCGGTTGGTGAAGATGCGGCCGATCTCGCAGGTCCTGTCTAATTTTTATGACATGTACCAAGTGTCAGCCTGACAGCATACCATGATCTAATGTTTAAAAGTAATTCAAAAGCATAATTTTATCACCTGTTCAGAAATCGTTGATCTCCGTTGGAGCTCCGCTGAAGATGCGGCCGATCTCCCAGGTCCTGTCGGCGGCGGGAGGGTCCCAGTCTCTCGGCATCAAGCGCGGCCCAAACGACAGCGATTCACCACTCTCATCGGAAGCAGAGTCCACAGACATCGAGGCTCTCACATCTGAGGTAGGGACACAGATAGAGGGGATTGTTATTAAACTGTAAACTGTTTATTATTAACCTGTATGGTAAACTAAAGACTCTCCTGTAAGTTGTAACTCCGTCCCGTTAATGAACGACCATGACTCACCGCTCTCATCAGAGGCAGAGTCCACAGACATCGAGGCTCTCACATCTGAGGTAGGGACACAGATAGAGGGGATTGTTATTAAACTGTAAACTGTTTATTATTAACCTGTATGGTAAACTAAAGACTCTCCTGTAAGTTGTAACTCCGTCCCGTTAATGAACGACCATGACTCACCGCTCTCATCAGAGGCAGAGTCCACAGACATCGAGGCTCTCACATCTGAGGTAGGGACACAGACGGGCTGGTTATCACATTGTATACACGCTCCTGTAAGTTGTAGATTCAATCTCCAAGTAGATCATACGGTGGCAAGGCAGTATCCAGGGGCCAGAGGAGTGTCCATTAGCCACCGAAGGATACTGCCTGGCCAATTTGATACAGTAACTGTCTTTTGTGGCCATCAAAAGATCTGCTTGGAGATTGAGGTAGATTCTTGGTATGTTTCATATATAGCAGTGGATACCAGCTGCAGGCATTGTACCTCGAAGGGAATAAAGTTTACCTGTTGTTTGCTTTCTGGTACAGAAGTATTGTTTTGTGTAATGAAAAAGTTAAGACTGTCAGAAAAAATGGGACTGTTGAGAAAGCAAGAAAAGACAATGATATAACCAATGCTACCAATACATTGTATTACAGTAACTGTTACAGTAATTACTATGAAATTCCATCATTCAATTAATGCCCTGTTCATTTTTCCATCATGTCTCTGTTTTCTGTCTTCCATCCTTCTTCTCAGTATTCCATCCTACTTCTCAGTAATATCATAATTGTTCCCATCCCCAGGCTGACACAGTAGACACCGACAGTGATCGCGGGCCCTCCCCTATCCCCGGGAGACGCCCCCTACAACCACCACCCGGTACTGCAGCGGACAGGTTACCAAAGAAACCAGAGAAACGGGACATCCCCAAACCTCCACAGCTGGTCATCCGCAGACCTTCGTTATCAGATAGTGATGAAAACCCCCTTAGTCCACCGCTAAGCCCACCCCTACAGAGAGAATGGGACAAACCGAAAGGTCAGGAGAGGTCGCCCAAACGGCGGCCGCGGAGTCCAAGTCCTCGCAGAGGAAGGAGGGAAGAAAAGAGAGAGGAAAAGGAGGGAGGGAAGACCCAGGGAGAAAGGACCCTCAGGCCTCCCCACTTAAGAAAGTCACGCTCTTTCGAGGGTGACCGTTCTCGGTCCGAAGATAAAACAAAGAAATTGTCACCAAAATCCATCAAAAAGAGCGACTCAACAGAAGATTTACGGAAAAGATCAAAGGAGAAGCCTCGGCCAATGAGAAGGTCCCATTCCGCGGACCGTTATCTGTCGTCCCGCGGTATCGAATTACCGGCAAAGGAGGGGGAGAATCTCGTCCACATGTTACGCCGGATGGCTTCAACCGAGAAACCTTCCCAGCTGGAAACTTTGCCGGAGGATTCTGCAGAGGAGGGGCCGACCCCTGGGTCGCGCAGGGTCGTCGGGTCAGAGGTCAGGTCAGAGGGCATGACCCGGCCGCCCCCACGGGTGCTGTGGACGGTGGGACAGGAGGAACTGAAGACGGACAAGAAGAAGGAGGAGGGAGGGAGTGAGGATACCCAGGAGC
>NW_017802858.1:430862-438659 GCF_001625305.1 Branchiostoma belcheri
CTGCGCAAGGGTGTCTTCCCTGGGTTCTGTGCACGGTTTTGTTTCTGCCAAACCTGTGATTTCTTTCACGTTTTCTCAAAACATGTCACAGTTGAGAAAAACGAATCTAACCTTCAAAGAACCTAAAGAGTTTGGTGAACCTGTTCTGGGGTCTTGTAAAAATGTTTACTGGTTCAAGTCCAGAGTTACGAACCTAAGCCACTGGACTTGAATCGAAACCTGAACCTAAACATGAGTTAAGGAACACAGCACTAATCTTGATGCATTTCTATTTTTGCCGACTGTGTGATTTTCCCCAGTGGAGGAATGCGTGACCTGGACACGTCAGAGCGACCCAGACTGAAGCGGGGGAAGTCTGCGGAGGAGAGGCTGCGGATCGGAGACAGTCGGGACACCGAGGAGCGGCGGAGACGACTAAAGAAGTCTGGGAGCGCCGAGGCTGCACTCACCACGTCTTCAGACGATGAGAAACCACGAGGTGAGACCAAAGAAATCTAAGCTGTTCGTTCTGAGATGAAATGGGGGATAAACAGATATAGTATTGAGAAAAAATGTGTTATTTCATTCTTAGACCTTACGAAAGTCGCTGTACTTTTTGTTGTGTCAATAAAGTTCATCTATTATTTTTCTTCTTTCATTAAGATTTATTACCACATTTGTGGAAGGATTGACATAAACAGGTGACTATTACCTCTTCAAGATGTTAAACCTGAGACCAGACTGTAAGGTTTGAAACACTCACACCGGGATCTTTCGATAAGGGTGGTGGGATCTTTAACATGCTCAAGGTGTGGCTCTGTCAAGCACGAGACCTCCAGCTTTACGTGCTATCTGAGGGAAATCTAGCCAAAGCTGAGTGAAGTGAGGAAAGTCATGTAAAATGCCTTTCCCAAGGGACAAGATCGATGACATGGCTGGATTCGAACCCGGGACCTCTTGGTTCCGAGCCCAACAATTCTACCGTTAGGCCACTGCTATAACAAATTGTCACTCTGTCTTTGTTGTTGCAGGAGAGGTTGCCAGGGACGACCGCGGCCGGGGGGTCAGACGGCCCGGGAAGCTGAGAAGAGCAGTCTCCGCTGACGCCGACATCTCCAGGCCACTCGAACTCAGGTGTGGGGGCAAAAATTTAACTGTGTTACAGGTTTTGATGTATAGTGATGACCCTCCTCCTCTCTAGTTCTTATTACCTGTATATTGAGTGAACCGTTCTTTTACGTGATAAAGCTTCTTACGGACCTTGTTGTTTACCGGTTTTTCTAGTTACTTGTATATAAAAGTGAATCGGTTCTCTGTTCATTTGTGACGCTGAAGAAGAGTGATGGATGTCACTCGAAACGTCCGGAAATAAATAAAAATCCGTAACTGATCCAGTAGTAGAGTTTGAATTTTCTAACGAGTATCGTTTACCTGGATGTCTAACCTTCATCAACGTAGTGATGACTTTTCTTCTTTTGAGGAATGTTTTTAAACAATACACACGACAAAAATTAGCTACTTTGCATGGGGAGCTTTCAAGATGCACACTGTCTCTTCATCAACCCGGTAAGTCTCAGCTGATGCCAACATCTCCAGGCGACTCGAACTCAGGTGCGCATGGGGGAAACATTTAACAGTGTTACTGGCAGGACTTTGTAATAATTGATGTACACTGACCTTCTCCTTGTTGTTTTTTGTCATCCATTAATATGTACTTTTTATTGTTTAAGTGTATTGTTATCTTTAAATGTAATGTTTTATTTGTGTTTACAGTAGAGGGTTTTTGTTTAAAATAAGGCCACACCAATCATTTCCTTGGTTTTTGAAAATTTTAAGGTGAAAATATAGCAAACAGACATCATAAAAGCTCTGAGAAAAGCTTGACTATGTCACTGTAAAGCTATGTCACTGTAAAGCTTGACTATGTCACTTTATTCAGTCCATAAACTGAATGCACTAAGACATAAACCTGGTCCTCAGGGTTTGATTTCATTTTTTTGCCAGTCTTTTACAGTGAAGCATATTAACTTATTAAAAGAAGTCAAACCCAGTAGTTTTCTACTAGTAGTTTCTTAATAGTTATCAGTAGTTCTATGTGTACTTAATTATCTGTTTTTATACAAATGTTTATTCTGTTCATGCAGTTAGCCTTCGGGCATGAATTTGCAATAAACTTTCTATTAAAAATCTTTTAAATCCAAGAACCACACACATCAAATTGGTGTGACCTAAAATAAAGAAACAGTATTACAATAAACATGTCAATATGAACAGGAAGCTGTTAGTTATTGAAATATACGAGACTGATGAACCTCTTTAACGAACAGGAAGCAGTCTTCATCAGTGCGTATGCCCGAGGAAGACTCCATCACAGCGAGACAGACGTCTCTCCGGCTCACACCGTCTCACCAGGACGGGGACGCCACACCTGACAGCCGAACACCTGACGGCCGGGCGCTCAGGAGGAGTTCAAGTGAGGACATCTCCAGGGGAGGGGTCACCTTGCTAACCAGGTAAGAGCCAGCAAACTTACTATTAAAGTTTCATCAGGTTGGATCAAAGAAGATGTCTACTCTAGTCATGAACCACGTAGTGAGGGTGATGAGACAACATTAGTCACATTTAGGTCTGCATTCCTTGCACTACAACAGTGTACAACACTACACCACATACATGTACAACAATGTAGCTTCAGTGCAAAGTAGAACCAGTGTGAACAGACATTTTCAGCAGTAATATTGTCAGAGTGTTTCATGACTAGAGTAGACATCGTTGTTCAAATGGGAAGCTCCACCTACACTGAGTGTACGCACTACTCGGTCAGAGTTAAAACGGCTACGGGACTATGACCCCCACCTACTCTCCTGTCCCCCAGCTAGAGTCACTTCATACAGGAACAGCTTACAGTACTATGGACCTTATCTCTGGAACTCACTCCCCCTACAACAACGACAGCAGCCTAGTCTCAGAACTTTTAAACAGTTTTTATCGAATTGTATTTAAGATTAGTTTTATCTATGTGCTATTCTTAGACTTTTGGATGTATTGTGAATCTGTTTAACTGTTAGGTGTTTGTCTGTGCTTTTGTACCAAGATTTCCTGAAAAACAGGCCAGAGTGGCCTGAGTGTGATACCTGGTTGAACAAATAAAGTTGAAAGTTGAAGTGTTCTCTCAATCCCTAAGCCGATCTTTTATTCACACTGAGTCCAATTATGGACTCCGACAGTTTTTAGATTTAGCAACATTCTAACGATCAACAAATAGGGCCAAAGATCATTACTGTATGATGCCAGTTTTATGAAGAAAACTCCACAAATGTTTTTGTTGTTTAGGGGTCTATCAGTGGACAGCGCGACTCTGAGGCGGCCGATACGGGGAGAGTCACTGGACAGTTCTCTGCGGCCGGGCATGTGGCAGGGACGATCGTTCGACCGACCAAAGATGTTTACTTCATGAATGATGTTGTTGTTTTTGTTGTTGTTGTTTAGAGGTCTGTCTGTGGACAGTGCGACCGTGAGGCGGCCTGTACGAGGAGAGTCACTGGACAGCTCACTGCGCCCGGGCATGTGGCGAGGACGATCGTTTGACCGGCCCAAGCTGCTGTCTCCAACCAGCATCCCCATGCGGGGATCAGGCGTGGAGGGTAACGTTTTCAATTCAGTTCTTTATTCACATATCAACATAGCAGACATAAGCCTGAATGCCGTTTGTATTTACAAATCAAGGAATACAAAACATGTACAAATCGTACAATACTGATATAGCAGTTTCCAATCACTTCTTATGTATACAGGGTTCTGTTGTCTGGTTGTGCAGTTTAAAGGATTTGTAAAGTCTTTTTGTTCTTGCAGGGGGGGATGAATATGCAGGATGGCATATGTTCACTTCATACATGTTTTTTCATTTCATTTTGCAAGTATTTGAGCAGGAGCTTGATCAATTATTGTACAGTAAGTTAAGTATTTGTGTTGTGTCCTGGATAACTTGATATTTCATCATGAACCAAGCACAAGCATCCCTCCTCCCCTCCAGAGTTTGCTCCTGTGTTCAGAGAGAAGTTAAAAGACGAGGCGATCGCTGAAGCCTGCCCTGTGATCCTGACATGCCTGCCTGCAGGCAGCCCACAGCCTACTGTACAATGGTGAGTGAAGATCAGGGCTCGAAATTAACATTGTCCCAGTGTCAAATGACACTAAATTTTCAGCTCGGGACAATTCAAATTACATTTCGGGACAATTTCGGGGCAACTGGAAAATTCTGAGACCGTCCACGTCATTTAGGAACGAAATCCATCCATCCTGCTGTGGGCCGCAGTCAGCCCATAATACTCTGAGAAACATTTAAATTTGACCAATCAGGGATTCCAAATATCGGGGAGGGGGGCCTCAAAGATGGTGCCGTGCCCATGATATTATAATGTATTTCCCAACATTTACTAATAAAGTGGACTTCAAGTTATACAAATTCAGTTGTTGTTGTTTTCTTATTGTTGTCATACATTTTTTCCTGAAAAGCAGGCTGGGACAGTCCATCTTCAGTTCGGGACAATTGAAATCTATGTTCGGGACAATTCTGGGACGATAGTAAAAAAAGTTAATTTCGAGGCCTGGTGAAGATGATTAAGAAATTGCTCAATGGCTTAACATGCATCATCAGATACTGGTATTGTCCTCATGATGATCAAAATGAGATATTATGATAATGCGTTTGTTGCAAATTCTTGTACTAATATTCAAGACACATGCAAATTTTCTACCTCCATGATTGTAAATAGCACTAAGGGCCAAAAATAAACAATGAAGAACTAAATGCTTGACTCTTGAAATTATAACTCATAATGAGTTTATTGCAAATTTAGTCCTTGTCCAAAAGCTCCTTGCAAGCAGCATGAACATGAGAAATTATTAAGAGTAATCTAACAAGTGTACAGTCTAAATGCTGACTCTAAGTAATTGTTGGGTTTGATGTCTTTTTCCGAAGGTTCAAGAACAACGAACTGATCATTGAGAGCGATCGGATTAAGCTCTCGTCTGCAGACGATGGGAAACACACGCTGCACATCCCACAGGTGCAGCTGGGCAAGGATGTGGGAGTGTTCACCTGCACTGTGAGCAACAAACTCGGCACTGCCTCAACTTCATGCAGACTACACGCTGCTAGTGAGTACTGTTGTGTTGAAAAGAGACCTACAGTGGATGTCACTAGAAGACAGACCAAAAATGTCCAGACTATGCATGATGCACAAAATGACTGATAAACTGGTGGACATCCCAACTACTAAGTACCTAATATCAGCCCAGGAAAGAACAAGAGATAGTCATTCCTTCAAATATCAGAGTTATTATCAAATGAGAATTGAGGTGGGTTAAGGGGGTTTGTATGTATGGTTTTTGTACAATCTAAAATGAAGTCTAAAGATGATGCCTTAGTCTATAGCAAAGGGTTAAAGTAGTCAAGCTAGTAGAATAGATTATTTCTTGGTTAGTTTTTCTTTAATGAATAAGATAAACAAATGTGTAATTTTAGACAGTTTCAAATCTGACCATAAGTTGATTTGTATGTCCATTGTGACTGCAGAGTTCCCTCGGGGTAAGGGGTATTGGAAATTTAACCTATCTTTGTTAGATGACAAATGCTTTTATCAGAAAACAATTGAAATTATGAATGAATTCTTTCAAATTAATAGAAATACATCTAACCCCCATGTCGTGTGGGAAGCTGCTAAATGTTTTTTCAGGGGACACTGTATAAAATATTGTAGTTGGAAAAAAAAACAGTACCTATGCAAAGAGAAAAAACTAACTGATGATATAAATAGACTTAATATCCAAATTGATAGCTTGCCCTCCCCTCCAGATTCTATTCTCCAGGATTTAGAGAGTAAACAAAAAGAATTTGATTTACTTTATAATCAACGTTTAAATGGAATAATGATAAGGTCAAGAGCCAGGTGGATGGAGTCTGGAGAGAGATGTACAAAGTATTTTTTAAATATGGCTCATAGAAATTACACCAGAAAGAATATACAGAAATTAAAGATTTCAGATGACACCTTTACTTGTGACCCTGAAGAAATTTTGAAAAAACAAAAGGAATTTTATTCTAACTTGTATGCTTTCAAAGACCCTCCACTACCCCTAACCCCTGATAATTGTCAAGATTTTTTCCCCTTGGATTATGCTAAAACGTTGTCACATGATCAGCAGCTGGGTTGTGAAGGTCTTATCACAGAGAAAGAATTGATTGATGCGATTAACTCCTTTTCAAGTGGTAAATCCCCTGGTTTAGATGGAATCCCTGTTGATGTGTACAAACATTTTTATTCTGTATTTAAAGTCCCTATGCTGGAGTGTTTCAATTATTCTCTAGCACAAGGTTATTTAGCCAACACCCAGAAACAAGGAATTATTTCATTATTGTTAAAACAGGGTAGTGATGGAAAAGACAAAGACCCCTCATTATTAGACAATTGGAGGCCCCTTACTTTACTTTGCTGCGACACTAGAATATTGTCCAAATGTTTAGCTTTAAGATTAAAAACTGTTATTTCTGAAATAATTGATGAGGACCAAACTGGATTTATTCATGGGAGATTCATAGGGGACAACATTAGGCGTATTCTTGACACGATTGAACATTATGAAAATGAAGATAAACCTGGACTTATTTTTATTTCGGACTACCAAAAAGCCTTCGATACAATTAGATGGGACTTCATCATAAAAGCCTTAGAATTTTTCCACTTTGGTCCACAGTTCATTGCCTGGGTTAATGTTTTATACAATAATGTCACTAGTTCTGTGTTAAATAATGGTCATATTTCTAGCCCCTTTATTTTACAGCGAGGTGTAAGACAGGGATGTCCCTTGAGCCCTTATCTTTTTATTATTGCCGTGGAAATGCTATCTATTAAGATACGTCATAACCATAACTTGACCGGTTTAGTTATTAATGGAAGATCCACTAAAATTTCACAGTATGCAGACGATACAAATTTTCCTTTTTCTCCTAATTTAACCTCCTTTTATGCCCTTCTTAAAGATTTAGATGATTTTTCAAAAAATTCTGGCCTCTCCCTACATAGTGAAAAATGTAAAATACTTAGAATTGGATCCTTAAGAAACACAAAATTCAGACTGCCCACCCATCTCCCTTTTCAATGGATTGATGGGAACATCAAATTACTAGGCTTACATATACCTGAGAAATTAGATACCATTGTTAATGTAAATTTTGAGCATGTTTTAACCAAAATAGATAGAATTTTGTATCCTTGGAAAGGAAAAAAATTATCTCTATTTGGTAAAGTCACAATTATTAATACACTTATTGTTCCTCAGTTCACCTATCTTTTTCAGGTCCTTCCATTGCCAGATAAACAGTTTTTTATACGTTATGAACAGAAAATTTTTGCTTTTATCTGGAATGGAGGACCTGAAAGAGTAAGGAGGAAAACAATTTACAATTCTATTGAAAATGGGGGTTTAAATCTTATCAATGTATTTGCCCATGCACTCACCATTAAAGCCTCATGGGTACCAAAATTGTATTTTAACAATGACTGGTTTAGTGCACGGTCTTTGAGGATGCACCCAGCTTTTGGATCTGATTTATTTCCTTTTTTTTCAACTGAAATCCATACAGCACCTAAAAATTAGTTCTTTCTTAAGTGAAGCTTTAACGGCATGGTATAAATATCAATATAAGACCCCCACAACCCCCTGCTGACATCAAACAGCAATTACTTTTTATGAATGCAAGTATTTTAATTGAAGTGTACCTGTTGTGTTAATGCCTTCATTAATAGAAAAAATTAT
>NW_017802858.1:438679-460895 GCF_001625305.1 Branchiostoma belcheri
CCTGTAAAAGGTAAAGCACACACAAAAACATATTGTAAGTTACACTACAATGACTATGTACAACGCAAACCTGTCTATATTAGCAACCGCTAATTATGGCTTCACCACAAAGTGGTGAAGACATATTGTGTTCCCTCATGTTTCTTCTTCTCCTTCTCCTCCTGCCATTTCTTTAAATGGATTCATCTCTGCCATTTTCAGGCCAAATAACACGAAATTTGGCATGAAGGTAGAGTGGGCAAATACCCTGACGCGTTTTTTTCATTTTTTTGTAAAAATTGTTTTATTTGGGTTTTTTGGTCCATTTTCAGGCAAAGAATATACATTTTGAGATCTGGTTCCCAGGTACTAAACCAAATGACCTGAAATTTGGTATGGGGATACCTTGGACATATGTCTACAAAAAAGTCATTCAAGCTTTTGACATACACCACTTTATAATTGGGAAAAATAAGGCTTTTTGGTCTATTTTTCGGACCAAAAATGTACATTTTTGGCTCCTGTGCCCTAATATTAAATCCGAATGACCTGAAATTTGGTATGGGGATACCTTGGACACATGTCCAAAGAATGTCATTCACGATTTTGACATACACCACTTTAAAGTTATGTAAAATAGGGCTTTTTGGCTATTTCCGGCATTGGAAGGTTCCATTGCTGCATGGGGGTGTAGACTATTGGCAGCCATCGTAGGATAGATCCATTTTCGGTATGCGGGATGTGGTGAAGCCATCTGCTGCATTTGCTCTCAAGCAAATGTCGGCCTTTCTAGTTGTTCCTCAGTTCACCTATCTTTTTCAGGTCCTTCCATTGCCAGATAAACAGTTTTTTATACGTTATGAACAGAAAATTTTTGCTTTTATCTGGAATGGAGGACCTGAAAGAGTAAGGAGGAAAACAATTTACAATTCTATTGAAAATGGGGGTTTAAATCTTATCAATGTATTTGCCCATGCACTCACCATTAAAGCCTCATGGGTACCAAAATTGTATTTTAACAAAGACTGGTTTAGTGCATGGTCTTTGAGGATGCACCCAGCTTTTGGATCTGATTTATTTCCTTTTTTTCAACTGAAATCCATACAGCACCTCAAAATTAGTTCTTTTTTAAGTGAAGCTTTAACAGCATGGTATAAATATCAATATAAGACCCCCACAACCCCTGCTGACATCAAACAGCAATTACTTTTTATGAATGCAAGTATTTTAATTGAAGGTGTACCTGTTGTGTTTAATGCTTTCATTAATAGGAAAATTATGTTTGTAAATGACATTTTGAATTCTAATGGTAGTATTATGTCTTATAGAGAATTCTTTACAAAGTATGGGGATATTTGTAACCACTTTAAATACACACAATTAATTTCTGCTATTCCAAATAAGTGGAAATCAATTCTGTGTACTAGTAATACTTCCCCAGATCAAGTACATGTATGTATACCTGTTATGCAGGACAATGTGTGGTTAAGAAAGACAAAAATTAATAAGAGTATGTATACATTCTTTTTATTATCAAATGATCTTGTAGATATTTCTCATAATGTGCAATTATCATGGCTGTACCTCTTTGACATCCCCATCCCTTGGAAACAGGCATATACTTCCTCAACTTACTGTACAATTGACCCATCAGCTAGGTTCTTTCAATATAGACTTTTACACAAGTTCTTACCTACAAACAGACTTTTACATATTTGGAAATGTATTGAAAATCCATTGTGCTCATTCTGCCAGTCTGAGGAAGAAACCTACCTTCATGTGTTTTGGGAATGCCCTAATCTAATTAGCTTTTGGGATAAAATAAAAACTTGGTACTTTCAAAAAACAGGTCAACATATTTATTTAAATAGTTTTATCATTATCTTCGGAAACCTGCTTCCTGGCACCCCTACAATCCAGAATTTAATTATCCTGTTAGCAAAAATCTTTATATACAATAATAGGAAGTCCAACAAAGTAAATTTTGAATCCTTTCTTCGATATATAAATTTCTTTAGAAAAGTTGAATACTATATTGCTGTAAGAAACGAAAAGGTGGAAAAACATCTGGGAAAATGGGGCACTTTTGGTGAGTAGAACTGTTGTGATTAATTTTTATATTAAAAAAAGAAAAAAAAAGGGTTAAAGTACCTCAAGGAGTGATTCTTATGTTTACCAAAGGAAAACATATTGTTTTGCTCAGTTTCTTCCTCTTCTTCTTCTTCTCCAAACAGTGACCTATGACCTGACCAATGACATGATTTGCTGACGTCTGTCACAATGGTGACTGGTGTTGGGTTACATAATGTTGCAATTTCATGGTCTGCTCTGCTCCTGTCACCATATACTAGTAGTACATGTATGTGAATGTGTTTTGAGTAAGAAATAACAGAGCAGACCATGCATTTGCTTTGCAAGTGTTACTTCTCTAGTTTTTAATTATGATTTTTGTCCGTCTCTCCACAGGGCCTCCAGGGAAGCCGAACCCCCCAGAAGTGATGCAGGTGACCTCGGACGCGGCGGTGGTTGCCTGGGAACCACCAATCACAGGCGCGCGTGACACCCTGCTGTCGTACATTCTACAGTACAGGAAAGAGGGTGAGGAAAATGCTCATCATTTCTTTATATATATAGTTTCAACAGCAAATGCCAGGCTAATGCAGTCCTCTCTAGAAGCATCCTTTCCAATGATTTTGGTGAGAAACATTTGAAAAAAGAGTTTCTTGTCCTCTGGCTAGCATAACCTTTTCTTTTTGCTGATTTTGGTAAGAAATGTGTTAAAAGACTCTGTTCAGCTGCAGCCCCTAGCAATGGTGATATAGTCTGGCTATCGTCCTCCTTGGGAGAGACCCTCTGGGTAATTGTAGACAGACACAGAAGTGCGAGAAGAAGTGCTGTTAGTGGAAGGCTTTGAGCCAGGCTAACATAACCTGGTCCCTTTCCTTTTTACTGATTTTGGTAAGAGATGTGTGAACAAGATTCTGTTCAGCTGCAGCCCCAAGCAATGGTGATATAGTCTGGCTCCTGTCCTCTTTAGGAGAGACCCTCTGGGTAACTGTAGGCACAGATGTGCGAGAGGAGGTTCTGCTAGTGGAAGGCCTGGAGCCGGGCAAGTCCTATCGCTTCCGTGTGGCCTGTGGGAACCGGGCAGGCTACGGACCCTTCAGCAAGTCTTCTAAGAGAGTCCAAACAGCTCAAGAAGGTACTGTGTGTCTTTCCAATTTTTTAAAAACCCTCATAAGTTCTCAAAGATACAAGATACTATCTAGTATGTGCTATCATGAAAGTTCATCTGTGTTGGTAGCTACATGTTTAAATTTATAACTTTAGATCCAGCACAATAAAGTTCTCTCACCTAGAACTTTCAACCAGTCACTCAGTAAACTGACGCAGTGGAGCTTGTCCCGTGGCTTCCTTGTGTTTGGTAATTGACAAAATGTACTGTATACTGTATGAGTTCTTGGGTATGCTGTTTGCTTGCCCAATTTCTTGTGATATTTAACAGCTTTTATGCAGGTGAAATGATTTCCTTATTTTCTGCACTCCCCAGGAGGTCCCATCAAGGTGCGTAAGGTGGACAAGCGGGTGGGGCTGAAGCGTTCCCACACCATCGTGGAGCTTCAGCCGGCAACCGACCGCATCATGCTGAAGGACACCATACCTCAGAAACAGTACAACTTCGAGGAGGATGTGGCCAGGTAAGAACACCTGTATTACATACCTGTCTTAAACATCTGTCCTACACACCTGTACCACTTGTATACATGTGCACCTAACCCATCTGTACCACACACCATCCCACAGAAACAGTACAACTTTGAGGAGGATGTGGCCAGGTAAGAACACCTGTCTTAAACACACCTGTCCTGAACACCTGTACTACTGTTATTCACCTAACACACCTGTACAACATATCTGTCTAACACACCTGTACTACACACCATCCCACAGAAACAGTACGACTTTGAGGAGGATGTGGCCAGGTAAGGAACACCTGTTCTGCACACCTGCCTAACACAACTGTATAGCACACCTGTCCTACACACCTGTGTAACACACCATCCCTATGTTATTGTTTGGAAAAGCTGTTGGGACTGTGTGACCCCATCTGTACTGATTATGATCTGTTTCTTCCTCTTCTCAAAACAAATTAAGTCAATGACCTGGACCAGACGTCTGTCACCATGGGAACTAGCATTGATTTGAAGCAGACACCCTGTGGTGATGGGTTACATTATGTAGCAGGACAGAGCTGGAGGGGCTGCTTACCATATATTATACATGGATATGTTTGAGTAACAATAAACAGTAGTAGTTTGTTAGGCTAGACCAATTGTGCGTTTGCTTTGCAAATGTTACCTTTCTAGTTTATAGAGCAGTTCTTAAATGTCTGTCTTAACTCCCTGCAGAGGTCGTTATGCAGTTGTGAAGAAGTGTGTTGACATCATCAGCTCTAAGGAGTACGTGTCAAAGGTCATCCCCATCACACCTGTCAACAGATTAGAGAAGCTGAGGGAGTATGAGGCACTGTCCAAACTCAGGTAGGTTCTCACCTGGCTCAGGTAGGTTCTCACCTGGCTCAGGTAGGTTCTCACCTGGATATTGTAACTCTTTCTTCCAACACATTTACAGTTTACTATTTAGGTTATCTGTTCCATCATTTGTAGGTCTTTCCTGTATACACTAGAGTTTTGTATTATTTTAACATGCCTTGTTTTTTATGGGTACTTTTTATATCTGAAATAAGGAATAAGGAAAGAAAACTCTGGTGCATTCTCACCTATTCATTGTTGAAAAGCGGTGTTATAGTAGCATACATGTAATTACGTAGTCCAGAAGTAAGCAACCCAGCCTCTGGACCAAGAGGTTGGGAGTTTGAATCCCGGCTGTTGTCGCTCACCCGTCAAGCACACTACACTGTCCTTATTTGTTTGTTTGTTTGAGCCTTTATTTCAACTCGATCTGTAACTATGTTACATGCTCTAATCGGCCGCTATTTCGGCCGCTTTTCATAGAGGTCGAGCGTGGAGGAGTGTCGGGGGGTCATAACATAACTACTACTTGCTCACAAATGAAAACAAAGTAATAATTTTATACATAAGGTAACTCACACAAAGTAAAAAAATAAACAAAATGGCAATAACTAATAAATAACTCATAAGTCGTTGTGTCCAAAGTCGTTCAGTCAAAGTCAATTACGATACTAGCAGTCTTTTGAAAGTGCTAAGAGTAGGTGCTGCTCTAACATGCTGCGGAAGAGCGTTCCATACAAGCGAGCCAGAGTAGGCTAGGGATCTCCGGTATGTTTCTCTTAATGGCATCGGTACTGCAAGGAGATCAGTCGCGCTTTGTCTGGTGCTTCTGGTCGCTCTATCCCTACTGGAATTTCAGCAAACTACAGGACATACTTGTCATCAGATGTCGCAAACACCACTTTTGCAAAAATGTACTCTCTTAAAGCAAAGAATCAAATTCTTTGCTTAAAGACATACAATGCAATTTCATGGCAGCAAAACTGGATTGTCAAAGTCAATTTTCTTCTCGTGATTGTTTACAGGCACAGCAAAGTTCTGGAGCTTCGCGATGCCTTCATCACGTCCAAGTACCTGATCCTGGTGTCTGAGAAGTACTACGGAGGAGACGTGCTGCGTTACCTGGCAACCAAACCTCACTACAGTGAGGAGGAGGTGGCTCAGTTCATCACACAGGTGTTGGAGGTGAGGGAGAAGTAATGTCCAACCAAAAAGTGGCTGCAAGACAGTATCAAATTGGCAAGACACTGTCCAATACCCCACCATTTGGCTGGCGAATAAAAGAAAGATGGTACAAAAAAGCCTCAGTTCATCACTTAGGTGTTAGAGGTGAGTGAGATGGAGGGACTTAGGTGTTAGAGGTGAGTGAGATGGAGGGATATCTTAGCCATTTAACACACTTTGCTTGTGTCTAGCTGTTGTGTGGAAATTTGATGTTTTGCAATGTGTGGAGCACAGTTTCAACTGAGTTTGCTGCGTAAGAAGAAAAGAAAATTTGATCTTGCATACCCTTGTGTTGAAATAAAGTTTAGCATCGTACTATGATTACTAGCAATATATGATCTGACTTCCATGATAATTCTAAATACATGTACTAGAAGGGATGAGGGGGAATACAAACTTAACCACGTTTGGGATTGCATTCTCACTGCAAAAGCACCACCTACAACAGCTACATATAGCGTTGAGAAGCAGTACTCCAGTCAAAAGCTCTGAGGAAGATGTCTGATAGACATCAAAACAGAAGTAAGGTAGGAAGAATACCTGGTTGTGTATAGCAAAAATTCCAAATTCCTCTAAATACTAGAGATTTACAAAATGCCCCCACCTGTTCCTGTCAGGCCCTCCACTACCTGCACACACAGAAGATCGTGCATCTGGATGTGAAGCCGGATAACCTGCTACTGGAGAGCAGAAGGAGGATGGACGTCAGACTCACGGACTTCGGCTGTGCCAGAACCTTCCCCAGCAAGACTCTGGGAGAGCTGCAGAGCACACCTGAGTTTGTGGGTAAGAATCAATCAACTTTGCTGCACAACTGCATTATTCTTTTACTGATGTAATTGTGTATTTTATATGTATGTTGTATATGGGCATGTTATGCCTGAAATAAAGAAAGAAAGACAACATGTTTAAAGTTAAACCTTTAGATCCAACACAAAGAAGCTCTCTCATCTAGAGCTTTTGGCCAGGTCACTCTGGTCTTCCTCATTAGACTGACCCAGTGAGGCTTGTCACATGGCTTCTCTGAAGTGTGACATCAAGACTGCGTCAAAGGTATCTGGTAGACAATGTCGGCTGCTGTCACGGTTGAGTCACTATTTCTGGGGGCCAACATCGTCTACCAGATACCTGTATATCACAGATTGACCCAGTTTTGATGTCACACTTCGAAGAAGTCATGTAACAATTCTCACAGACATGACAGAGCAAGTACAAAATGTATAGTGGACATACAATGAAAATGGCTGGCACACCAAATCTTCCAGAGAGTGAAATGAAACTGTACAATGTCTTTATGTCCTATTCTGACTGTTCGCCCCTCCCCCCTGCAGCCCCTGAGGTGGTGAACTATGAAACAGCAGGTCCGGCTGCAGACATCTGGAGTGTCGGAGTCCTGGCCTTCCTGTGGTGAGTCTTACCTCTCTTTCACTCCTGAACTAAAGTACCTGCTACATGGAATGTCAAGTATGGGCATCCAGGAATGAAATTAACAATGTCAGTATTATAATAAGTTACCTGTCAGTTAAGATTTAGGAATGACAACTTGGGCATTCGGAAAGAGCTTCCAAGGCAAAAGCAGTAGGTGTAGGGTGTAGTACCAACAGTTCCCACCAGGAGGCTCTGCAACATGGCACACAACTGAGTCTGTACTAAAACTTGGCCTGTATTCTAGTCTGAGTGCCCACTCCCCATTCCTGGGTGTTGGTGTAGTACCAACAGTTCTCACTAGATGGCACTGCCATATGCTCCCATTTATGATTACTAAAGCTAAGCTTGTTTCATTCTCCACAGCCTGAGTGCCCACTCCCCATTCCTATGTCGGTGTAGTACCAACAGTTTTCACTAGAGGGCACTGCAATATGCTCCCATTAATAATATAAACTACTGTATAAAGCTAAGTTTGTTTCATCCCCCACAGCCTGAGTGCCCACTCCCCATTTCTGGGTGTCGGTGACCATCAGACCATCATGAAGGTTTCAAAGGGCCGCTACGACATCAGCCGAGTCTACAACAACGCCACGCCGTACTGCCGGCAGTTTGTACAGGACTGTCTGGTGCTGTCTCCCAGGTGAGCTGAATCTTTTTCTGTCAGCCCAGGTTCATGATCATACCTTGAGGGAGAATACTCGCAATCTAGGTGGGTCCAGGGACAAATTTTGTATTTTCAAGCCTTTACAAACATGATTTCACACATTTTGAGAGGCAAATCATGGGGTAAAGAGTGGTTGTTGGTAGTAATTTGGGTGTTTTGATATTTTTACTTTTTTTACTTAAGATATTCATCAATTTTGTTCCTGCAATTGACGAAAAAACGGGTGCTGGCTAGAGCCCTGCTACAATGCATATAATGGTATGCCTTTCCCAATTTCTCCCTTGTGTAGTGACCGCAGGCTGTCAGCATATTATCTGCTAAACCACAACTGGCTGATCAACAAACAAGTTTTACTTCCCACAGCCTGGTTGTAGGTGTAGTACCAACAGTTCTCACTAGAGGGCTCTGCAATATGGCATGACAACCCTACTATGCTAATAGTTTGCCTTTCATCATTTTTCTCTTGTGCAGTGACCGCAGACCGTCAGCGTACTACCTGCTGAACCACGATTGGCTGATCAACACGCCGGAGCGCAGAAAACACCGGCAGAGTGCCATCTTCCCCTCGGCAAAGCTGAAGGCGTACGCGGAGGACTACCGGCAGAGACGCGCGGCGCTCACCACCAAGGAGAAGATCGAGATCAGACCCTACAAACACCGACCAGAGACCTTCCACAGACTTCACCACCACAGATAGCTGGGGCAGAAATTAACTAATAATATACTGTATCCAGAGCCATGCTGATCTAGTTCTATGTCTGATCATGATGGTCTATTGTATACTGAACTATGCCTGTATACATTGTAGTTGTATACCTGAATGGCTAAGGGTTAGGATCAGACACAGTTAGTCTCTATTGTATCCAGAACCATGCCTTATAATCTACATGTAGTTGCCTGAATGGGGTAGGGTTAGGCATGGTTCTGGATAGTCTCTGTGTATCCATTGTAGATTTGTCTCAGGCATTGTTCTGGATACACGTGGGCTATACAAAACCATGCCTGAGCATGGTTCTAGACACTCATGGACTATCCAGAGTCATGCCTGAGCATGGTTCTAGACACTCATGGACTATCCAGAGTCATGTCTGAGCATGGTTCTAGACACTCATGGACTATCCAGAGTCATGTCTGAGCATGGTTCTAGACACTCATGGACTATCCAGAGTCATGCCTGAGCATGGTTCTGGATGAATCATGGTTCTGGATACACCTGTACACACTCACCTGTAAAGTAAAATCTCACCCGTTGCCTTCTTCACACATACAGCAAAAACTTGGATTAAACATCTAAACGTCTGGACAAATTGTTCTCTCAAATTTTCAAGCCTAGTTTTTGGTGAAAGACACAGTGCCATGGACTGCGCCATTTTTCTGCCCCAAGAGGGGTGTTTTATAAGGAAGAATATTAAAACTGGTCAGTTTGTGTTGATATAACTTATTAATATCATCTGGGAAATCTGATTTTGATGTTTTGTAAATTTTGTACATTCTTGGCTGTTTCCAGAGATGGCTGGCGGGAGTGATGAGTTGTTGTGTTATTTTTTTGTTTATTTATTTATTTATTTGTTACCTGTAGAGCAGAGATGGATTTTATGTACAGGTCCAAAAGAAAGTTTATAATAGCTTTGCCTTTGATAAAGGTGTGTATCATGACCAGATCTCTGCATAGGGTTTACATCATGCTATATGGTTAATTCTTAATCTCCAAGCAGATCATACAGTGGCAAGGGCAGTATTTATTGGCCAGAGGAGTGTCCATTAGCCACAGAAGCTAATGGATACTGTCTGGCTAATGGATACTGCCTGGCCAATTTGAAACTGTCTTTTGCAGCCACTGAAAGATCTGCTTGGACTTGGAGATTACTTAATTCTTACCTGAAAACAACATGCAACATACAGTTTAACTTCTAGCATGCTGAATTAACCATTTGACTAAGAAATTCTCTATTAGCGATGGGGTTAGGCAGCAAGGAGGTTAAAAAATGCCTGCACTTTGACCATTCTACATGTATCCTTTCCCTGTGCAGAGATCTACATTGTACCTGGTCCAGTTCTGTTACAAGCTTGTTAATTGCAACTGTTCCCCACAAAGTGAGGAGATGCTGCTAGTGTTAGACTGAGTTTGTGCATGGTAGCTAATATAAATATATTATATAATTATATTGTATAATATATCATATAAATTATATTATATCGTATAATTATATATTATACCTACTTTTCATGAAAACCATTCTTTGGATTGTTCCATTTGTAAGCTTTGGAGTCAGGGCAGAAAAAGAAATGTGTCTGTTACATACTTCTAATTAAGCTTATAAATGGAGTATTTCAAAGATCAAAAATATGTTTGCTAAAGATGATTTTATTACATTGTAAAGATATCTGATGGTGTAAGGCCACACCAATTTATATTCTTGGTTGTCAGACAGTCTAGTCCAAATTAACAACAGTTCATATAAACTATGATGTACAGAGACAGAATCGTGTTGATGTTCCAATTTACCAACATTTTTGCATATATCTGAGAACCAAGAAACTGAACTGGTGTGGACTAAGATTGGCATGGAATCCCCAGGCAAAACTGCATCAGGAATGCGAAGCAAAGCAAGGAGAAAGCATGAGCGTGTAGAAACTGACAAATGTGGTGTGACTTGAGATTAAAGCCAGGCTTTACAAAACAATCAACTGCGTAATTTTTCATTGCTGAGTGTTACTAACCCGACTTTCATCTGACATTCTCTCATGCAAAACCTGCCACTTGTATGTGTCTTACATGGTGGATTTCAAGATTTTCTCTTTTATACATGCTTTACGTGAAATTGAATGTTGAAAAGTCATTGTTGAAAATTTGACTTTGTGTACTAACATGTGGGTCTATCTTCTCAAATCGATTTTGCCTGCCTGCTCCCTTAATTTGCTACAGAATTTTCAACAATGAAGAAACTGTATTAAAATCATTGTGGCCTTAGAGATGCTATGTACAGCAATTCACCTGCAGTTACTTCACATTTCGCTAGGTGTCACTGCCTAATTATTACTTACTAGTACCCTTGTGTATGGAAAGTTGTACAATACTAATGTTTAGAACACAAAAACAAATCTTTTCATATGTAATTAACCCTAATTCATTCAAACACAGCTTCTATTGTTGTGTATTCTTTATGTTTTGTAAGTTTCAACGTTTGATCATAATTCACGATGTAGAACATAGCTAGTTGTCTGGTTTTAAATAAACAGTTGTGGAGTTGTATTTTGGGATGTAAATAAAAGTACAGAGGAGATTGGCATGGTAACCAATTGGTATTAAATGCTGGAACTGGAAAAGGCAAATTTTGTACTAAGATGGATTTGACTGAGGGAAACATCTTGTAAGACCGTAGCACACCTACAATGGGCACGAAGAGGTCTCTGTGGATTATGAAGACGAAAATCAAACAAGTCTTTAGAAAATGTCTTTGTTGGTCTTATTGCTTATGGTGGTGCTTCTTTTCCCAACATAGTTTCTAGATCTGTGGCAGAAGTAGATAATCTACACTAGTGGTCACCTATATTGTCAAACTTGTACTATTGACCACCTCTTTCTTAAGCTGTTCACATTCTTGAAATGTTGGGGTTTGCATCTGTCTGTTTTGAACATTTAGCAGACATCAGCCATTGAATGATGGCAGGCTGTGGTCTAGATACCTTTGCAAGGCCAGAATTTCCAGATGTTTTATGATTGTTCATTTTCTGGTGTTGGCAGGCCTGCTGTAGCCACAGCTTCAGCGTTAGGGGATGCACCTGCTGCATGTTTAGGAGAGGCAGCATTGGCAGTGGGAACCTTGTTGGACACAGTTGTAGCCATTCTTGGGCTTCCTACTCCAACAGTCCTGACNCACTATGAAATCTACGTGGTCATGAAGGTTGAACAAATGGCACAGAATATGTTATGGCGAATAATCTACTCTTCGAATTCATTTCTTTACATTTTTGTCTTTTATCCTTTGATTTTGGCATTCTACGACATTGGTATTGTTTCTACATGTTTTCCTTGCAACTTATGGTATATTTTTGCTCATTTAGCAACTGTTTTGCACAATTTACAGTATGTTTTTTGGAAACGGCCGAAAATTCATGCGCGCGCGGATGTCATCCATATAATCAAATCAACATGGCCTTACTGATAACGAGTGGCTTCTCAGTGTCCCCCATCAATCTGTGGAGGTTTTCTATCATAATGCCCTGTACATCATACAGAGGTGATCATGGCTTACAAATTATGACTAAGTCGATCCAATCTGCAAGGGTTTTTCATCTGAGGGATTGGAGCAGCTGAAGCACTAATAAATTGCAGAAGACATGCATCCTTTCTCCTTTGCAATCATGCATGACATCCTGCAGCATATTTGCATATTGCACACATGAAATTACATGTCAGCTTGGTACACTTAAAAAAAAACAAAGCCAATTTTTTTTGAGCAGTAAGATAAAATTGGAATATATTTTTCAACATATATGAAAGAGATGGGTAAGATAAAGGTGAACTGTGATGCTGGGTGAAAGGGGTTTAACCCAAGCATCACTTTATTAGGGAATTTGGGGCAGTCTGACATGATCCTCTTGTTGGGATACAGCGTTCTTGTTGCTGTACATTATACAAGTTCTAGTCCAGACCTTAGTGACTGATTCCCCTTGTAGACGGCTTGGAATAATGCCATGGGAATTTAGACAAATGAACTACCTTCCAAATGTAGGCACTGGCATCACTGGGGCCACTGATGAGTAGGTATTCTTCACAAGGGCTCAGGGCACATCTCACATCGAAGCTGGAGCCGTGTCCCGTGAATGTTGCCACTGCAGGGGAAGTTTGTTCCAGTCATGACTTAATGAAGGTAAGACCAGAAAATCAAAGAATTGTAGTTTTGAAGCATATAATAATGAGTCTACATACTATGTGAATCATGTGAAGAGGAAACCATGCAAACACAAGATCGTTGTTTTCACCAGTTTACTATCAGTGTAACCACTGATTTTGTATTTGTATTTATTATAAATGAAAATGACTCATTACACTGGGTCAGCCAAGGCAGCTAACACTGGTAACAGCTTATCCACAAGAATACAGACAAACGTACAGCTGATACCTGACTATCTAAATCACAGCTGAGCAGACAACAACCATTTATAGCAAGGTGCAAGCTGAGACCTGACGTATAATACCTACCAGGCTGGGTTTCCATGCTGTGACAGTTGTACATGTAGATTGCACTGTCTGTACTGAAATTGTAAATGTGTGTACAACTGGCAAACAGTCTTGTACCTGCTGAATCCACAACTAGGGAGGAGGAACCTGCGATTAAAGAGAAAGGGTCACAATCAATTAAATTCTTAAACTGGGTAGTACATGTACGATACTCGGTAACAAATCCTTAGGTCAACCTTTCTATTTTAAGTACTGGGTGCTTACTCAGGATTAACTACACTTTGTTGCCACAAGATTCTGTAGAAAGTTAGTTTCACATCCCACAGGTGTCATGTAATACCAAGAATGCATTGACAGTCAACAAGGTTTTACAGAATCTTATGAAGATCAACTGACCTCTCTCCTGGACACGTGTTCTCCATACATGTCCAGTATCAGGGTGAAATGGCAGAAGTTGTCAGAAGTTAACATCAGCTTACGTCATATGTAACTTCGTACTTTTTCGTATTTTGACTCTCCTGTCGGCCTGCTATCGGACGCATCCGAAGTTCTCCGAAGTTATGTTATGACGTCATCCTAACTTTAGACAGTCTCCCGGGAGGTGGCAGAAGTTGTCGGAAGTTGTCCGAAGGTATGACGTCATCCTAACTTTAGACAGTCTCCCGGGAGGTGGCAGAAGTTGTCGGAAGTTGTCCGAAGTTATGACGTCATCCTAACTTTAGACACTCTCCCGGAGTATCAGGGTGAATGGTATGAAGTGTCGGAAGTTACAGTGACGTCACGTAAGTTCAGACAACTTCGGACAACTTCAGACACCTGCCACCCTACCCCACAAGTGTCGGAAGTTAGTGATGTCACGTAACTTCAGACAACTTCAGACACCTGCCACCCTACCCCACAAGTGTCGGAAGTTACAGTGACGTCACGTAACTTCAGACAACTTCGGAAACCTGCCACCCTACCCCACAAATGTCGGAAGTTACAGTGATGTCACGTAACTTCAGACAACTTTGGACAACTTCAGACACCTGCCACCCTACCCCACAAGTGTCGGAAGTTACAGTGACGTCAGACTTTACTCCCGATAACCCCCAAAACCACTCGGAAATGGCCGTATAACTTCGGACAACTTAAGACAACTTCTGCCACCCTAACTTCTGCCACTTCACCCTGATACTGGACATACCTGAGCATGTTCTTGGACACGGGAAGCTGTGTTTGGGGATGGGTGTGTACTGGTAGGCCGTGTAGTTCTTCCTCATGTCCCACAGCTTGATGGTACCGCATGGGCTATGATGGGCAGGATGCATACTTAGTTCTACTCTATTTTGGATTGTTCATATTATGTGAACTAAATCTCTTCATGTCACATATATCTTAAGGGGTTGGTGTAAGACTATCATGATCTGCCAGAAGAAAACTAATCAACCGATTTCTAACATCACTCAATCACTAATCACGTAATGTATCTTGAAATAAAATCTGCATGCAACATCTTAAGAACTGCCCTACAAGCATTTGTAAGTGACACAGTATGCCTTACTGTTCTAACACAAGTGATTTCTATCTGCGCCCTTTATCAAGAAATCAGGGTTTGACTTTCCAGATGTAATTTCAATGGAAAATCAAAGATGAAGAGTCATCTTTCCTTTGCATGAAGGCATATCCCAGAACAATGGTCACTGGACCAAAGACTGCAAAGAGGATGAATTTGTGGTTGCTGCCAACTCACCCGTCTGCCATACTGCCTGCTGAGACTATAGTGTTTTCATCCTGGTACACCACACATGTCACACCATCATAATGCTGCTGTGGGGAGAGGACAGTTGCCAAATTAGTCATGTCAATTTGCTTTACCTTTGGTAATAACATTTCTGGAAATAAACCATTTCATCAAAATATGACTTCAGTATCGAAACACATCGGAAACATTTTTTGAAGCTAACAGGATACAAGATACCCAAGGTGTGGATGGTACTGGATGCGGATGACCATTGCGGATGGAATTCACTGGTCCGTAGAACCCACCTACATACAAAAGGTAAAGATGCTAGGTAATTATACCACGTACAATAAGTAAACAAGAAGATACATGCACCTGGTAAATAGATAAAGAGCAAGGAGTTCAAACATGTTTGTTATATGAACTCATTGCACTTTCACACCAGTACACTTGAAGACTTTGAACAGTGTTAATTGTAACTGCAAACCAAAAACAATCTGGACAAGCAGAAGTCTGTGGAGAGCTCACCATTATGATTGCATCTCCCATCCCAAACCAAGATATTCCTATCTCTGGCTCCTGTGCAGAAAACCCCTGCAAAGATAAATGTGTAGAAGTACAAAATATAAGGAGTGACAGGACTTGTCGAGTGATAGGAAGAGCAGATAAATACACACCATGTTATTAGATGGTTAACTTAAAGTTCAACAGGTGATAGAAAGATAGAAAGTTCTATAGATAGTGCAAGGGGCAGTAGAATTACATTCCTTAATCATTAAGCTTTAATGGTGAAAAGGAATTAACAAAACTGACTACGCAACAATGTAAAGTGACAAGAGTATCAAATGAGAATTATTGAAAGTGTAGAATTTTACATTTGTCGTTTGTCCTGAAAGATGCAGACATCACACTTTTTGTGTGCCCCTTGAACACCCCCATCAGATTGGTGGACTCCATGTCCCACATCCGAGCTGTCTTGTCACCCGAGGCTGTCACCTGGTAATACATGTATATACAATTAACTTCACAAGTCTGGTCAATGAACAATCAATACTTCAGCTTACTCTCTACTTCTCTTCTAGAAAATTGCATACATTGAAACTTTGTATGTGTATGTCATACACAATTACATTGGTTTAGATTATCTCCTACTTTATAAATCATAAATTACTAAACCAGATTAGTGCCGACATACCATGATGCTTTGGTGAGGTGACCATTCGAGATCATGGATGACATTGCCATGTCCCGTCCATTCTGCAGAAAAATAAAATGGACAGTTTGGTTTACTTAGTATTTCCCAAAGATGTTTACTCATAGCTTGAGGTTAAAGATGTTCCACTAAGCTGATCCTGATGACACAGCAGAAAACAGAAGGTTATTTTTACAACAAGGATTTCTACTTACTTGAAAACTGGCCATTGCACTTGTCAGGCTTTGTACAATAGAGTCGAATGAACCCATCCCAGTCACAGACACACAGTACATGCCCCTGGCCAGGCACTGGGGAAGAAAAAGTTGTTAGCACATTTCACAGAGATCATAGCATTTTACATTCACAATGTATGACAAGGGTGCTTTCTTTATTATGCTTGCAAAAAAAAAAGAAAAAACACACCTGATCTCCAAGCAGGTCATACGGTGGCAGTAGCCGTGGACGACTCAAGTAATCCTTATGTATGATGATACAGGATACCGAGTCGTGAAGCACGCCATAGACCAGATTCAACTTTTGCCGTGCCGTGCCGGCCCCGGAATTTTTATGTTCCTGGCTTCCCGACGCACTCACCTGCCAGGCCAGGGGGGGTGGGGGATAAAACCCTAAACAATCGCTAGAATCGGCCCGCGAAACAGGTCAGATCCTGATTTTATGAGTTATTTTCAACTCTCCAATGTTCAAGTTGTAAGTAAGACGATGTAATGTGTAGTAAAATCAGGGTCTGACCTGTTTTGCTGGCTGATTCTAGCAGCGTTGAATTCAATATGGTGCTGATCGCTGATGATTTGTATGGAGTTACGGCACGGCAAAAGTTGAATCTGGTCTATGTAGAGTGCTCCACGACTCAGTATCCTGTATTATCATACACTAGAGTTCCACGATCTCATACCTTCGCCAAATGATGTTAGCTTTTATGATTAAGAAATTATATATTAATCCCCCTAATTATGCAAATAGGATCCTCAATTGCATGAATTATATCTGTTGATCATATTCTCCACCAAAAGACAGTCTTATCTTAACAAAGAATGCCATGATGAAATTTTCTCATAAATTATGCAAATGAGGTCCTTATTTGAATAAGTTATGTTTAATTATGTTCACCTTAACTTAACTTTCAAACACCCCAAGTATAAAATTCCAGGCAGTTACCACTATGCAATTATAATATTTTCTCATTAATTATGCAAATCAAGTCTTCATTTGCATAATCGATACTATCTGCCTGTGTTTCTCTCATTCTCAATAACATGTCACAAGCTTGAACTTCCTATTATGGAATGCAGCTGACAAATAGAATTTCCTCATTAATTATGCAAATTACATCCATATTTGCATAATTGTAATATCATTATGTCAAGCATCACTCAAGCTACCTACATACTAAAAATCACGATGATCCATCCATCGGTTCTTGAGTTATCCCCCTTTAAACATGTGTCCATTAAACCCCCCTGCAGTTCTAGAGCAAGCAACTAGGGGGCTCAAACTCAGGTCACTTTATCCCCAGCACAAGAGCTATCTACCATCTAAATTTCGTCACCCTAGCATGTCTGGATCATGAGATATCAAAACCGGAAGTTCTGCTGCAGTACCATGACAAGCTGCCAGGTGGCCCAAAATCTAATCATTTTGAGGTCTCATCAAGACCTACCCACCTACCAAGTATCAAGACAATCCATCAAGACCTTCTCAAGTTATCGTGTTGACAGACAGACACACACACACACATACACTAACGCCCCTGAAAACATAACCTTCTTGGCGAAGGTAATAAGGATTACTCAAGTCGTCCACAGCCAACGGTGGCAGGAGAAGAGTGGTGGGGGGAGATGTTTGTATTAAGACATTGTAACTTAAAATCTTGCGAGCAAAAAACGTACCTTTGCAGAAGCCTGTCGCTAAAGGAACATGCCCTATTCCCTGTGGAGGGAATAAAAAAAGAAACTGATGTTTGTCACTGTATGCCGACTTTCCAACAACATAGTAACCTTGCCGCATATCTACGACTGAAAACATTTAAACATAAGTAATTACATGGGTTCTGTTAAGCATATTTTGAAGCAAACACTGAAACAGGCGCTGAAATCTCCAACTTGACACTGCATCCGGTGCTGTGTTACGGCGGGGAAACCAGGCGTCCCCGCCGCTGCAAATCTGTCGGCTTGTAAGTCTGTAAAATTCGTCAAAATTGAAAAAAAATTACTGCTGAACGCTGATAATACGTTGACTATCACATGTAATCACCTATAGTAACATAATTTCATCTTAAATTGAACACAACTTGGGGGGACATAACCACTGACGGGGAAACATCCACACCGACGGGGAAACGTCCACACTGACGGGGAAGAGACGTGACGGGGAAAAGACGTGACGGGGAAACGACCAGCTACCATGACTATCACATGTAATCACCATGTCCATGACATACTCGTCCCCTCGGGTACACACGAACCCATTGATGACACTGTCCAACTTTCCTCTTGTGCTTCCTGCAATAAGGTATTATTACCCAACGATAATTATTTCACTTCAGCAGAAATGAATGAGCTAACACATATCAATTTACATCATCACGGTCGATTTATCTATATCTACGACGTGGCTTTGACCAAGCCGGGAAATATCAGCTGTTTAATTCTGCTATAGAGGCTTTTCATTGACGTCATGATAATTACCATATGAATCCCGGTGACCATGTGTTGGCGGGTAAATTGATTAAGTAGCAGCATGTTGGCAAGTTTAACAGACATTCACTACAGTGAATCCAACATGGCGCATGTGAAAAGCCTGTATAGAAAAAAATATTCTCCACTGAATATAACGTTACCTATTTTATGGATATATATATACACGATATTTCATGGTTTAGGAAGCTACAGAGTCCCTGATGAGAGCCCACCTCTCACGCCATGCCTGTCCGAGGCTCCCCACACCCGACGCTCACGAATAGCAGAAAACAGGCCACTTCTCCTCCCAAACATAATTTGTTGTAGTGGACACAACTCTTTTCCTTAGAAGACACAGTTTGGACAGCCGCCTGAGCACACCCCCGGCAGCGTCCTGTGGGAAATGCGAAAAAAAAAAGACAAAACACGCGCCAAATCGGCGCCGTTCAGGCATCTGATTGGCTGATAGAGAAAGTCGCTGTTTGATTGGTCAGATTGCTGAGCTTTTTGCCATCTAACATTTCTTGCCCTTCATGATAAAAATGCCTAAACAATCTCCTGTTAAAAAGTGTACAATATAAAGCTTTTACTAATACTTTTCTCCCCTATAAATTATTGATATGTTCTAAATCGATTCCCTCCCCTCGGTCAAAGGTCGCCATACCATCAGTAACCCGTCTGGGTAAGGGTACCATTTAAGTCTCACGAACATGCAAATTAGCATCATGCAAATACTATGTAAATACGATGTATTAAGCTACGTAGATATCAATGAAGACAATGGGGAAAAGCGGGAGAACATATTAAGACAACGTAGGAAAACGTGGAAAAAAACAGTAGATCATGGGACAAAGCACTGGACATCACAGGAAAAAGCAGGAGATCATAGGAGAGAGCAGGAAAAAGCAGAAAATTGGTGGAGAAAGCAGGAGATTGGTGGAGAAAACGGAGATTGGTGGAGAAAGCAGGAGATTGGTGGAGAATGTAGGAGAAAGCAGGAGATTGGTGGAGAAAGCAGGAGAACGAAGGAGAAAGCAGGAGAATAAAGGAGATTGGTGGAGAAAGCAGGAGAAAGCAGGAGATTGGTGGAGAAAGCAGGAGATTGCAGGAGAAAGCAGGAGATTGCAGGAGAAAGCAGGAGATTGGTGGAGAAAGCAGGAGATTGCAGGAGAAAGCAGGAGATTGCAGGAGAAAGCAGGAGAATGGTGGAGAAAGCAGGAGATTGCAGGAGAAAGCAGGAGATTGCAGGAGATTGTTGGAGAAAGCAGGAGATTGTGGGAGAAAGCAGGAGATTGCGGGAGAAAGCAGGAGATTGGTGGAGAAAGCAGGAGATTGCAGGAGAAAGCAGGATATTGGTGGAGAAAGCAGGAGATTACAGGAGAAAGCAGGAGATTTGCGGAGAAAGCAGGAGATTGGTAGAGAAAGCAGGAGATTGCAGGAGAAAGCAGGAGATTGCGGGAGAAAGCAGGAGATTGCGGGAGAAAGCAGGAGATTACAGGAGAAAGCAGGAGATTGGTGGAGAAAGCAGGAGATTACAGGAGAAAGCAGGAGATTGTAGGAGAAAGCAGGAGATTGTTGGAGAAAGCAGGAGATTGGTGGAGAAAGCAGGATATTGCAGGAGATTGGTGGAGAAAGAAGGAGATTGTTGGGAAAGCAGGAGATTGCAGGAGAAAGCAGGAGATTGCAGGAGAAAGCAGGAGATTGCAGGAGAAAGCAGGAGATTGCAGGAGATTGTTGGAGAAAGCAGGAGATTTGTGGAGAAAGCAGGAGATTACAGGAGAAAGCAGGAGATTGGTGAAGAAAGCTGGAGATTCCAGGAGAAAGCAGGAGATTACAGGAAAAAGCAGGAGATTGCAGGAGAAAGTAGGAAATTGCAGGAGAAAGCAGGAGATTGCAGGAGATTGTTGGAGAAAGCAGGAGATTGTGGGAGAAAGCAGGAGATTACAGGAGAAAGCAGGAGATTGCGGGAGAAAGCAGGAGATTACAGGAGAAAGCAGGAGATTGGTGGAGAAGAGGAGATTNTTAGCATAAGTGATAAGTGATAGTCGACCTTAGTAACTCCATATTCATATCCGTCCATTTCCATAGATTCATCTGTATCCATTTCATACTCGTCCCCTCGGGTACACACGAACCCATTGATGACACTGTCCAACTTTCCTCTTGTGCTTCCTGCAATAAGGGATTATTACCCAACGATAATTATCTCACTTCAGCAGAAATGAATGAGCTAACACATATCAATTTACATCATCACGGTCGATTTATCTATATCTACGACGTGGCTTTGACCAAGCCGGGGAATATCAGCTGCTTAATTCTGCTATAGAGGCTTTTCATTGACGTCATGATAATTACCATATGAATCCCGGCGACCAGGTGTTGGCGGGTAAATTGATTAAGTAGCAGCATGTTGGCAAGTTTAACAGACATTCACTACAGTGAATCCAACATGGCGCATGTGAAAAGCCTGTAATAGAAAAAAAATATTCTCCACTGAATATAACGTTACATACCTATTTATATGGATATATATACACGATATTTCATGGTTTAGGAAGCTACAGAGTCCCTGATGAGAGCCCACCTTTCACGCCATGCCTGTCCGAGGCTCCCCACACCTGACGCTCACGAATAGCAGAAAACAGGCCACTTCTCTTCCCAAACATTGTTGTAGTGGACACACTCTTTCCTTGACAGCCGAAAAGAAGACACAGTTTTGGACAGCCGCCTGTGCACAAATTATGTCCGGCAGCGTCCGGTGGGAAATGCAGACAAAACACGCGCCAAATCGGCGCCGTTCAGGCATCTGATTGGCTGATAGAGAAAGTCGCTGTTTGATTGGTCAGATTGCTGAGCTTTTTACAATCTAACATTTCTTGCCCTTCATGATAAAAATGCCTAAACAATCTCCTGTTAAAAAGTGTACAATATAAAGCTTTTACTAATACTTTTCTCCCCTATAAATTATTGATATGTTCTAAATCGATTCCCTCCCCTCGGTCAAAGGTCGCCATACCATCGTCTGTTTCACCTGATTCTTCCTATCGTGTAGCAATATGTAGCTTACACTATAAACATCCATTGGTATGAAATAGGGGGTCCAAACGAAATGTAACTAAACTGTTATGTTGGGTCTCTTCATTCCTCTTTTACGATTACGCAGATGTAGTTTTCTTCTTCTTTTCTACCAGACTCCAATGGACGGCTGTAAAATTGGTAGAAATTGGCAAAACAGGCTGAACGAAATACATTGTACCAGAAAAGTCAGTCGGCCATAGCCTGAGTGTCAGCCTTTTTAGCTTTCGTTCGCGGCCGGTAGCGGATGGTGGGGAGCGGACGAAAGCTAAAAAGGCTGACACTCAGGCTAAGTCGGCCATAGGATAACAATTTGCGGCCCAATTCATCAGCCTATTACTGTAAGAGTATATTTGCATTGTCCCTTTCGGAATCCATTGAAGTCCGAGAGAGACAACTGAAGAAGTGTTACGAGCAAGATTGCACGTGGGCTACACAAATACTATATGTTTAAATCGCACCAAATGTAACCCAACACCAGTGGCTGTAACCCAACACCACTGGCTATAACG
>NW_017802858.1:460989-462556 GCF_001625305.1 Branchiostoma belcheri
AGGAGATTGCAGGAGAAAGTAGGAAATTGCAGGAGAAAGCAGGAGATTGCAGGAGATTGTTGGAGAAAGCAGGAGATTGTGGGAGAAAGCAGGAGATTACAGGAGAAAGCAGGAGATTGCGGGAGAAAGCAGGAGATTGTAGGAGAAAGCAGGAGATTGGTGGAGAAAGCAGGAGATTGGTGGAGAAAGCAGGAGATTGGTGGAGAAAGCAGGAGATTGGTGGAGAAAGCAGGAGATTGGTGGAGAAAGCAGGAGATTGGTGGAGAATGCAGGAGAAAGCAGGAGATTGGTGGAGAATGTAGGAGAAAGGAGGAGATTGGTGGAGAAATCAGGAGATTGGTGGAGAATGTAGAAGAAAGCAGGAGATTTTAGGAGAAAGCAGGAGATTGGTGGAGAATGTAGGAGATTGTTGGAGAAAGCAGGAGATTGCAGGAAATTGGTGGAGAAAGCAGGAGATTGCAGGAGATTGCAACAGAAAGCAGGAGATTACAGGAGAAAGCAGGAGATTGCAGGAGATTGTAGGAGAAAGCAGGAGATTGCGGGAGAAAGCAGGAGATTGCAGGAGATTGGTGGAGAAAGCAGGAGATTACAGGCGATTCCAGGAGAAAGCAGGAGACTGTAGGAGAAAGCAGGAGATTGCGGGAGAAAGCAGGAGATTGCAGGAGAAAGCAGGAGATAGAAGTAGAAAGCAGGAGATTGTAGGAGAAAGCAGGAGATTGCAGGAGAAAGCAGGAGAAAGCAGGAGATTACAGGAGAAAGCAGGAGATTGCAGGAGAAAGCAGGAGATTGCGGGAGAAAGTAGGAGATTGCGGGAGAAAGTAGGAGATTGCAGGAGATTGGTGGGGAAAGCAGGAGATTACAGGAGATTGCAGGAGTAAGCAGGAGACTGTAGAAGAAAGCAGGAGATTTCGGGAGAAATCAGGAGATTGCAGGAGAAAGCATGAGATTGCAGGAGAAAGCAGGAGATAGAAGTAGAAAGCAGGAGATTGGTGGAGAAAGCAGGAGATTGCAGGAGAAAGCAGGAGATTGCAAGAGAAAGCAGGAGATTGCGGGAGAAAGCAGGAGATTGTAGGAGAAAGCAGGAGATTGTAGGAGAAAGCAGGAGATTACAGGAGAAAGCAGGAGATTGCAGGAGAAAGGAGATTGCTGGAGAAAGCAGGAGATTGCAGGAGAAAGCAGGAGATTGGTGGAGAAAGCAGGAGATTGCGGGAGAAAGCAGGAGATTGTAGGAGAAAGCAGGAGATTGTAGGAGAAAGCAGGAGATTACAGGAGAAAGCAGGAGATTGCAGGAGAAAGCAGGCAGTAGATTGCAGGAGAAAGCAGGAGATTACAGGAGAAAGCAGGAGATTACAGGAGAAAGCATGAGATTGCAGGAAAAAGCAGGAGATTACAGGAGAAAGCAGGAGATTGTAGGAGAACGCAGGAGATTGCAGGAGAAAGCAAGAGATTTTAGGAGAAAGCAGGAGATTACAGGAGAAAGCAGGAGATTGCGGGAAAAAGCAGGAGATTGCGGGAGAAAGCAGGATATTGCAGGAGATTGCAGGAGAAAGCAGGAGATTACAGGAGA
>NW_017802858.1:463237-482949 GCF_001625305.1 Branchiostoma belcheri
TAATCTCCTGCTTTCTCCTGTAATCTCCTGCTTTCTCCTGGAATCTCCAGCTTTCTCCTGTAATCTCCAGCTTTCTCCTGCAATCTCCTGCAATCTCCTGCTTTCTCCACCAATCTCCTGCAATCTCCTGTAATCTCCTGCTTTCTCCACCAATCTCCTGCAATCTCCTGTAATCTCCTGCTTTCTCCACCAATCTCCTGCTTTCTCCACCAATCTCCTGCTTTCTCCTGTAATCTCCTGCTTTCTCCCGCAATCTCCTGCTTTCTCCACCAATATCCTGCTTTCTCCACCAATATCCTGCAATCTCCTGCTTTCTCCACCAATATCCTGCTTTCTCCTGCAATCTCCTGCTTTCTCCACCAATCTCCTGCTTTCTCCTGTAATCTCCTGCTTTCTCCCGCAATCTCCTGCTTTCTCCACCAATCTCCTGCTTTCTCTCGCAATCTCCTGCTTTCTCCCACAATCTCCTCCTTCTCCAACAATCTCCACCAATCTCCAACTTTCTCCTGCAATCTCCTACTTTCTCCTGCAATCTCCTGCTTTCTTCTGGAATCTCCAGCTTTCTCCACCAATCTCCTGCTTTCTCCACCAATCTCCTGCTTTCTCCTGCAATCTCCTGCTTTCTCCTGTAATCTCCTGCTTTCTCCTGCAATCTCCTGCTTTGTCCTGCAATCCCCTGCTTTCTCCTGCAATCTCCTGCTTTCTCCTGCAATCTCCTGCTTTCTCCTGCAATCTCCTGCTTTCTCCTGCAATCTCCTGCTTTCTCCTACAATCTCCTGCTTTCTCCTGCAATCTCCTGCTTTCTCCACCAATCTCCTGCTTTCTCCACCAATCTCCTGCTTTCTCCACCAATCTCCTGCTTTCTCCTGCAATCTCCTGCTTTCTCCCACAATTTCCTGCTTTCTCCTGCAATCTCCTGCTTTCTCCACCAATCTCCTGCTTTCTCCACCAATCTCCTGCTTTCTCCTGCAATCTCCTGCTTTCTCCACCAATCTGCTGCTTTCTCCACCAATCTCCTGCTTTCTCCACCAATCTCCTGCTTTCTCCTGCATTCTCCACCAATCTCCTGTAATCTCCTGCTTTCTCCACCAATCTCCTGCTTTCTCCACCAATCTCCTGCTTTCTCCACAAATCTCCTGCTTTCTCCACCAATCTCCCGCAATTTTCTGCTTTTTCCTGCTCTCTCCTATGATCTCCTGCTTTTTCCTGTGATGTCATGCTTTGTCCAATGATCTACTGTTTTTTTTTACGTTTTCCTACGTTGTCTTAATATGTTCTCCCGCTTTTTCCCCAGTCTTCATTGATATCTACGTAGCTTAATACATCGTATTTACATAGTATTTGCATGATTCTATTTTGCATGTTCGTGAGACTTAAATGGTACCCTAACCATCGTCTGTTTCACCTGATTCTTCCTATCGTGTAGCAATATGTAGCTTACACTATAAACATCCATTGGTATGAAATAGGGGGTCCAAACGAAATGTAACTAAACTGTTATGTTGGGTCTCTTCATTCCTCTTTAATACTAAGTAGTTGGGTTGATACGTACTGCAAGTGATTACGCCACAGATAAGATGTAGTTTTCTTCTTCTTTTCTACCAGACTCCAATGGACGGCTGTAAAATTGGTAGAAATTGGCAAAACAGGCTGAACGAAATACATTGTACCAGAAAAGTCAGTCGGCCATAGCCTGAGTGTCAGCCTTTTTAGCTTTCGTTCGCGGCCGGTAGCGGATGGTGGGGAGCGGACGAAAGCTAAAAAGGCTGACACTCAGGCTAAGTCGGCCATAGGATAACAATTTGCGGCCCAATTCATCAGCCTATTACTGTAAGAGTATATTTGCATTGTCCCTTTCGGAATCCATTGAAGTCCGAGAGAGACAACTGAAGAAGTGTTACGAGCAAGATTGCACGTGGGCTACACAAATACTATATGTTTAATCGCACCAATGTAACCCAACACCAGTGGCTGTAACCCAACACCACTGGCTATAACGCTACAACAGTTGCTGTAACCCAACACCAATAGCTGTAACCCTACACCAGCTGCTGTAACCCTACACCAGCTGCTGTAACCCAACACCAGCTGCTGTAACCCAACACCAACTATAGTTTGGCTGACGGGCACGTCCGTGGCCTTGACACGTTTTCCAGAAGCAGCCACCGCAGCGAAACGCACCGAAATGACAGCAGCAACTGTGTCTACTGATGACGCAGACGGTCACGTGACGCGGGGATATGTTTAGCGCCGAGAGGAACCCCCTGGAGAGGATATCGTTCTCATCATAATCGCTTTGGGAATACACAATGGTTATTAGAAACGACAGCACCAAATGTCCGTACGTCTTCAAGTTGAAAGTCAAGTCAAACTTCATTGACTGATACAATGTAAGGCATAGTGTCGCATAAGACTATTAACTAAATATAGGGTTGTATGAGACTTTAGGTAGGTATAAGACTACCAGCGTACCCAGTATTACATTTAGTTAGTAACAATCTACACGTACACAATTCCAAGCCGTACACACTTGATGGAAGACACAGTAAGAAGTGTACGGCAGAGCGTTCTACTTACTAGTTTATAAACAAATGGACTACGACAAACAAACTACAACTGATAAAACGTAACTGAAAAACTGATTGAACACCATTGGTTGTGTGGATGACATAGCAAGATAAGTAACGCAAGAAAAAAGAAATAACACCAGAGTTGAAGTCAAGAAAGAGAACTTTGCTACTAAAACTGTCAATATATCGATGCATCAATTCTATCTCTACCTTCATAACTGAACGTAGACTGGTTTTATACCTTCGTGTGCCGATATAGAACTTTTCAAGACTGATGATGTCACGTCGTAACGTCATGTTGTGTCTGGTCTTGCGGCGTCTTAAGCATCTGAAGATGACACAGTTCTGTCACGTAAAGACGTCTTCGGGGGTTTCGGCAAGGGCCTGTCTGTGTCTTAGTTGTGTACCAGAGTCTGTGTTAGTCATTGGTTAAAGACGTCTCCAGTAGACGGTCTTAGCCACAAATTTGAAGGTAAGAAAGTTAATGACAGAGGCAGGAAGTGCCTTGAGTCAGTCTTGAAGGAGACCTCCATCACTTGTAAGGCATGCGAGTCGTACAGATTTTATCGTATACGGAACCTTGCCTGTCCAGTTCTAAACCTGAATGGGTTAGTTAGGGTCAGGCTCTGCCTATCCAAAAACGTAGATTTGCCCCAGGCTTGGTTCTGGATACACCAGTTCTGAACTATCCAGAACCGTACCTGGGCATTGTTCTGAATAAAGCACGATTCTGGATGCGAATGACTATCTATAACGGTACCAGAGCAATTGATGTAGATAAAGCACGATCCTTGATACGTCTGGGCAATCTAGACCGTATCTGAGCATTGTTTTGAATAAAGCAGCACAGTTCAGTATACGCCTGGACCCTCCAATGGACTGTACCTGAGCATGGTTCTAGATAAAGCACGGTTCTAGATATAAAGCATTGCTCTGAGTAAACCACGGTTCTGTATACACCAAGTTTCGCGCGCGGCGCGCTCCTCAGCCCCCGACCTTTAAATATCCCCGGTCCGGCCCTCCCCGCACATTTATAGCCCCTCCTCACGGGACCCAAACCGCGCGCTCCCATTGGCCCAGACGACCTACAACTGATGATGCGTGCATATTTGCCATAGCAACGGTGGCAGTGACGGGGGTAAAGTTACACATATTCAGCATACATGGCAGCGGGCCCATATTAAACTGTGGGACGGCCCGACTCTGCGCACTCTCCACTTTGGGTCCGGCTAGGATAGACTCTCCACCGCCGCTCGGGATTTTCCCTCGTTCACCGTCCGATCTGAGAGGTACGTATTTTCCTACAACAAACTCTCTATTGTATATTATTATCCGTACGCATCTGTAGTTAGATGGGGATAATTTGGAGCAGGATGTGGAGCGTGTGTAGAGTTAAGAAGGAGGCGGTACCGGTTAGGCGTTCTGCCATGTTGGGTTGTTTCCAATAAGTCTAGACTCCGGTATTTGTGCCAGGAGAGAGAGAAAAATATTTGTGGGCAGTTCTCTTATTTCTCTCCTATGTTTTATATCATAAAGCTGGCTGCAGATTTCTGTGCGTTTTTACGGGTTGATTGTACTTTCCCTGTTCCTGAGCGGGTAGAGAGAAAGATGCCGTGCATAGCGCGCATTCCTCACCACGGGCACTTCTACTATATACGGAACCACCGCTCCACGATTTCCTTAGAATTGTACTTCAAGAATTGCCTCATAACTTCTTCTCACAGCTTTGTCTTTGCAGTAGATTATTTTACTATGCGGTTTGATGGGGTTAAATTTATCGCAGTATTTTTCCAGGCGGAATCGTGTTCTATTGTTGGGTATTTCGGGGTCCCGTTTTCCTTTTATGGTATGACAGAAGGATACAGTGATCAGGCCAGTGACAGCACAGAAGTGCCCCGCCCCCCTCCCACCCCTAATTATACATTTTAAGGTACAACCAATTAACTTTGATAGGTTCTATGGTGACTTTACTATGATGAACAATAGGAAAACAAAATTACTGATTTTATGTTGTAGAACTAGAATGCTTTCTTTTACTTTCATGGCTTTTCGATCGAGTGAAGCATGGACTATAGGTTGACAGGAATGCAGGGTAGCCGGGGTTGAGGATATTTTTAGCGGAATTCTTTCTCCTGAAATCGTGCCTTGGGGATGCCTGGCTTTCTTCCGGAGTTGGAAGACTTTAGGGCTCATAATTTCTTGTGATTTCTTAAAGTGTGAGTGTGAGACGTTATGTACTATTGCGACCAGAAGAAAGCTTACGTTTAGAGTTGTACCCGATTCGGGTCCATGTTAGGGTTGGGGTATCGGAGATAGGATTTCGGTTCTATAGATAGCCTGACACACACGTGGTACAAGGTGTAGAATTAACGAACGCCTCTCTGATAGCAAGAAAGAAGCTATAGCTTACTAGGAGCACGCCTTAGACTATCGTAGTACATGTATATACAAAAGCCTATCCACTAACCATATAGAGATATAGGATAAAATAGGTTACTGCTAGGGTACACTGTTCAGATAGCATTTCGTTCCTATACATAGTTTGACACACATACACGTTTTGTAATAAAGCCAAGCATTGTACAGTCTATGGATAGTGAAAATTGCAAGCCTATATCTAAAGTCAATCTGTCTGAAATAGCCCAAAAGAGTCGGCAAAATATTCTCGCAAGCCAAAAGCACTTTCTCTTTTCTATCCGATCACTTTCGCTCACCGAACAAGGACATGCAGGAATACCACAGCGCAAAATCTGTGACACCAACAGATTGCCTAAGTGAGGAAAACGCCACACGTGTGAGGAACCTAACGAGATTAAACCTTAATCTTATCTTGCAACATGTACTGCTGGAATGCCTGTCTCAAGCCTCGATGCAGACTTTTAGGGACGTACAGAAAGTGTTAAAACCTAGCTCCATCTCTTAGACAGTGGCTATGTAGTGAATACGTCTGCGTACGTACATGTAGTGAAGACTGCTGTCTTGCCTGTGCATGCAAAATCGCTGGCTAAATATGATTTGAAGCGTAGAGAAGGTAGCCACTCCGCGAGGCCTGATTGCGAGGCTACAGGACCGCGGGTTGGTTACAAGGTAAACAGAGAACCCGCTGACGCAAATACAGGCTGATACCGTATCGCCTGCTGTTCCTGGCCGGCCGCCAGGGGGCGTGACAACGCGACAAGTGAGAAGAACCAGGCGAGTCCGCAGATTTGATCCGGTTCTAGAAACTTCTGTTGTAGCCAGAACCGTGCTTTATCCAGAAATATGCTAAGGACACAGTTCTGATAGTCAACGCGAATCCAGAATCATGCCTGGGCAAATCTACGTTCTTGAATACGCGGAGACTATCCAGAACCGTGTCTGATCCTAACCCTAACCCATTCAGGCATAGAACTAGATAGACACGATTTCAAGCTACTTCTTTTTCCTTAAAACGTGGAGTCTGTCGTCAAAGTCAGTCAGTGTGCGAAATGTGAGGAAAACCCTACCAAAAGCAGCCATTCAAAAACTCCCAACGCCGGTACAGTGTCTCATTCTGGACTTTCCTGAATTCTGCATATGATATGATATATGATACTATACGATATGATATGATATGATACGATACGCCATGAAAAAATATATGATAGAATATGATATGACATCGCGAAGAAATTGGATAGCAGCAGTGGAGGCGATTTCTCTGCACTTGTTTCTGCGACACCAACAGAAAATTATAATCTATTATCACTCCACTTTGAAATACTTTCTTTAGAAAAGTGGCATTCATTGCTAAGAGGTCAAGGTAGAGTATTTCTTACACTTGAGCCCCCCCCCCAACCGTTTCATGCAAGCGAAACAGCCGTAAATATTTGCCCGACAAAAATAGACTCCTATCTCTTAAAGACGTCCACGTCTGGTTCTTGTTCCTCGCAGTCTTGAAGAACCAGTGCGAGATTAGAACTAGCACATAGCAATGGTGCTCGTACTGTAGGTTTTGTTTCGGGGGGTGGGGGGTGTCTTAACAAGGACGACAAAATACAGAACAACCTCAGGGAAGAGAAATGGCTCTAAGACAGGCATTAGTTCCTTAGAGGTCATGGTGAGTTCCTTAGACATGTTAGAGGTCATTTTGAGTTCCTCGTAAAAGATAGGGGAGGCAAGAATGTTTGCAATTGTAACGTTACATGAGGGCTTTTAAATCTTAAATGCATATTTTTAAGGACATTTTTTTATAGAAACATTTTCCTCCAGTCCGCCCCTAGAAAAGACTATGAAATCATATCGAAACTTGTCCTCAGTATGTCCTTATATGTTCCCATCACCGTTAAAACGTGCAGTTGAGGTAAACATGTTCAAGCCTGTCGGGTGTTCCAGGAGCTTGTTTAGATCACTCGGACTTCTCCAGACCAGCTTTTCTAACCTTTATCCAAACACGTCCCGCTAAAACGGACCACAGAGCGCGCCATTGACGTCATCACGCGCTAAAAGCCTCTCACGGTGTTTGTGGATTTAGGGACTGTGACGTCATAACCCAAATGTGGTAGTTATCGTAAATTAAGGCATTTTTAGATGTAACAAGTTCTTAGTCATTGTATCATGTCCGTGACTTTTGTGTACAAAACCCATAATTCGGCTGTGAGGCTGCAAAGGGGTTTGATCTCACAATAAACAATAAATCCAAAGACGTCCTTACTTATGAACCTACTTCTTGTGCTTTGTTAAAGAATTCTCTGTATTTTTGTGAAACAAACAACTCAATTGCAAGTCAGGTATTCCCTTAGGCCTTGGGTCAGTTGCTTTGGGTGTCAAAGGATAACATTTAAACACTATCATTATATCTTTTTTATGGAATTTAAGAGTTCATAGAAAAACTTAAGTGAAACAAACAAACAAACGCAATACCAAGTCCTGTATTCCCAACATCCATTGTCTTTTGACAACAGACATCTAAAAGCTATCATTGTTTTATTTTTTTCTTTTTGTTGTTGAGGGGGCATGGGGTAGAATTTAGGATCTGTCAGGGAAATGCCAAATTTGCCGTTTGTTTCACTTTAGCCATTGCAGATTGACGTCAGAAACCTTAAAACAATTTCACAGTATCAGAAGGTTTACAGTCTCAGCAGTATAACCGTAACGCCAGTGTTTGAAGCCTTAAGTCATGGCGTCAGAACGTACAAACTACCGGAAGAAAACTGACGGCTCCAGACCGGCACTTAAGATGTTTCATGTCTTGAGAATGACTTACAGCTACCAAGGCAAAACATGTCTTACAGTAAAGTGCTCCTTTCCTTATCTATGTGTAAGACATATTGACTTTCATGTGGTCTACAAATAACCCGTTGGTGTCGGTCTGTATGGAGAAGGGCTATGGTTTGGGTTTGGGAGGCCTGGTAGAATAATCTCCAAGCAGATCTTTCGGTGGCTGCAAAGACAGTATCAAATTGACAAGGCTGTATCCATTAGCCAGACAGACAGTATCCATTGGCCACCCTTTGCTGGCTAATGGACACTCCTCTGGACGATGGCCTTGCTACTATGATCTGCTTGGAGATTATGGTAGAGGCTAGATGGAGTTTATACAGCTCGATAGAGTCCGGTCTGTATAGATAGTATTAGTGTTAGGGTTTGGGTAGGCTGGTAGAGGCTAGATGAAGGTTACGTTTGAGTGTGAAGTTGCAATTGTTCAGTCGGGTTTTGAAAACCGGTTTGAAAGGAGAGGGTTATGGTTAGGGTTTGGTAAACCTGGCAGAGGCTAGATGAAGGTTACGTTTGAGTGTGAATTTGTGCAGTCGGGTTTTTAAGACCGATTTGTATGGAGAGTGTTAGGGGTAGAGTTTTGGGAAGCCTGGTAGAGTCTAGATGAAGTTTATACTAGCTGTTTGAGTGTGAAATGGTGCAGGTTTTAGAGAAGTGCGGTCTGTGTTGAGAGTGTTAGAGTTAGGTTTAATAGATGATGTTTAGACAGGCCGTTTGAGTGTGAACTGTGGTGCAGTCGGGATTTGAAGAAGACCGGTCTGTATGCACGTGGCTATGGAGAGTGTTAGGGCAAGGAGGTTATAGGGTTTGGAAGCCTGGTAGAGTCTAGATGAAGTTTACACAGCTCGTTTGTATGTGAAATGGTGCGGTCGGGTTTTAAGAGTCCGGTCTGTGTGCAGAGTAAATATAGGCACGCGAGCGGCAAGGGTGTACACAGTAGTCTCCAGCAAACTAACAAACAACGCGGGTTCAAAAACAGTAACAATTTCTAAGCAAAATAATGGAAGGAACGTTTCGCCACCGTAGAATTAATTTGCCGAAAACCCAACGGTGTGGATCCCCTGACCATTGATTCTATTTTTATTTGCCGAATTCTAATGTCGGAAATTCCAACCCCCTTAGAAAAGCCTGTTGGAGGCTATATTTGTGTGTACAGTTTGGCGAGACGGCAGGGTGTGAACTCCGGGTGGGTAACTGGGTCGGCAGGGATGTAGCCTGGGTGCCAGGCTGTTTCCAGGGCCTACTCAGGCCAGCTTCTCGGCTCCAGGACATACATGCTAGCCTGGCTACCAGACTGTTTCAAGGGTCTTTGCTTCTTGTAAGTTTCCGTGCTGCATCCATTTCTGAAAATTGAACTCTTAATAACTTTAAAGAAGTAACATTAGAAAGTTGGTGAAAGACGCAGGTTAAAGTCCTTCGGACGTTTAGTAACTTCTTTAATTGAAAGATATCGCTGTATACTTTTCAAGTCGGTTTTGTTAACTTTGACAGTTAGTCGTCATCTCCTAATGATATTCTCTACATCTGTGTGGCGGCGTTTCGCAAAGCGTTCTAGTGGGATAAAATCTACTAAGAAATACATGTATATGGGGTTAACGTTGCTCTTTGGGGCTATTTCCATAATCAGAAAGGAAACTATTCCCCCACACAATCCCGTCTGTCAGGGCCGGTCGGAGAGATGGAGGACTTTTTCGGCTTCTTTCCATTTCTGGCGGAGCGCCCAACTTGGCCCTTTTCCAAATAAGGCTGCGTGAGCGGTGTTTGCGCACATTCCCGCCAACTGGCCTCGGGACGGTACGCGCTGCGTCAGCTGCGGGGGGAGACCGTTATACACCCGGGGGAGGGAGGGAACACTCGCGTCAACTGTTAGTAAATACATGAAAACACCATCAAATCCTTACACTAGTGATCATAATTTTATCTACAAGTCTAAAACAGTAATAGAGTTATCACAACCGTTTGTAAGGTTAGAAAGGAAGGTCTTCATACACCCACACTGGATGTAAAATGATCTGTCCCTGTCAAACTGGTATGTAGGTAGAATTCTGACTGCTCGCGTATTTCTGAGGGTAGCGGACAGCTAGCAGAGGTACGGTCAAGACGTGCTAGGGAAACTTAAGGTAAGGGATTAAGGGTGTTCTGTTCCCTTTTAAGAAGCTACTGTCGTCAGTAAAAAGGTTATTCTGAGACCCGCTTGAAGTGGACAGCAGTTTGGTGGTCAGTAAAAGGTGCGTAGGTTCAAGTTTGTGGAACTTTTATACAAGTGCTTGTTGCCGGAGGGGGAGGGTCTGTTGAGGGAAACTTTCCTGTTCTTCACGGATGTCTGTTTTGCTCTTGTTTACTGGTCGCTTATTTTTGTTAGGTTCCAAACACTTCTCCTGTGCTCTCCACGTAGACGTTTAGGTTTCGGGTTATTTTTGACGTCTTTTAAGTCATTTTTCGGGTTTCGCTTCGCACTGGTATGTATTTTGTCGTGGTGTAATGACTATTGGATACTGTTCTGCCAGTTCCATACTGACTTGTAGGTCGTAGCCATCAAAAGATCTGTTTGGAGATTATTCGCAGGGTTGTCAAGGCACGATCTTGTTGTTTTCCCTTTCTTGGAGAAGGACGTGTTCCTTAAGACGGAATGTTATCGGCCCTTAAAGTGCCAAACAAGGGCGTCGTGTTTAAGGCTGAAGGTTCGCACGCCTACAGTGGAGATGGCGAGATATTTAATCTCCAAGCAGATGTAGGGTGTCGGATGGTTCTTTTACGTCGTTTTGTACGTATTCATAGTGAAACTCTCACGACCAGATGATGGCATAGTGGTGTTATGAGGCATGTAGAAAGAAAAACGCACTAAACCCAGCTCATAGTCGTTAAAAATTAAGTCCGTTGTTTTGCCTAGACCCGCTGCCAAACTAAACCAAGAAGCCTTTAGGTTATTTTGCGACACTACTTCTTTTAAGTTAAAGTACATTGCGATTGAGCGTTGTAAGCGGTAGCCTGAAACCAGCCTCTTTAGGATACTATTTTAAACACTGCGTGATGTTTGGTTTGGTTTAGAGTTGTTCTATTAATAGCCTGGGACCGGCTGCCATGAAACGGCTGCGTTTGTTCAGGCGACGAGAAAACAATCACAGCGAATAATTAGCCTCGTGCAGTCTGCTTGGACAGGCGCGTTTCTAAACTGTCCGATTCGAGGCTAATGATTGATCCAAACAGACACTTCATAAATGCCTAATAAAATATCGTTAATCGCGTTATAATGATTAGATGTTTTTCGGTGTTTTAACACTAGAGAGTTGAAAAAAATCCATCTGCTTGGAGTCTGTTCCAGGCTATTACAGTAGAATATACAATGTTCCCAGATAGTCTGGTAACGTGGCCTGGATATCCCCAGATAGAGCCCTGTTAGCATGGCCTGTTCCAGACTTTCGGCTGTAGAATATTCCCAGATAGTTGCCGGTATTACTGCCTGTTCCAGGCTAAGAATGTTTCCAGAAAGCCCTTGTAGCGTGGCCTGTTCCGGGCTAAGTAACGGTTCCAGAATGTTCCCGGCTAGTTACCGGTAAGTCGGCCTTGTGTGAATGTGAGAGGCACTGCGGAAGGCCTGTTCAGGCTAAGAATATTCCCAGATAGCCCTGTTAGGGCGGCCTGTTCCAGACTATTTGTTGTAGAATGTTCCCAGTTAGTTGCGGGTAAGTCGGCCTTGTGTGAATGTGAGAGTTACCGCGCAAGGCCCGTTCTAGGCTAAGAATATTCCCAGTTAGCCCTGTCAGGGCGGCCTGTTCCAGGCTTTTTGCTGTAGAATGTTCCCGGTTAGTACCGGCCTTGTGTGACTGTGGGAGTACCCGCGGAAGGCCCCGGGGTGTGGGCAGGCATTCCTGTCCTGACATATCAGCCAGCTCAGTGTTACAGACGGGACAACTTTCATGTAGAGTTAACAGGACATAACAAACATGTGTTTCGCACATGGAACAACACGCTCTTGAAGTACTAGTAATCGCCTAAATTGAACTCGGTCGTAACTTACATCTCCAAGCAGATCTTTTGGGGCAAATTTGCGGGGTAGTGTCCAATACGCAAAAAAGGAAGCACGATAAAAACATCTGAAAAAGGGCAAAACCAAAACCTCTGCTTGGAGAGTACTTCCTAGGGACATTGTGAGCAAAGTATCGCATTGGCGGGGCAGTATCCAATATTGGCTGGATGGTATGCATTACGCAAAAACAAACCCCAATAGATACGCCTAAAAAGGGCGAAACCAAAGCCTCTGCTTGGAGAGTACTTCCTAGGGACATTGTGAGAAAACTCGTCATCTGTTGAGGTTGAGAGAAAGGGAGGAATTTTTGTTGCTCCAAACGGGCTCGTCAATATTTTAATAAACATCATTACCACATTGCTGACCTTAAACTTGGCATACGTTCTAGCCTGTACCGCTCCTAGAACCTCTCACAAAAAAGCTTTACAGAAGGTGTATTTTGCCTTTCCATTGTTGATGCCCATTTTTTGTTTTAAGAGTGTGTTGGGAAAGATCAGTTTTGGTAAAGCTTAATTTGCACATGTTGATTTGTATGTACTATATATGTGTGGGTTATGATATGAGATAGGCCTACTCATTATAGCGGCATGTGAAGCGACGTGGGATTAGCGGGTATGGCGGGTTTTCCTTTGCGGGGGGTAATTAGACCGCCGCGCGAGGCAACGTGAGATTAGAGAAGACCTCAGCCTGCATAGCTGAGAGCATCGAAATGGCATGGAGGCTGTAAAAATAGCCCGCGCGCTCGAAGCATTTGCATGCGGTGCGTTTTTGATGGTTGGAGAAAATGGAACGAATTTGTGACGACGCAGTGCACGATATTTTCGACCTTTGGGGTGAAAATTACTCCGTCAGCATGACGAAGAAATAAACAAGGAAAATATTTCAGTTCGCGAATTTTTGCACGCCTGTCAAAAGTGTGATGAAGTACCGGATATGGTGGGAATGCTGGTTGCGATGATCTCTCGCGGCACCGGATATGCAAGGAATGACGGATGAAGGACAACTGCACGGCGTCAGAAACGCGTCAAGGTCAATGTCAACGGCGACAATCGCATGGAATGTCCGACAAGGTCTGAGAACACCGAACACCGTGGGGGAGGGGGGCACGAGAAATGCATGCTGGGAACAACTCTGTTGCAGACGATAGCATCAACAACTCTTGCACGACCGCGGAAAGAAACGAAGATTGTGATGATCTGAAGACTTGAATTGCTGTTGTCGCGACGTCTGCAAAAGAAAAAGAGAAAGAAAAACGGAACACAGGAAAATAAAGAAAACTGCAAGGTCAAAAGTGCATGGTGAAGAGCAACATGGAACAGGATTCTGCACGACTTCTTAAGAATCAACCCGCATGTCTTCAGACACAGGTATGCACGCTTTAAGAATGTTGGGGGTCGAAGTAGACGACAATCAGAATGATACAGTGTTGGATAAGTTACTGTTGTCTTTTTACATTATCTATATCGAGTATCGTAATCGTAGTAGGACTAACGATGAAGAATGAAGGTTAGACGTCAAAGTAATGAAATACACAAGAAAACAGTTACTCAAGCAACTGGATAGATTTTGAAAACTGTCAGACGTTTCAAGTAGCATCCACTACTTCTCGTAAGTGACTAACGGAATCTGTGGTTAAACAGGTATTTATCCAAAAACTATGAATTGAAAAGCATCTTAAATTTCAACCCTGAAAATAATTAAACAACGCAGAACTAGGTTGATACTTCAGAGTCAGTTATCCTATTGTTTCCAAGAAAGCAGCATCCAATACTGTTCGTAAGTGACTAGGATTTAGATTTAGGATCTGGGGAGGGGGGGGGCTTTAGGATTATTTAAAACTGGTTTATGAACGTCCTAACGTTTCACTTCTCTCCCCCAGACTGAACCATGCCTAAGCCACCAGCGGAAGCCAAGCCGGCGGCCAAGCCCGCTCCCCCCGCGGCCGCCAACCCGTTCGAGGGCGTGGACGTGAAGGACCCGATCGTCATCTCCGCCGCCACCCGCATCCAAGCCTCCTTCCGCATGCACAAGAACAGGATGGCGCTCAAGGAGAAGTCCATCCCCAAGTTCTCCCAGGTGCGTAGAGGTTTATTCATCAACAAGCTTAAGGGAGCCCCAAACTCATGTCACTTCTTCCCTAGCCAAAGAGCTATCTACCATCCAAAATTCGCGACACTAGCATGTCCAGATCATGAGATATCAAAACCGAAAGTTCTGCTGCAGAACTGTGTTAAGTGTTAGAAATATTCATCTGTAGTCTGCATTTCGCAGAGACATTTTCAATTTTGCAGAAGAGTTAAGCAACATGAAATTTTGCAGACTGGAAAAAAATCAGGACGACCGTCTTACTTGGGCGGTAATGGAGGTTACAGAACTCTCAGAACAAACCCGCGGCCATAATTTCCTCATAAAGTCATCAACAAAACCTTGTGTACATTTTTCGTGAGACATAGTAAGTGTAGTGGGAAAGTGAAGAAAGCAATGATGAGGTCCGTGATTTGGCTCATATCGTAAAGAGTGGCGACAGCATTTTTCACGTTTGAATGAGACTGGCCTGTAAGCTGATCATGATCAGAGTTCCTTAGAGTTCTACCGGTCTGTCTGTTTGTTGTCCCAGGTGTTGAAGGACATGTTCGTGATGGAGGGCAGCGCAGTCACCTTCTTCGCGCGCGTCTGGGGCATCCCCGACCCCGTCATCAAGTGGTTCAAGGACGGCCAGGAGGTCAAGGAGGGCCCCAAGCACGAGATCAAGTTCGACGACAAGGTTAGCTTTGGTTTCTTATGTTTGCCGAAGGTCAATGACCTGAGCCAGACGTCTATCACCATGGTAACTAGGGGGGAGCACGAGATCAAGTTCGACGACAAGGTTAGCTTTGGTTTTATTATGTTTGCCGAAGGTCAATGACCTGAACCAGACGTCTATCACCATGGTAACTGGGGGGGGGGCAAGCACGAGATCAAGGTCGACGACAAGGTTAGCTTTGGTTTATCATGTTTGCCAATGACCTGAACCAGACGTCTGTTACCATGGTAACTAGTGTTCGGTTACATCATGCGGCAATTTTATAGCAGGAGGGATTCAGACTCCTGTCACCATATAACGTTATATGAATATGTTTGAGTAAGGATTAACAGAGCAGACCATTTGCGAAGGTAAACATTATGCATTTGGATTTTGAAACAAGATGGAATTTGATGACATATGAACCAAAATAGCAGATAATAAATCATAATAATATTAATGTAAATGAAGCCCACCTGATGGACCATGTTCCCTGTTACAGGACGGCACCTTCCTCATCATCAGGAACGCTGACGGTGATGACGTCGGCACCTACACATGCCAGGCCACCAACAGCTTCGGGGAGGCCTTCGACAGCGCCAGGCTGGCATTGGAAGGTACGATATCAGCCCTATACATGTATTTAAACTTGTTGTAATATCTAAACCTAAAGGTGCTAGTAGCCCTAAACTTACACCACTTCTTTACGTCGCCAAGAGTTACCTGTCACCCTACAACCATAACCCTAGCATGTCCAGCTAGAACACGAGATATCAAACCCGAAGTCATTCGCAGAAGGAAAACGTACTGTCTTGGCTCCGTTTCTACTTTCCGTTCCTAAGAAATATGGTCAATGACCTGGACTAGAGTACTCTCACCATGGTAATTGGTGCTGTAGCAGACAAATTGGTGTTGGATTGCATTATGACAGAATTAGAGGGGCTGGTTACCATATACATGTATATGAATGGTTTTTGAGTAAAAATGAACTGAGCAGTGCTAGTAGTTTGTTTGGCTAGACCGTGTGAGCGCAAACAAGCATCCTTTGCAAATGCTTCTTAGTTTCTAATGTATTGCTCGTTTTGTTTCCCCGTGCAGTCCCGGCCAAGTGCACCAAGCAGCCTGACAACATCACAGTCAAGGCCGGGGACAGCTTCGAGATCAAGGTGGAGATCGCGGGCGAGCCCGAGCCTGACGTCATCTGGACAAAGGGCAAGAAGGAGATCGACGAGGGAGGCCGCTTCAGCTACGAGGACTCCCCAGACTACTCCATCCTCAGGTGCGCTTGTTTGTTTGTTTATTTGTTTGTTTGTTTGTGTTAATGCTCGCAGAAGGAAAGCATATTCTTGTTTTGCTCTGTCCCTTCATGTTAAAGCATGCTCTATTTCTTCTTCTCCGAACACGTATTGTTAAAGTTAATGGCATGGGCTAGGCGGCTGTCACCTAGTGATGTAGTAGCTGATCTGGTGCTGTAGTAGACACCCTGTGGTGTCGGGTTACATTATGTAGCAAGTGGCAGGACGGGGTTGGAAGGGCTGGTTACCACATTTATATGTTAATTTATTTGAGTAAAAATAAACAGAGTAGTTTGTTGTTAGGCTAGACCATTAGGCTATACTACTAGTAAACATTATGCATCTTTTGCCCCAACGCCACAAGCCAAGAGGGAATGCTCTGGTATTTTTATGGAATTTAGAGATACATATACCGACAAAAATTTACAAACTGTACCTTTTTTTATCTCCTTTAGGGTGGAGAAGGCACAGGCAGGCGATGCCGGCAAATACGAGATCGAGATTGTGAACGACCTTGGCAAGGCCCGCGCCTATTGTACCGTCAAGGTGCAGTAAAGGGCGGCAAGAAGTTATAGCACAGCGTCTCTGTAAATGTACACTTTTCGTTCTTATAAGCTAGGGCATGTCTTATTCGGACCACCACAGGTTGGCAAAGTTTATAGAGGGCACAATAAGATTTTAGCCAGGAAGATTGTAAACCGGGCGGGCTGTCTTTAGTCTATACTCTTTGGTGAGTACGGAGAAAGAAGCGAAGCCTGGCGAGAGAAGGAGGAGATGCATGCTGTACACGGATTCAGCCGGGGGTACGTGAAAGGCTGGGCTAGAACAGAAAGGAGCTGCCTGTAAATATATCTTACATCTCAACACAAACACACTGCCCTGGCTAGACCGTACAACCATGTAACGCAGTGTATGTCCCATCCGGTTTACCGTAGCACCACGTTTCGTTATGAGAGTGTGGTCTCCGGTTTACCGTAGACTAGTGTGTCGCTGGAACCATTTGTTTCACTACATTGTTCTTTCACTTCTGTTGAAATAAACGTGTTCACTTCTGTCTGTAATTCTATGCTTCTTTGGATAAAGCCTACTTAGAATAGCTTCAGTGTGTATAAGAAACTTGTTGAAAATGATAAATAATAAATGAATAAAAAAAGAACAAATCTATGAGGTTTACACATAATTCCCCCACTGTTTTTTTTTCTGTATGAAAATAAAAATAAAATTATGTACGTACTTCCGTTGTGGCGCCACATTTTCAAGTAATAAAGTTTCTAGCTAGAAACCAACGAGAGCGTCCTTTCTTTGTTTATCATTTCAACCTACGTTACAAATGTTCAATAAAAACGCATGTCTAATATTGTTATGGTTTAGCCAAGCTGGCGAACTGCGTAATTACCTAAATGCTAAGTATGAATATCGTGGTCAAGTTTCATATGAGGGCTTAAAAACATAGCATCGTTTGCAATTTATGATCCGCATGTGTTTGTAGTCTGCATTGGTCTTGGTCTTACGCTGTTTGCGTCCATGTGTTAAAATTACCAGTGTTAAGGGTGCATCAACGGGTGGGTCAGTAAATAAATGAATAAATGAGTAAATGAATATGTGAATGAGAGGATGGATTTTCGAAGGAATGAATTGATGGATAAAGGAATGAATGAAATATGGAATGATTGAATAAGTGAGAAAATGGATGGATATAGGAATTAATGGTTGAGGGAATGAATGGATGAATGAATGAATGAATGAATGACTTAAATGAGCTAATTGACGACCATTGGTACATTTCTTAATCTCATTAAAGCGTTTTCTGGGACAAGAAATGAAGTATGAAATAGTTATAATTAGCCACAAATTTCGCCTTCTATGGATTCCTGTACGAAACTGTGAACGAATACTGGTTAAGAGAAGGTTCGTGATTGGCCCTTACGTCACTATGACGTCATGGACACGTCACGAGGTCATAGCTGACCCAATGTTGACCTTTACTGTACACCTTACCTGTAGGCGTCTGCCCTACAGCAGTTTGTCATTGAACGTTTCTGATCCAAGTACATAACGTTGTTATATATGCTGAGCACTGTCCATACATACGGATCAGGCCTGTCCTTGGTGCTGAACGCTATCTAACGTTAGTTTTTCACTCTCATCACATGGCATAGTGTTTCACACATGTAGCAAACATAGTTTTGAACGGAAACATGTTACATATGATGACCTGCATACAGAACAGATATGTCCTTGGTGCTGAACGCTATCTAACGTTAGTTTATCACTCTCATCATATGACTCGGTCAGTGTTTCAAACACGTAAAAAACATTGTTTTGAACGGAAACATGTTGAAGTTATATATGCTGAACACTGTCCATACATACGGAACGGATATGTCCTTGGTGCTGAACGCTATCTAACGTTAGTTTTTCACTCTCATCATATGACTCGGTCAATGTTTCAAACACGAAAAAACATCGTTTTGAACGGAAACATGTTGAAGTTATATAAGCTGAACACTGTCCATACATACGGATCAGGTCTGTCCTTGGTGCTGAACGCTATCTAGTATCTCACTCTCTTCGTACTCTTCTCTACAATTCTTCGTGAAAACTCACGGCCTGAAGCCTTCATTTTCAGAGTAGAATCACGGAAGGTGAAGCAACAAAAATACTATTCTCCAAGCAAATGTTTGGGTGAATATCGTAACTTAGTTTCTCCATTCTATCCCCAAAGAAAGCAATGTCCAGTTGGTATCAGCAACTTAATAAAATGAGAAAAAGGCGTTGACATGGGTCATTGTCAAACCACTGTTTGCAGTAGAGCAGCGCCTACTAACGATCAGATTCAGTACTGCAGCACCACTGCCGTATCATCTTGTCTGCACTTTGCCAACTCCATTTCCTCACCTGAAGACTTCTTCTCATCTGTGCATCTCCACTCTCTGACTCACCTGTGCTATCTCACCTGCGGTAAGGTTTCCAACTGTCTTCTTCGATCACTTCATGCTATTCTTATTTCACTCTGTTGAAATAACCCTTACCATATACAACGTCTTTATTGGTTTTCCAACCACAAACATACATATGCAGGGAAAGACAAAAGTCTCCCTGAAGTGGGTAGTTTGTTACAATATAATCAAACACATAATACAATACAATACAATCAATGAACAATAAACAGCTTAAAGATAACAAAATTGGATGCAGATACAGCATGGGGTAGCTTATGAAACAGACTCGTGGTACAGTTTTACCGCACAGTGAACAAACGACCTTTTCAGTCGCTCAGTCCTGGCTTTTGGCACAGTGAAGGCACTGTCGTTCCGCAAGCATCTACCTGTAGCTGTGGACCGTTGGGGGGGCACTAGGTCATGTAGTGGGTGCTCAGGCTTTATCATAGCTGTGCATATGTACAGTACTAGAATATATAGAAGTGAAATGAAGGAAGGAAGGAGAAGAAAAATGCTTAACGTTTTACCTTCATTTTCAGGAGAGGCCGTAGAAGCTAACAGTGCCGCAGCGCCACCTTCTGATTGCTGAGGAGAGTGCAGCAGCGTCCAAACAGTCGCCATGCCGAAGCAGGTGTGGCATTTTCTTTCTTAATCTTAATTTTTTCAGAATGTTCTGATAAAATATGTTTGTGTGAGTGTGTGTCCGTTTACACGTATCCATGTGTGTGTGTGTGTGTGTGTGTGTGTGTGTATGTGTGTGTGTGTGTGTGTGTGTGTGTGTGTGTGTGTGTGTCGTGCGCGTGTGTGTGCGTGCGTGTGTGTGCGCGTGTGTGTGCATTTGGGTGTGTTTGAAACAGTCTT
>NW_017802858.1:483765-513057 GCF_001625305.1 Branchiostoma belcheri
TGTGTGTGTGTGTGTGTGTGTGTGTATGTGCGTGCGTGTGTGTATGTGCATGTGTGTGTGTGTGCGTGCGTGTGTGTGTGTGTGTGTGTGTGCGTGCGTGCGTGTGTACATGTGTATGTGCGTGCGTGTGTGCATTTGGGTGTGTTTGAAACAGTCTTTCATAAGAGCTTTACAGACACAGCCGCATCAGTACACTCCTTTTAAGTCATGCTGGCCATGTTTGTGTGGTTTCTCTTAACTTCAACATCTTTCAGCCCGCGGCAAAGAAGGAGGATGACAAGAACCCGTTTGAGGGGGTTGACGTGAAGGACCCGATCGTGGTCCGCGCCGCTACGCGCATCCAGGCGGCCTTCCGGTCACACAAGTCCCGTAAGGAGCTGATGGAGAAATCCCTGCCCAGCTTCACACAGGTTAGACTTACTACACTTACTACAGCAACTACAGTTACTACACTTACTGTATTAGAGCTAGGGGCATCCAGGCGGCCTTCCGGTCACACAAGTCCCGTAAGGAGCTGATGGAGAAATCCCTGCCCAGCTTCACACAGGTCAGTAGTCACACTTACTACACCTACTACAGCAACTACAGTTACTACCCTTACTGCATTAGAGCTAGGGGCATCCAGGCGGCCTTCCGGTCACACAAGTCCTGTAAGGAGCTGATGGAGAAATCTCTGCCCAGCTTCACACAGGTCAGTAGTCACACTTACTACACCTACTACAGCAACTACAGTTACTACCCTTACTGTATTAGAGCTAGGGGCATCCAGGCGGCCTTCCGGTCACACAAGTCCCGTAAGGAGCTGATGGAGAAATCCCTGCCCAGCTTCACACAGGTCAGTAGTCACACTTACTACACCTACTACAGCAACTACAGTTACTACACTTACTGTATTAGAGCTAGGGGCATCCAGGCGGCCTTCCGGTCACACAAGTCCCGTAAGGAGCTGATGGAGAAATCCCTGCCCAGCTTCACACAGGTTAGTAGTCACACTTACTATATACCAGAACAAGCATGTCAGCAGAATGTGCTGGGTCTGCACAAAATCCTGATTTTTCATGCTTTTCCTTGGATTTTTGGTCTCCATTGCATCAGAATTTTGCCTGTTGCAGACAATATCTTTTCTGACATAACATTTGGAAACTACAGACGGGATGTCAACCTTATATACACAAATACGAGATGTTCTACCAAATTGATATGCACAATACATTACGGGTTTCGCACAGGTGCAGTACGTTCTGCCAAAGTGCTACACAGGTCTAAACTCACACCTACTGGACTTACTACACTTACTGAACTTACTATACCAGAGCATCATTTGCTATTGTAGCCCATGGAATCTTTCGTTCTCGTCTCCATAGAATGTAAAGGATATATTTGTTGCTAGAAAACCATGGAATGTTTTTTTATTCCCGTACCCAGGAGCTGAAGGACATGTTTGGTTACGAGGGCAGTGCCACCAGCTTCTTCTGCCGCGTGTGGGGCATCCCCGACCCCGTCATCACGTGGTACAAGGACGGAGAGCTCATCAAGGAGGGACCCAAGTATCAGATCGGATTCGACAGCAAGGGTACGTACAAACAAACAAACAAATAACAACAAGTAAGACTCATCAAGGAGGGACCCAAGTATCAGATCGGATTCGACAGCAAGGGTACGACATACAAGAGTCAAGCCCAAGTGCATGACATATATATATATATAAAAATCAAACAATTTCCCTATTGCTATGGTAATAAGATCTCGCGTATGGTACAGAAATGATGTTCCTTTCTGGTCACACTTCTGCCATCATAAGTTTCCTGCCGAAACAATTTCATCAGGTCATTGAATCATTGAATAGCAAAGTTCTTTTTCACAACCATCAATAGGCAACGTTTCATTGGCAATCGGACTGTTATCTGATGTTTCAATGGCCATCTGTCATCATTGTCTTGTTCGAATTTCCCGTGCTTTATTTTCCAGACAGCCATTGAACATTTTTCTTCTTCTGTCACATTTTTGCACATCTCACAGAAGTTAATCTGCCATAATAACAGCTCTCACTTTTCCTCTATGTTCCTTTCAATGACAGTCAGACTGTCTGTCATCTTTGACGTTATGACATTGTCTGGCTCTAATTTTTCCTGCGCTTTGTTTCCCAGACGGCACGACGCTGACGATCCAGAACGTGAGCCGTGAGGACGTGGGACAGTACACCTGCAAGGCCAACAACAGTCACGGCGAGGCCTTCGACTCCGCTAGGCTCATCGTCGATAGTACGTCACCAATACATCAATCTATCAATTAATCAATACATCATTCAATAGCTCAATCGGGAAGAATGCTCACTTTGTAACCAGGATGTTGTGAGTTCAAAACCCCGGGCGAGTCATACCAAAGACTTTAAAATGGTACATACTGCTTAGCATTCAGTATTTGGAAAAGAGTATGGGAGTTGAACATACAACAATAACAGTGGACCAGCCCCCTGCTGTAGTGCTTGCACAACTGTGTGGCCCAAGGGCTACAGAAATGGAGTTGGGCACCACCCCTCTGTTCTGCATGGCATGGAAAGGGACCTTCTTCTTCTTCATTCAAAAGTTCAACCAACCCAAAACCTTTGCGCAACATTTTATTGGATACAATGAATAGCATACCATCTGTATCTGTCCGAAATCCTGATATTAAATGATCAGTGAGTAACAAGTATTCTGAAAGTAACAGAAGTCTTGATGTAATACAAGATTCCATGATCCCGCAAGCCTCTCTGACCTTTGTTCAATTTGTCCTTCAGTTCCAGCCAAGGTCACAAAGCCTCCAGAGAATGTCACGGCCAAGAAGGGAGATACCATCACCATGCGGGTAGGTACAGCTTCCCTCATAAAAATGTTGCTTGCAGCTTTTCAAATGCTCAATGTATAAATATGAATTTTCTGAACTGAATTCAAAGAGAAATCATGAACAGAAGATAATGCTTTGTCTGTTTTGTATACCTACCGTGACAAAAAATTGCCAAAGTGATGATTGACTCATTCTGAAACTCAAGCTCTGATTGGCTGATCTCTTGACCTTGACTTGACCTTGACTTGACCCCAGGTGGAGATCGAGGGTGACCCTGAAGCTGACGTCATCTGGAAGCACAAGAAGAAGGAGATCAACGAGGGCGGACGTTACAGCTACGAGGACACGGACACTTACTCCATCCTAAGGTAATACTAATAGACTTGTATTTTGCTGCAGTGCCTTTAGTTTATGTTAGGGGGCGCTATAGCTACACAGACACGGACACATACTGAACTCCATGTATTAAAATAAACAAACAGCTGCACTGCCTTAAGTTTCTGTTAGGGGGCGCTATAGCTACACAGACATGGACACGTACTCCTTCCTAAGGTATTATACATTACTGCAGTGCCTTAAGTTTCTGTTAGGGGGCGCTATAGCTACACGGACACTTACTCCATCCTAAGGTATTATACATGCAGTGCCTTCAGTTTATGTTAGGGGGCGCTATAGCTACACAGACATTTACTCCACCCTAAGTTATTACAAACCGCTGCACTGCCTTAAGTTTCTGTTAGGGGGCGCTATAGCTACACGGACACTTACTCCATCCTAAGGTATTATACAAACCGCTGCAGTGCCTTAAGTTTATGTTAGGGGGCGCTATAGCTAAACAGACACGGACACATACTGAACTCCATCTTAAGGTATCAGACATTACAGTAGTGGCTTTAGTTTCTGTCACCATGGTACCTGGTGCTGTAGCTGACACTCTGTGGTGTTGGGTTACATTATGTAGCAAGTTGCAGGACAGAAAGAGTTGGAGGAAATGGTCACCAAATATATGAAATTCAATGTGTTTGAGTAGGAATGAACAGAGCAGCAGTTTGTTAAGCTTTCTTTCTTTTTCTTTTTCTATCATGTGCTAATGTAAACAATAGCCTAGATTATAACACTCCTGGCTAATCATTGGTTTACAGCAAAGTTGCAAAGTTCTAGCTACATGCAGAAGTCCTAATGGTGGAAAGAAGATGACCATGTGAAGCTAGACCATGTGAAGGTTATGATTCATTTTTGTTTGTTCGTTTAGGATCCAGAACGCGACGGAAGAAGACGCGGGAAAATACGAGATTGAGGTGGAGAATGACATGGGCAAGGATAGGACCTTCTGCGCGGTCTCTGTCAAGTAAACACGCGAATCAGACAACACGTCTGGTGAAGAGGGGCATCGCTGCACCCAGACACAGACTAGAGCAGTTCACATTGTAGAGGATGGGCGTCCATCAATGATTTAAAAAAAAATAACTGTCAGAAAATAAGAAATAATCCATACAGTGTCAGACGGACGATTGCTGTATATGCCACAATGTAAAGAGAAGAAGTAAAACAAAATTTCAATCCATGTAACGTTACTGTCGTAAAACTACATGTAGCACAAAAAAACTGGAAATTGTGGCCCTTGTAGAGCTGAGAGTTTATGTGAATGGGGAGGAATGAGTGCTTCGAAATCGCAGGGACAGAACAAAAACACTGTTGCCACTGTGAAAATTATGCTGAGATTTAAACAACTTCAATTGTTCTTGACCACCAAAAAATGTTAATTTTGTTAAAAGCAAAGAACAAAAAAATGGTCTCCTGAAGTTGTTATCCTCAGCCATGTTCCACGCTGGAAAGTCAGCTTGTTGTTCTTATCCAGCGATTTATAAAAAATACTAGATTTTTGAGCAATCTAAAAATACAGGAAGAAACAGACATGCTGAAGGGCTATCACCATCACTGGTACATCAGTATTTAAACCAGCACACATATCGCGAAAGCACTCGGCTATATAGCTTATTGTCTTAACTTGCTTTAGCTGGTATAACGGTGGGTGACTCCGGAAGTATGGAGCGCTTTGCGTCACATACGGTGTAATGATGTCACATCCTGTTCAGTGACATCACTTCCTGTCCAGTAACGTAAGGTAATATTCGTGTTTGGCGACTTCTTTTGTAAAATGACAAAACGTGAAAAAGAACAAAAAGAAAAAAAAAGAGCCATACTTTTGGAATCCCCGCCATTCATGCTTCTTTTTTCAAAGCTTAGAATGCTGATAGTATTCAGGTCTGATGACAGTATTTACAAAAGACAAAGGTCTGTGGACCGAAGAACAATCCATGGGACCCAAATATCCCCATATTACTACAGAAGAACCCTTTTTGTACATTTGTGTGTTACTCGTTTTACCCCCCCCCCTCCCCATAGTTAGGACATGGTTGCGTCCGTGTGGAAAAAAATTGGATGGTTTTTGTGAACTAAACTGGATGGTTTCAATAACTTAACCTGGGTTGCTAGGTTACGCCGTAGTTATCTGGCCAGATAACGCGTGTGGTTTCATTAAACTTTTGTTAACTAAACCGGCTGGAACTTTCCCTGGTGTTCTGTTGGTGTTTACTTTAAAAGAGAGGGGGGCAAAGGGGTAGGATATGAAGGGAAGCAAAGCACGTTGGCAGAACGTACTGCACCTGTGTGAAACCCGCAATGTATTGTGCATAGAACTTCGGCAGAACGTCTCATATAAGGTTGTATTCACACATATAAGGTTAATATCCGTCTGTAGTTTCCAAATGTTGTGTTTGAAAAGATATCGTCTGCAACAGGAAAAATTCTGATGCAACGTTGACCAAAAATCCAACAAAAACTGTGAGGAATCAGGGTTTTGCGCAGGTGCAGTACATTTTGCCGACATGCTATGTAGCAAGGAGAAAAGGATAGGGAAATGGAACAACAGAAAAACAAGGCAATCAGAGATGGCAGACTTCAAACCTTTTCCCATAACTACTTGGCTACCATTCCAGTCAACGCACACAAACACTCCACACACAATCCAGAGAGACAGACACACAGACAAGTAAAAATATTTCCCTTGAGGAGGGTAAAAAGCGGTTGAAGGAGTGTTTGAATTTTGCCTTCCAATACTACCACAGTGGATAACAGCCTAGTCAGTGTAACACACACAGCACAGTCCCTAGTTATAACGAGTCAAAGTTGGATAGGCCACTACAAGAGCTAGATAACAACCAACTAAAACCACAGCCTACACAGTTCAACCACTGTGACTCAAAATATTCTGCAAGACTTTAATTAGTTTGTATACACTGGCTAGTATGTAACGTAAAAAGCTTACCGACTGGCCACGGCTTGACGTAAATATTTGTAGAATTCGCGCTTTTGGTTGTCAACCGATGATGATGATGTTATCCTTTCCTGTTTTCAAGTCTGTAAATGAGGATACAGGAATTTCCTACCTTCTTTCGCCGAGTTTTTACGAAGGCCCATAAGTACACTTAGTATTTTTCATTCCACTTTTATTTTCTATGGGTACTTTGTATTTTCTATGGGTACTTTGTATTTTCTATGGGTACTTTGTATTTTCTATGGGTACTTTGTATTTTCTATGGGTTACTTTTATTTTCTATGGGTACTTGTTTTTTTCTGTGTGTACTTTTATTTTCTATGGTTTACTGTCCTTGTTGAAAATGAATTGAAGAAGAAGAAAGGTGGGAAAAAATAGAAACCGCTCATTAACAATTCTGCTCACCTCCCGAGGCAGCCAGCAGTACCGCGCGCTGACCGTGCCCGAGCTTACCCAGCAGATGTTCGACGCCAAGAACATGATGGCGGCCTGCGACCCCCGCCACGGCCGCTTCCTCACCGTGGCCACCATGTTCCGGGGACGCATGTCCAAGAAGGAGGTAAGTTCCGTTAGGAACTGCGGATGAAAGTTCTCCGTCATTGCCTTTAGAGCCGAATATTAATTTTCAGTTCAACATATCTTTACAAAAAGTACGAACAGCTGTTATAGCTTTTTTTATAGCAACCAAGTCCAGAAACCAATTGGTAGCAACATCGGACTTAAGTTTCCAAGGCCAAGCGGTTGAAACAAACTGTCCCACCGCCAGTTTTAAGCCGGTTATCTTCTGCCCCACTAGGTTGACGAGCAGATGCTGAACGTACAGAACAAGAATTCCAGCTACTTTGTCGAATGGATCCCGAACAACGTCAAGACCGCCGTGTGCGACATCCCGCCACGAGGGCTCAAGATGGCGGCCACCTTCGTCGGAAACAGCACTGCCATCCAGGTAAGGTTTTCTCTGTTGAGGTCTGTGCATATCGCCATTGAGCATTCGAAGCCCAAGCAAATTGTGTTGCTTCTCGTGCTTAGGTCCGGTCAAATACGTCGTACAGTCGTCGGACGATGTCAAACATTATTGGGATGGTCGTGCATGCGTCCAGTAAAATCCAGCTGTCTTGTTATGGAAAATGCTGCCACAGATCCTTGCCGACGGTTCTGTCACGGCCTGCTTGAAAATTTCACGGCAATGAAATAGAACGACGGCCTACGACGGATATGACCTCGCTGTTAACGCGTTATTTGTTTATTAGACCGATCTCCATTAGTTTGTACAGACATCATTTGCCATACATACTATTCTTCCTGGAGTCGTTGACTACAAACTACTTTCATCACAACATGGTAAGGCTTAACTACACACTACATAACCACACACAACATGCAAGTAGTACCGAGAGGTCAGAGGTCGTAAAAATAAAATTTAGACAAAGATTCATATTTACATATCTACATTTCTACTACCACCATGCTTGTAAGGGTTTGGAGGTGTCCACCACAGTTTTCAACCATTCCCGGATATGTTTCTTAAACGATGTTAGTTGCTCAATAGCTTACCGAGGCGTCAACTCTTCCCCCACAGGAGCTGTTCACAGCCATGTTCCGCCGCAAGGCTTTCCTCCACTGGTACACCGGCGAGGGCATGGACGAGATGGAGTTCACCGAGGCCGAGTCCAACATGAACGACCTGGTGTCTGAGTACCAGCAGTATCAGGTCAGTTGGACAGCAGCACGCACACAAATCTGCTTCTACACGATTTCTCTCGTTATATAGATTATGTATATCCGTATTGTTGTATCAAGTATTGTATACATTGTTTTATGTTTACCATTTAAATCTAACAGGACGTCACCATTTATGCTTTAGTTGACATTTAAGTAAATTTTAGCCATTGTTTTTGTTCGGTTTTAGGTACAATTTGACTACCCGGTATCTCAGACTCCACACGACCCGAGATAAGACAAAATGCACTGCTGTTTTTGCAGACATTGTAATACTTTTTTGAAGAGTTTATAGTTCGCTTTCGTAACAATAGGAAACGGACAACGATGTTTGGTGACCTTTGCACGCCTGATGTAAACATTTATTTCAGGACGCTCCCGCAGAGGATGAGTACGATGAGGATGAAGAGGAGGACCAGGAAGGGGAGGAGTAAACCGCTCACTCCCCTGTAGACTCCCCGGCTGTTGTAGAGATAGACATATCTGTTGTGTGTGACGTAGGGCTGCGTACCTAAACGTAACATCAGGTACAGGTACAGGTACTGGTACAGAGGTTTAGGTACAGGTCCGGACCTGTACAGGTCTGTACCTGAACAATTTGACAAATTAACACGTGTTCTTCACTTTTTCAATCATGACACAGATACAATAATAAAGTGTTGGAGGGAAGGGAAAATGACTGACCTCTGACCTGATTTGAGTTTGTTGACCAATCACAACCCTGGATCAGCCACACTCTCGCGATGTCTCGTGAGACTGAGGATCTCAAATCAATCGACGGTGTTTACGTCTTTTCCAGTGCTAATTTTTCGTCTTTGTGGTAGGATTTACCTATCTTTAGTCATATACATGGTGTAAACTAGCTATTTCGGTATATACTCGTTACTTCATGATCCGGTATTTTGGACCTGTACCGAAACGATTTTTACGGTATTGGACCGGTACAGTGTACCGGTCCGCAGCCCTAGTATTGTGGGATAGATGAGGCTTGCCGCACCAATATGGCGACCGGGGAGGGCGGCTGAAATTACGTGCTGCAGAACTCGGGGGACTGTGCGTCCGGACGGCCGTGGACAATAAGAAGGAAGGTGGGTATGGACAGGGACTATGTCGGTGTTTCCTTCTGCATGACATATGAACTTGGTAAAGTGCCAATTGTCTTTCTTCAGCCTCTTATATCTACAGGTCACCTTCTGATACCACACTTTGTTCAATTTGGATGTGTTAAAATGAGACGTAAACAAGTACATTAATATGTAACGGAATTTGGATCACACCCTTCCTTAGAACTCGATAGACCCTACTTACACAGAAAATTTGGAGTCAATCGACCTCACCGATCGTGAGAAAATGACTTGGCAATGTTGACATTATGTCTAGCTGCCCCCCTCCCACAGGGCAGAATTGTATTGGTTTCAACATTCCCTGGAATTTGATCAGCTGGTGTACATCTCACCAAAGTAGCATGTATAAGTAGTACTTATATTTCTCCAATATATGAGGGAATACTGAGCCAATCCATGCTTGTGATCAGAAAATATACACCTGCAAAGCTGGCTAAAAATTGGGCAGCCATTTTGTTCACACTAGGCCACTTTCAATGAATGAACAAACAGTGAAAAGTATAACTAATATTTAAAAAATGACTATGACTCAATAGTACTTATATGTCCCTGTCACACAGGGGAATATGAAGCTCATGCATAGTTTTAATAAAGAGATATAGACTTTGAAAGTTTACCAAAATAATGGCAGCCATATTGGTCACACCCAGCAGCATTCCAAAATTGGCCGGAAATAAGAAAAACACATCTGATTTCTTAAAAAGTACTATGAATCAATAGTACTTACATGTCCCCATAACAACAGGAAATGTCAATCTCATGCATACTTTTAAGAAAGAAATATAGACTTCACAAATTGACCAAAATAATGGTGGCCATATTGGTCACACCCACCAACTTTCCAAAATTGGCCGGAAATCCAAAACATGTCTGATATTTGAAAAAGTACTATCAGTCAATAGTACTTATATGTCTCTAAGCCATGAGCGAATGTCAAAACAATCCATGCTTTTGAGGAAGAAATATAGACTTTGAAAGTTGACCAAAATAATGGCGGCCATATTGTTCACAACCAGCTCCATTCAAAGACTGGTCAGAATTAGAAAAATACTTCTGATTTTTCCAAAAGTACTATGAATCAATAGTACTTATATGTCCCTGTCATACAAGGGAATATTAGGTTCATGCATGTTTTTGATTAAGAAATATAGAGTTTGAAAGTTGACCCAAATAATGGCGGCCATATTGGTCACACCCACCAACATTCCAAAATTGGCCGGAAATCCAAAATATGTCTGATCTTTGCAAAAATACTTTGAGTCAATAGTAATTATATATTTATAACCTGTCATGGAATTTCAAGTCAATTCATGCTTTTGATGAAGAAATATAGATCTTCAAAGTTGACCAAAATATGGGCAGCCATCTTGATCATACCATGGATGATCATACCCAGCAAGTTAAAAAATTGGCCGGAAATAGAAAAACACTTCTAATTTCTAGTTACTATTACTCAATAGTAATCTTATGTCCCTGTCATACAAAGGAATATGGGGTTCATACAGGCTTTTGATGAAGAAATATGCACTTCAAAAGTAGGCCCAAAATCTGATGAGCTGCCATATTGTTTACATCTTCAAGCAGATGTGGTGATGAGGCAAAATTACTGTCAGTTTCTTTTATGAAGTATTAATGGAAAAAACTGTATGAAGTATTAATGAAAATGTATGATATTTTGGATATGAGTCATTTCCTAGTACTTGAAACTTATGTGTATCTCTCCAACTTAGGAAGGAATGTCCTGATGAAGACTTGAATTTGGAAAATTACTGCTTAAAGAAGTTAAGTGTTTGATTTTTCACCTGTATTTTTCTTGTGGCATCCAAAACACACACTCTTCTTCACACAGATTATTGTCATGAATTATTTTTACTTCATGCATAAAAAATATACAGCTCTTGACAAACAACAAGTCTGCTTGCTATATATATGCTTTGAATTCTACACACAAGGTAACCTACAAGACTACTGGCCATAAGACAGCATCGTAGTCACTGTCAGTCTTTCGACGTTTCTGCAAAGTAGCACAGGCCATTTCCTCCAGATTGACAGGACCTGAAGTATTGGACTTCAGGTCTGCCTTACATGTACTTGTGGAAATAATACTTTGTACATTATATCCATACATAAAGGCAGTCATATTTGTATTTCCNCATCTCCCTCTAAACAGTGGGACACTGGCTGTACTACGCGTTCCCTGTACAACGACCTTCTGATGAAGGATGCTCACGTGCCAACTGTCTGTCTAAACAAGCGCTCCGTTCCTTGGTCTTTAACCTTCCAATCAGTCCAACACCCCCTCCTGGAAAACAGACTTAAAGACACGGCGTGGCTGGTTGCCCACCATGCCCTTAAGACGAATGCTCTGCTGTACTCTAAGTGGAGGTTTATCCACTCGGGCACATGTCCGAGGAACAATTGCAATGGATTCGAAACAATGGACCACGTGATGTGGTCCTGTAACGAAGTGTTACTCACATGGACATGGGTGGAGGGCTTCATCAGGAGATGGATATTGTCAGACTTCCGGATCAATAAACATATGGTCATCTTCGGTATTAGTGCCAACCTCCTGGCCAAAGTGTAAGAGAGATGTCATAATCTACGTCATCGCTATCGCGAGGAAACGGATTTGGTCCTCGAGATGTGAGGCACTCTTTGACAAAACGTTTATAACCCACGTTGAGATAGTGCCGTACATCAAGGAGTGCCTCCGCTCAAGACTGAAGCTAGACTTTGTACGCCTCGGTGGGGCAGCTTTCCGAGCACAGTGGTGCTCTTCAGTACGTTGGGCGAAGGTCGTAGGGGGAAAACTACGCCTGCGGTTTTAATCCCCCGTTCCCTTCTAGTCGTATCAGTTTTTTGTTGTGAAATGTCTGTCTTTTATGTCATTATTTTATTTTGATGTGTCAAGTTGGCAGGAGTGGGTTGGTGGGAGCACTTGGACAGTAACCTGTCGTGGGTAGCTTGGCACATCCTTTTTCATTCCCCTTCTTTGTCTATGTCTCTGTCACGTCGAAAAGTTGAAAAAAAAAAGAAATAGTTAAAAAACCTCCTGTCTCTCTTGTCTAGTTTCACTCTTTTTTGATTTTGTTATACCCCAATTAAAACGGGCTGTAGGTACTCCGGTATGCTTACCTGGTGGGGTCTTAGTGATCTCGCCGGGTAGAGCGGTATTTTTATCGTCTTGTACGATTTATCGTTTTGTGCGCCCTTCATTGGGTTACTATTTTTGTTTGGTTCGGTCTACCATTAAACAGGTACTCCGGTATGCTTACCTGGTGGGGTCTCAGTGATCTCGCCGGGTAGAGCGGTATTTTTATCGTCTTGTACGATTTATCGTTTTGTGCGCCCTTCATTGGGTTACTATTTTTTGTTTGGTTCGGTCTACCATTAAACAGGCCCATAGAAAATAGAAGGTGCGTTATCCCAGTGGGGACTTTAGAACGAATTCATCCATCATACTGGGATCAGTGCCACGCATAAAACATGAGGGACGAATTACACGATCTCGCGCTGCCCAGGCCATATGGAGGGTAGGAATGAAAGAAGTTAATCTGGAACAATTTTAGAGACAAGAAATAAAGCCTACACTAGATCTAGCATTGCAGGGAAAATGCTGAACGACAAAAATATCACGTACAGGTCATGTGCTATTTTGCAGCAAAAATGTCCACCATGCCATTTCCTCTTCTTCCCTCTCTTCTATCCTTTCTGTACAAATCAGGTAAAGCGATCTTTATATTCAAATCAACGAAGACATGATCCAGGAGCCATGGTAGTACTCCGTCCCCATGTTAATCCACCCGTTTTAATGGAACTAGAGCGCGGTAAATCGAATCTCCAATTTTACGGCCGAGTTCTGACATATGTAACTTGTCTGCTCCTACACTGATTGCAGCAATTTATTCCGCGGAGCTGCGCAGCCGTTCACGGCGGCAGACGTTCCGACCGAATTGTCGGGCTGTGGGGGCCGTGAAACCGTCGGCTGTTCGTGACTGGCATGACGACTGGGGTGTCAAGAAACAGTCAGCGGTGTGACTCACATCTTAATAGACCGATCCTGACTGACCATCACATTATGAAGTTCAACAGCTGCATCCCACGTCAAATACTTGCATTTTTATGTTCCTTTTACATTTTTACGTTTTGACGGAGCTGGGCGGGGCCACATAGGATGGGTCGAGTTACTAATATCTATCACTTGTGCCTTCAAAACTGCCCTATTTTGTAAATGGGGCGGACATAATCGCAGGAGAACAGATTATCGGTGGCGAAATTATATCATAAACATATCGACCGGAACAAAGTGGTTTACTGTCCTTGTTGAAAATGAATTGAAGAAGAAGAAAGGTGGGAAAAAATAGAAACCGCTCATTAACAATTCAGAAAATATTGACAGAAAATGCAGACCTATTTTCTTTTTTTTTTTTACAACCACGCTAATACCCTTTTGGTTAGTCCTTAGAACATGTTTTACGGGGCACAAATCGGTAGAACGTCCATCCGTGTGTGTTGAGATTACAGACTCGATTACAAACGTACAGTCTCCCCCCTTGGTGACCGTGTGAACTGCAGAAAGACTGATGTAGCCCTTACCTGATGTTCCCAGGTCAGAGCGGTGCAGGGAACAACTGGGCCAAGGGCCACTACACGGAGGGGGCGGAGCTGGTGGACTCCGTACTGGACGTGGTGCGTAAAGAGTCCGAGAGCTGTGACTGCCTGCAGGGCTTCCAGCTGACCCACTCACTGGGCGGCGGCACCGGCTCCGGCATGGGCACCCTCCTCATCTCCAAGATCTGGGAGGAGTACCCCGACAGGATCATGAACACATTCTCCGTCGTGCCTTCACCGAAAGTAAGCACAGCTCTGAACCTTACGATTTTGTCCTTGGACGAAGTGCCCATTCTTTGAATCGTCTCCGTTTTGATTTAAAGTTTAACGTTCCAAATTTGGAATCGCAGATAACAGTCAAAATTGCTCAAGAACTCGGTAAAATTTGGTCTTTATGGATAGATGGTCACTATAGACATGGTTCTTTATGATTGTGTCAATTGGAAAGAAGATCTTAAGGAACCAACAAAAAATTGGTCACATAGGCCTTGTAGAGGCTGTCACTTGTATAGGTGTGACTGTACTCATTTTTCTGATTTGGTATGAAAATTCGTTTGACAATGAAAATCGTTCAATCGTTTTGCCCTGCAGGTGTCGGACACGGTGGTGGAGCCCTACAACGCGACTCTGTCCGTCCATCAGCTGGTCGAGAACACGGACGAGACCTACTGTATCGACAACGAGGCTCTGTATGACATCTGTTTCCGCACGTTGAAGCTGACCACGCCCACCTACGGTGACCTGAACCACCTGGTGTCAGCCACAATGAGCGGGGTCACCACCTGCCTGCGCTTCCCCGGACAGGTAAGGCTCCTCATGGGGACTGATCATAACAGGAAGGCTGCTTCAGTACCATGGACAGTGCCATGGAAAGTTGTATCAGTACCATGGAAAGTGCCATGGAAAGTTGTATCAGTACCATGGAAAGTGCCATGGAAAGTTGTGTCAGTACCATGAAAAGTTCCATGGAAAGTTGTATCAGTCGCATGGAAAGTGTCAAGGAAAGTTGTATCAGTCCCATGGAAAGTACCATGGAAAGTTGTATCAGTACCATGGAAAGTGCCATGGAAAGTTGTATCAGTACCATGGAAAGTGCAATAAAAAGTTGTGTCAGTACCATGAAAAGTTCCATGGAAAGTTGTATCAGTCCCATGGAAAGTTGTATCAGTACCATGAAAAGTTGTATCAGTACCATGAAAAGTTGTATCAGTACCATGACAAGTGCCATGGAAAGTTGTATCAGTCCCATGGAAAGTACCATGGAAAGTTGTATCAGTACCATGGAAAGTGCCATGGAAAGTTGTATCAGTACCATGGAAAGTGCAATAAAAAGTTGTGTCAGTACCATGAAAAGTTCCATGGAAAGTTGTATCAGTCCCATGGAAAGTTGTATCAGTACCATGAAAAGTTGTATCAGTACCATGAAAAGTTGTATCAGTACCATGGAAAGTTGTATCAGTANCAAAGTGATGATTACAAATGAAAAGACATGGACTAAGTGGCTGCGAACTCAAGTTAGGTACAACTTATATTCTCGCAGCCACTTTTACAATGAAAGAAAAATATTTTACAAGACATTAAAATATACATGAGACCTCGCGTGAGTAACAAACCTCCCATCCCAGAAGACACATACAGTTAGAATCTTTTTGTTTCTAATATATAATTTTGAGCGGCTAACATTATTTTACAGTTGGTATCATACGAACAAAGGAAACTACCGCGAAGAACTAAATATTGTATAGAAAGTTTGCAAATACTTGCCAATTATCGAATGTAACGAATCTTTACTTGTATGTTCATGACCTTGGGGCTAAATGCATACATCGGAGTGTGATGTTACACGTTTATCATACTGGGTAACATGATACATAGGATAGGAGGATAAAAGAATAATGTTAAAGTCTTAGGAACCACCAGAGAATAAATTCTATCTAATCTAGGTCTTGAAGATTTCTTCTCTCTTTATGTATAAAGCAACTACAGATGATTCTTAGTCAAATAGTTTTTCTATTGTGTGGTCATTACTGGTGGACATGAGATGACTGAATGTCTTTCTTTGTTCTACCTTTACAAAATTAGTGTAAGGCCACACCAAATTAATTTCTTGGTTAACAGATTTTTCTCGAAAAATAATGGAGCGGGCGGGCGAAAAAAAATACTGAATAATAATGAAAAAGCGTCAAGGCAAGGCAACACAGCTGGGGAAGTAAAAGAAATAAAACAGGTAAATATTTTATATGACTTAGCTTTTAATGAATCATTATGGTGATATTAAACTGTTGCACAGTGAGATTTGTGAATGAAAAAATATACAATGTCATGTACTTCAAAACTTATCATCTACACTAAAAATCACGACACACATTTCAATCCATTCAGCACACTGCATATACAACTGTTACATTTCCATCAAATATCATCAGTTTTCTTACATGATTATAATTTCAATCCAAACTTTATATGGCATTTCTTTGTTGACATTGGCATTGTAGAATCTGAACCAACCATGTTCATAGGTGACTCCTCTTTCTTCATTACTTAGGCCACACCGACTTAATTTTATGGATGACATCCACGCGCGCAGTAATTTTCGCCTGTTCTCAAAAAAAAAAATAAATAAATAAAAATCACGTCCTCTGAGGCTCTGGCCTGGCTCTAGGCCTGGGTAGTCCATGGTAGTTAGCGACAATACGAAGCCGGTGGTAACCCTGGAGGAGGGCACCCAGGCCGCTGAAGCTCAACGACTCAAGAACTCAGTACATACGTACAGTGCCGATTCATAAATTCCACCAAAACCCAGCATGTGCTGGCTTGTCGTATACATCGCTATGTACTGACGCAAATTCACAATACCAGCTTTGTATTCCTGTGGTTTAGTTTTTTTTTTCCTGAATTTTTTTTTTCGCCCACGTGCACTAGTTTGGGGGGATCTTCAGAGGATGTCATCCATAGAATTAAGTGTGGCCTTACCTACATGTACTGTGTGTTTTAGTCTGTGCCCAATATATCAGCTGATCTTGTCTATTGGTTTTAACCTTCAGCCTGCTAAGGTAGCTAGACTGGACCAACTTCTGTATTGTACATGGAGTTAAGCAGCAGGGAGAAGGTTAAATGGCATCTCAATAAACATTGTTTAGCTCCAATGTTACACTGTTAAGAACCATAATATCAATTTTGTTAAATCTTTTAAGTTTTCTAATGTTACAAAAATAATTTGGTGTGAATTTCCCAGCATTGAGGCACTGCCATAGGAGGACCCAAAACACCAGAAATATTATTTTCTTTTCTCACTCAGGCCACATCAATTTAATTTCTTAGTTAATGGATTCGGCCGCTTCTTTTTTTCTGATTTGCAAATAAAAATAAAAATTCAGAATCAACTGCAAAATGCTCATATTTTGCCCTGAACAGTTTAAAACAGTCCTTTTCATCCTTGTTGTTACAGTTATTCCATATTTTCAATGCGATGGTATCATTAAAAGTTCAAAGTTTATTGTTTGAATTTTGAACAAGCCTGGTGTGTTGACTTTATGGCTCCTACCATTTTGGGCCATAATAGGATGCCTAGGCCTGTTTTTATTTTATTTTTTTCACCCGCCCGCTCCATTATTTTTCTAGAAAAATCTGTTAACCAAGAAATTAAATTGGTGTGGCCTCATGATCAAGTAACAAGAACAAAGGTTAGGATGAACATGGGAACCTACTGGTAAAAAGCCTAATACCAGGACACAGACTGGGATTCTTTAAAACTGCCAAATTGTAGATTAAATTATACGTCATTTACACGTTACACTACTAGCAGCAAACTGGCACTAGTATTGGATGTCAATTCTAACTACACTTTCCACAAAAAGCTCTACATTATATTCACAAAATAAAAATTTGAAGATAGCAAAACAATAAAAATACATGTGTGTAATGTAAAATCTCAATTTACAAAATGGTACAAAATGGGGTGCAGATGGTGTTACTGGTGCTGATGGTTAGGTGGTTCTGCAGATGGTGTTACTGATGCTGATGGTGTGGAGAGCTGATGGTTAGGCGGTTCTGCAGATGGTTACTGATGCTGATGGTGTGGAGAGCTGATGGTTAGGTGGTTCTGCAGATGGTTACTGATGCTGATGCTGTGGAGAGCTGATGGTTAGGCGGTTCTGCAGATGGTGTTACTGATGCTGATGATGTGGAGAGCTGATGGTTAGGTGGTTCTGCAGATGGTTACTGATGCTGATGGTGTGGAGAGCTGATGGTTAGGTGGTTCTGCAGATGGTGTTACTGATGCTGATGCTGTGGAGAGCTGATGATGCCTCTGCATGAAGACCTGGTCAGGATCTGCCAATGTTCCGCACATTCAGGACATTCTACTGGCGGACCTGAAACTCTCCTATGTAAACTGATCTGAATTTAGCTAGCATTTTACGCTGTATTAGGGAAACATTTCCACATTATTATTAAATATGAATTTAGACTAAAACACTAAAGTTGCAGCTTTTTTGAACTACAGAATCTCTAACTAAACACTTTACTTTTGGCCACTGTCCAATAAAAGTACATGTAAAAACTAAAATCTTTTCACTGCCTTATTTTGTTCACTGCCCTTTGAGCTACACTTCCCTGACCTTTGACCTACACTTCTCTGCCCTTTGACCAAACTTCCCTGACCTTTGACCAAACTTCCCTGCCCTTTGACCAAACTTCCCTGACCTTTGAACTACACTTCCCTGCCCTTTGACCAAACGTCCCTGACCTTTGACCAACAGTTCCCTGACCTGTGACCCCTGACCTATAACCTGTGCTGCTGTGCCCTGATCTTCATGGTTTTTAGCTTGTTCAGGATGTCCTGAATGTCCAGAACGTCGAAGATCCTGATCAGGCGCTCCGTGCCTGCGGCGGGCGTGGGCTGCAGGTCCCGCCATCTTGCCAGGGCGACCCGCAGCTTGTCCGGGATCGGCGCGTGCCGGCCCATCCCCGCCAGAACATCCAGCGCATCCTGGGGGGGGACAGGGATATACATTTTGTACTGCAGTAGATCATTTAATACATGTGTACAGGTAGATCATTTAGTTTGTATGGGTAGCTCATGTATACACCCCTAAGTATGTTCTGATGCCCCTATGTTTTGACATATGGTAAGGGTTGTCAGAATATAGGGATGTTGGAACATAGGGCTGGAACAGACTGTCACCCCATCCCACCAGAACCTCCAGCACATCCTGGGAGGGACAGAGATATACATTTGTACAGTAAATTGTTTATGCATTTGTACTACTAACAGTAGATCATTGTACAGTACACCCCTATGTATTGATGTCCCTATGTTTCGACATATAGTAAGGGTTGTCAGAATATAGGGGTGTTGGAACAAAGATCACTGGTAGATCTTATAAGAAAGGGTAACATCTTTGCCCCATTGTTTCTTAGGGTTTCTATTAAACATAGGTTGGGCTGTAGGAACATAGGGGGGATGGAATGATAGGGGTGTCAGAATATATGCTGGGTATCAAAACACATGCAGGGGTGTCAAAACATAGGGTTGTTGAGGACGTTGGCAGAACGTACTGCGTGTGCGCAAAACCCCTTTTTTGTGTGTTTTTTGTCAGAATTTTGGTCAACGTTGCATCAGAATTTTGCCTATTGCAGAGGATAGTTCTTCTGACATAACATTTGGAAACTACAGACAGGATGTTAACCTTATATGCCCAAGTACGACTTTATATGAGATGTTCTGCCGAAGTGCAACGCATAATACGTTACGGGTTTCGCGCAGGTGCAGTATGTTCTGCCAACGTCCTGGGTTGTTGGAAAATGGGGGCATTAAGCTAAGTGATCAGATTCTTCCATGCTACAGAATTTCATGTCATGACAGTTGATTCTAAGTAAGCTCCGAGCCACTGTCACAGACTAGGAAATGTTTTTTTCTAACCCACCTTGGGTAGTCTGAGTTTGGGCAGTACAGTTGTGTAGACATCTTTAGTTGTGATGGAGGACTGAACACACTGCACCATCTTCTGTAGCAGCAGCTCTGGGGGAGAACAACACACAGAGTTCAAGTTTGGAAATCAACATATATTCCACTTTTCTGATAGAAAAGCATTCATTGCAAGAGGCAATTGTTACATTAAACATATCTGTATCTGTATCTGTATAGCTGGTATAACCACCCTTTGGCGTAACACACTAGCTTTGCAGGCACGCAGTGTGGTGGCCGCAGCCCTAGTGTGACGTTGTTGCCACGGTGAAACCTGATCTCTCCCCAGCTCATCTCACAGCTGACATCACTCCTGCTGACATTGTTTCTTTATGTTTACCAGAAGTGCTTGCCTGGTCACATGTTCCCCCAGCCTGTGGTACATAATCTCTCACTGATGGCCCCTCACATGTGAGGGGGTGGTAAATCGGGCAGTATTGTCCCGGTGAGCTCTAATTGGCTCTATTGATCAGACCACTTCCAATTTCCGGTCATTTTGAGACACAGGCAACCAGGTGATCATGCAAGCATCTTCTCTTAATCACACCCTTTTTTCCTTCGTCGCCATTGCGTCAACACTGCCCTCTTTCATTTCAAGATGCAACTGCAGAGGAGGAGGGTGAATTTGAGGAAGAAGAGGGGGAGGAAGACATGGAGGAATAAACCTCCACCACACATGCCTACAGTGCAGACGGAGGGTCATCCGCTTCTTTCCCACATTTCTGGTTTTGTTTCCGAACATTTCCATTGGAACCACCTCAAAACGCTCCTCCATATTTGCATAACCACGTGACCAACCTGCCCAGTTATGTGTCATGACATAGGGCTGTAAAAGACTGTGTGAAGATATTTGAAGTTGGATATGAAAGAATGTAAGGGTACAGATTACAGAGATTGTGAAGACCGAGTTGATGTTGTGGCTCATGCTGGTGGTCAAAGAAGGGTTCACAAATTTTTGTCCTTTTAAAGCGTATTTGAAACAAGATGTGCTACTGGCTAAACTGTCAAGCTTGCTGACGGATATGTATGTGTATATTGTGATAATGAAAGAGTGTTGACAAAATGAAGTAACGGTCCAAGAAGGAGTGAACGCAAGTTAAGAAATAAAGGTGGCGATGCCTCTAAGACTGTTGGCCAAATGGTTTCTCTGAATGTGACGTACTTATTATTTCATTTTTGAAATTCCGTCATGTGAGTAGTTTGTGTCATTTCTGTCGGCACGACAAACCTTCAACCATGACCTTTCCCAGAATCCCTTGTGGTGCACTGTTGAGCTGAAAGTGGGAATAAAGTTGGATGGACTTGAGGAAAAAGTCTTGTACTTTTCTTGTAGTCCTTGAGCATTATAACATCATGTATGTAAGAGTTTTTAGATAAAAAAAGAAAACTTCTCTGAATCTGGTAATGGAAGTTGCTACCTAAGCAAAATACAGCAGTTATTTAGATAATACAGCATAGTTTGATGCTAACTTCCTCTAAAAGATACCCCGGTACTAGTGTTTGTGGGATGTAGAAAACATGCAGGCCAAAAAATGCAGTGTCAATTGTAGAGAACTCTATTTTTACATCAAATTTATTGCCATACTTTGTATAAAGAAGGACCTGGATCATAGCTACATGATTTTTTAAACTGCTTGACATAGAACTATTTTTTGCACACATGACCAAAAATGGACAATAACTGGTGCCACATACATAGCTGCACCACTATGTTGGACATGCACCACTATGTTGGACATTTGGCACATCAGAAAATCTAGACACTAACAAAAACATGCTATCCTCACGCAAATACTCCTAACTAAGTGATTCTTTTAAATAGAATCTTCTTTCACATAATTCTGTTTCACATCATTTCACAATTTTATCAGATAGTTATCTAATGACAGCGGGAAGTGCCTTTGTATTACAAACTAAACAGCAACCTATTCTTTACATCGAGTACATGTAGGCATTTTTATAAATATTGGAGATCCTTTTTTTTCCATAATTTTCATGATGAATAAATAGGTAAGAATAGATAAATATATAAATTGTCATGTGTCCACCAGCCTTGCATGTGTCACTACAATCCAAACAGCTGTCGCAGATCAGCCAAGGACAGCTTCTGTTTGCCAACGTCACCACTGTAATGTCACAGAAAAAACTGTTCATGAATCTTTATAAAATATGGTGTTATTTAAACAACACACTAACTTGACACAGGGAGCACATTATGAGAAATGCCTGCTAAACTACAATGTACTTACCCTGACAAGACTCCTTGTGCCAGGTTCTTCTTGGCCTTCTGGAGGTCCCGGATTTCTTCTTCCACTGTGTCCTTACACACAAACCTGGAACAGGTAATAAGTACACAAAGGCTTTGTCTTAAGGTAACATACAAAGATATCAGGAAGACATGCATAGATATGATAGAGATGATATAACTAGGTATGGCTAAAAGGTAGATTACCTCAAAAGTGGTTCTGTGTTATAGCTTGAAAATCCATTGTGTGCCTTAAAGGGTACATTTAATCATCATGTATGATTGTGTTTGATAATGATACAGTTGTTTAATACAGATAGTGCTTCAATTCAAATATTATGAGTAGACAACTGTCAATTGTCAGACTACCTTGCATGCACTTTCAAAATAGGGCCGTATACATTTGTAACTATGCTAATATGCTAGGAGTGAATCAGTACTGACTTGTGGATGACTACATTGTTCTTCTGTCCCACCCGGTAGATCCTGTCCGAGGCCTGGTCCTCCAGGGCTGGGTTCCTAGGCAACAGGAATACTTAAGGTTAATAATATGTGGGGGTCTCTCACCAGTGTATAAATCTAAAATGTTTGGTGCAGGTGGTCTCTCACCAATGTAAAATGATCATGTGACAAACATGTGACTTGTCTACCAGTCTCTCACCAGTGTATGTCCAGTAGGAACAGGTGACTGCCGCCGATCAGGTTGAGCCCAACACCTCCGACTTGTAATGGCACCAGCAGGACCTAGAGAGAAGAACAGGACCTGGTGAACAGATACACTAACTAACCTTCATCAGCATCTCAGGTCAGAAGGATCATGAGATGGGAATGGTGTAGTGGGAAGATGGAATAAAAAATTATGCAATGAAAATCATTGACAAACACAATTTGGATGACAAAGTTGTAATACAAAAGAGAGAATGACCACAGGATACAGAATGGAAAACCAAACATAATGACATAATCATGAGTGATAAGTGACCTCCGGCCCCCTGGGGTTCCTGTTGAACTGTTCCATGGCTTCCATCCTCTGCCTGGGGGGAACCCCACCCCGGATCACAACATACTTATACCCAGCATGCTCTAGGTGCCACCCGATGACGTCCAGCATTTTGGTCCACTGAGAGACAATCACACTGAGGAGACAGGAATAATTTTTCAACATGTGATACTCTAATTTCTAAACTTAACCTGGACAACATGGCTTAATGTTCACTGAAAGCTGCACAAAATCATATCTTGGATACTATTGATACGATCATGGATGGTCAAACTATTATTTGCCTAAAACAAATTCTCACATCACAACAAATTACGGGAAAGCCTAGAAGACTGACCTCTTCACTGGCTTCTCAGGTGTTGACTTTGACTTGTTGTCTGCCAGGATCCCCAGAACCTTTTGTATCTGAGGAAGGTTATGATGGTCAAAATATTTCATGATTAAATGACTGAAAGTGAGAGTGAAGAGTGAATGTGTGAATTCATAATTCATAATTCAATTGTTCATAACAAAAAGAGATGTATACTTTCTATGGCATCTTGGATGTACATACATCCATTACAATGAATAAAATCATCACAATTTGATAAATCTTGCTACCGAATTATAGTATCAGATCTGGGGTTTCTAGTTAATGCCCTGACATATGATCACCTTAGTACTTGGTTTGTCACAGTGAAACATGGAGGACTTCTCTGCATCTTTGCTGGACAGGTCAGTGTTGCCAGGTGTGGTTACATCACTGTTGCTAGGTGTTGTTACTTGGTTGTTATCCTGGAGGCTCATCTCCCTCAGTTGCTGCTCCAGAGTCAGATCTATTCCCTCGTTCACAAAGGTTTCCTGGTCTACAGCCTGCAGGAGGGAAACAGAGGGATGTTGATCTTGAAATCAGTTTAGCTCAAATAACTTAGCAGAAAGCTGAGCTACTCTTTGACTGGTTGAGACAGAGACATGTACATTTATTGTAGATTCATTGTACCAGGGAGATTTCCAAGAGCTCATTTTAACAATGAACAGTGGACCAGTTTAGCATCCCATCCTCAGGTCTGCACCCTATACTAGATACATGGGCCTCTGCTGTGAGACATGGCCCGACTTCCTCATCACATAATTTTTTGCTAACTGTCTTTCTTATATTGTCTTTCCTAAAATATCTACATTCAAATCTGAGCCCAGCAGAACAATGTACATAGCTTTTCTTCATCAATCAGCAACATGCTCATAAGAGAACATTTGCACTTTACCTCTTTCATTAGGCTCAGATGACAGCAACATTGTCTCAGCCTCAGCAGCTGCACCAGGATGTGGCTCACTTTCACATTCTGCTGTACTCCTGGAACATTTTGATGCTGTCCTGTTGCAGTCTTGTGGTCCCCTGCAGGTGCAGTTTGGACTGTACCAACTGATGATGGGGGGACCCTGTCCTTCACATTCTCCTTCTCTCCATGCTGCAGGAGATAATTCTGGAAGGTTTTTCTGAAAGCAACACAAGCAAGAAATCTTAGACTCCAAACCTCCGAGAAGTATATTATACTGCATAAAGTTCACAGTGACATCAAATGACTTGAGATGTGTGATATGAGAATTATAATGAGCACTGTGAGTGAACAGTTGTTGCAAATGTCCTAACATCCCAAATATCATACCGCAAACATCAAACATATACATTAACAACACCTTCAGCTAGGAAATTTGACACCAGTATAAGAATCTTTTGAAATATTGATATCACAGTTGCAGGCCACCTTTTAAATGTAACTGCATGCCAAGTTTGCAGAAAATGGGAGATATAATAGGCTAATATAATAGCCTAAACTCTCCCCAACCCTGACAACCCACCTGGTATCCTGGTAGAACTTGTCGTACACGGCCCTCTCGTCATCGGACAGCTTGATCACATGACTGACCCTGGTGCATTGTGGGAGGCTGACCAGTGGGCGACCGTCCCGCCCCTCCTGTCCCTTTGTTCTCCGGAGCAGCAGGCTGTTCACCAGCGTGTTCAGACGGGCTTTCCCATTGGCTGAGCAACAGCAAGAAATAAAACCTTTCAATATCATTTATTCCACCACAGGTAAATTCAGTTAAAAAACTATATAAAAAGTGATTGAAAACCAGTTTCTTTCACTTAAGGGCTTATCTTCCACTAGAAGACAGAAACTATTTACTGGTACATGAGAAATTCCCCAAACTCTTTTTGACAAGTACAATGAATTGTGGACCATAGCTTCAAGTTCAATCCTACAGTAAGGACTACAACACCTTAAGTATGGTGCATGTTGGGTTATTTACAATAGCCGGAATTCAACTCTCTACCTTTTGGTCCAGATGTAGGGTTGCTAACCACTGACTCAATTTGAATATTAAATTCAGTTGACAATTGTTTGTGAAATCCGTGGTCAGTCATTCCCTCCCTCACCTGTCTTGTTATCCACCCATTTTTTCCACACTTTCATCTCGTCGAAGGGTGAACATCGCATGAAGCGCAGCAGTGAGTACATGTCCATCAGGTCGTTCTGGATGGGTGTTCCCGTCATGGCCCAGCGGCTGTGCGCCCGCAGCTGGCAGGCAGCGACAGACGTCTGCGACTTGTGGTTCTTGATGGCGTGAGCCTCGTCCAGTATGATCCTGTCCCAGATCACTCGTAGGAGTACAGGCATGGGACCCCGGGGCGCGGCTGTGTCGTCCTGGTCACAACATGAAATCAGGGAAGTCAAACCACTGGGAAGACAATTTGTGTTTTCGTGAATGTACATGTATTAGAACTGCAGAGGGGATTGTATGATGTAATTTATTTCTGGATATTACACCACTTTCATATAATTCTCGTACCTGGTTTTCTTTTTTCTCCTCCTGTGTAGGCTGGTCAGCAGCCCAGCTGTAACATTCCTTCCGCACAAGCTCATAGGTGCTGAGTACAAGGTCATACTCCGCAAGCCTGCAATGGAAAAGAACAAAGTTTTAGCCAACAGAAAGATTTCTCTTTACTTTTGATACCATGGAAATATACAATCAAAACTGCCAAAGAGGGAGACTTATAAAATCTGGTCTGTGTGAACAGGCAGTCACTATAAACAGGATTTTTATTGCTAGTGTCAATGGGAAAAATCATCTAAAGGACCACCAAAAAGGTGCCAGTTGTACAGGTATGCCTGACTTGCTTCAAATATGTAAAGGTTGTAACCAAGCAGCAAACATGGTATCTAGGATACATTACTGTTGCCATGGTAATTACATACTCTGTATGATCCTTTGTCCTGTTCTGTCCGTGGTACAGGTACACCCTCAGTGTGTCCTCCTCTGTGTGCCGCTCCACCTCAGCCTTCCAGTGGAGAATCAGCGAGGCTGGACACACCACCAGGGTGGCACCTGACTTCACAACACCCTCCGGAACTGGTACTGTAGGACAGGTACAATAACAGCATTGGTGACACTCATACAAACTTGATTAGACATTTTTTAAAGTTGAAAAATATCACTTCTTTATTAATTCCTATTCATGTTCTGTAAGATGGCAATAATAGGATTTAATTTTTTAACATGTGCATTTTCAGCTGTGGAAGAAGATATAACACAACCTCAACTACAACAAAATTAAATTTTTCACTGTTGATAACATATACAGGTATCAAAGACCAACAACTGTACCCTTTGTCTTGTTGCGTGCACCAGTGTTCTGCCTCTGAGTCAGTATGAGGGAGATCATCGTCAACGTTTTCCCCAACCCCATGTCATCAGCTGTGAAGAACAAGTCTTTGTGAGTTTTAGAACATTTGAGACCACTAAGCTAAGAGCTGTTTCTAACATACAAAAATTCTTGGAAGACATCTGCCATCTTTACTGACCCAGAATCCCTCCTGAGGGATGCTGCCCCTCCCTCCAGGTGAGCCAGGCCAGAGCCTGACGCTGATGGGTAAGCAGGCTCACACGGAGGCAGGCTGGATCTTCCACTTCAGCATCTGGGGGTGGACAGGATTCCAGAGACCTGCAACATTGACAAATAAAGTAAATTTAACTTTATCTAATGTCAGCATAGCAGCTAAACTTTGTGGGCCAAGCTATTCTATTATGAATACGGCAGTCTGAGATCCTTGTTGGCAGTTAGTTCTGTCAGAGTCTGAAAATTTGAAGGCATCAAATTCATGCAGCAACCTATATGACGAATGCGATAATCGCACCCAAAGTCACCCTGGCGCAGGGGACAATGTCTTACTTGTGCAGCCTCTCAATTGCCTCTGATGTCACTCCTGCCACCTGCTGCAGCCTGGTGGCCGTCATCCTGCCCCCATACAGGGTCTGCCCCTGGGGGTGGGGGGCATACATCTGCTGTAAGACGTGGGCAGGGAGGGGCTGTGCGTGGGTGGGGAGGACACGCCTGTCCCCCTGGGGTTGGTGCTTACTGGGCTGCTGCTGACGACCATGGCCTCCTGAAGCACCTGTGAAAACAGACCACATCACTGATGAGTGCTCAAAGTTATTTCAGCTTGTCTGCATCACCCTTGGATGATAAAACTTGGATCTATCTTAGACCAAGGAGCTTATCTTTGACTACTTCTTGTCTAATTTTACACTACTTCTCTTTATACAAGTACAGATGTTAACCCCTCCTCCACACAGATATGTAAGTATGAACATGAACTCACCTTGAGGTTGACTTTGACTGGCACCAAGATCAATGGATTTGATAGCTTTCTCGATGTCCTCGATCTGTGTCATCAGCTTCTTCCCTCCGTCAGCATCCTCGTATTCTTCAGAATCAGATGAATCACTGTCTGACGTTGTTTCTGGAGGGATAGTGTAAAGAATTTTTCCACACCAACCTTCTCCCTTGGTGGCATCCTTTGTAACTTGACATCTATAACACAACCTGAAGGAAAAAGCAGAAACTTATATGAAGATATCATGTCATAAAAATCAACTTATCCTTCTTGGCATAAGGGAGGCGGGAGAAGGCTCCAAGCATCCCCCCCTTTGCCCACAAATTTAATGTTGATTCTATAAAATTATGCTGAAGAATTAATCAGAATCTTACCATGATCAATTTTGACCAAAGAAGGCCATTAATATTAGATGCTGAAGAAAAATAAAATGACAATAGCTGCACATTTCTCACCACAACTGGTTCTCCTTGTCTCTTGTCTTCTGGAGCTCTATGGTCTTCCCAGCATGCTTCAGGCAACCAGAGGGAGGGGGGCTGGGTAATAACAAGGAAGGGAAGACACACATTTGTCACAAGGACATCTCCACTCAATCTACATGATTCATGTACTTACTAATTACAAATACGAACTTAGCAAGGAATAGACATGTGATTCCAAAATTGACATGCTGTAATTCCAATTAAGTATTGTAGGGAACAACATTGCAGTTTTTCACCCCCTCTTCATCACACGAATAAAAAGGATTGTGCATATTCTACAACTGAGGGTACAGTACTAGTACATAACAAAAATCCAGCCCCTCTCCTGTTCCTTAAACCGCTTTCTTCAAATGCAACAAATGTATCATTACTCTATACTCACTCTAGACCTCCTTACTATCCAAAGGTAAAAACTTACAATATGCCACTGACTCACCTGGCAGGTGTGGTGAAACCACACGACTGGGGCATCTGAGAACACATGTAGAAACTCTTCCCCTTATTTGGACCCTCCCTGACGCCAGTCTTCAGCATACGCGGCTTGCCTGGAATGAGGGAGTCATGTAGGATGAAAAGCTATGAAAATAGCTATATCTTGACATGAGCTATATAGTTTTGGTATGAACAGAACAATGCATGAAGTATTTACATTTTTAACATATCCTTTGCAATGTGCTTATTACCTCCGGGGGAGGAGACATCCTTCCGCGGAAGGGTTTTGTGAGAGATTTAGATTTTCATGTTCGCAGCTGTTTCTCGCGTTTGGGTGGACGGATTCGTTTGAGACTCGGTATATGTTTTGCTATTGGGCTGCAGATAATGCACGTTCTTTTGTTTTATTGCATATGTGTTTTCGGGCGTGAAAATGGTGCATTTTGGTGGCCCCAGAACACCCCTTTGAGCGTGAAAGTGGTCGCGACCGTTGACCTTTGGCGTGTATTAAGTATTGTCGGTCTCGTCCACGAAGGTGACCCCTCGCACAGAGGGGTGTTCGGTCTCGATAAATTCTTTGTTTAAAACCCTAGTCCTGCGGCGAGCAACAATTGTTGTTGTAAACAACATATAAAAATATACAATAAAAAGCCCGGAGGTATAAAATCTCATCAGATTTTACTTGTGTTTATACTGTAACAGATTACACAGGGCAGTTTTGTTGATACCTCTGGGTATTTTGGACAAGACATTTAAGACTTATGTACTATGTGTACATGCATAAGTGAGCAGGTCTGTTGTTTACGTACTCCCGTACACAGCATTATTCCTTACAGGTGCACAGGTCACCTGTCCGGCATGTGCACAGTTTGTGTCCAAGTTTAAACTTT
>NW_017802858.1:513646-517709 GCF_001625305.1 Branchiostoma belcheri
TTTGTTCTTTTGGGATCCTGTAGTTGTTACAATATAGTAACCGATAGTAAGTTGAGCTCATTCAGTCGAATTCTCAACGATTTTTGTTCGAATCTCAAGCTTTTGCAACTAGTTCTAACCAATACACCTGTAATGTAAGATGTGGCTGAAATATAATTATGTTGGCTTGACACCTGTGTACTTAGTTTTGAAATTGCACAGTGTGTATTGCAGCTCGACCTTGAGAAAAGTGTAATTTCTTTACAGTTTTTTTGCCTTTAAAAATGTTCAGTTAAAAGATATATAGAACAAAAAAGAAAGTGAAAGAATATTGACCAAATAGTAAGCTTCAAAACGATACCCACTTTACGGATGAAAACAGAAGAGGAGGAATTTGGGCATGAACAAATACAACAACAGGTTGATTTTTCAAGACCTAATTTTTTAAGGAGAAATCGGACACTATGACCTGTTACTGTAAATATACAAACATCGGGCATATGGACTGACATTTGTATAGTTGCACAAGAATCCCACTTTCTCTAGCGTCTTCATGATATAAGTCTGACTTGGAATGGGTTTCAGAAAGTCTGTTTGTGATGAAAAAACTTGATTATTTCTTTTTATGAAACTTTCGCAAAACAGCGGTTGAAAGTTGCAACATTGTTGGCGGCGCGAAAAAATGGAACGCGCTGCCTAGGTTCCATGGATCGAACGCAGGAGTTCGAAACCGATTGACTTCAAATTTGACGATTTTTGAATGGTCAGAACCTTGTATTAAATTCCTCTTTTTGTATATAATTGAATGTTATCATATCACTTATTATATTGCATGTGGTAGCCACATTCATACAGTTTCTCATACCAAGAAACGAATTTTATGACATTACGCGAAATGTATCAAAATGTAGCGGAAACTCAGGATGGTGTGTGTCAGTAGCTTTACAACTGGGCTAAATTTGACCACCGCGATGTGCGCATCGTCACAGTTTTTTTGGGGGCAAACCCGTTTGCCATAAAATTTGCCAGGGGTCATTGGTATCAATGTAAAGGTAAAGAAGTGGGCTATCACACTGTGGTATTAGCTAACGGGATCCAGTTAAATAGTAAAAAAGACAAGCACAAATAAAATGACCAAAAATTGCTAATTTTTGGAAGGCCGTAGCGCTCGCTGTGATTTTGCAATGCACGGAATATCTACATGGTTGTACTGGGCAAATCACGTAGATGTGAAAAAATGTAAACATTGTGTAGGTCTGAGGTATTTTTGTTACAATATAGGCAGTTGTTTACACCCATGCAACGGGGTCAAATCGTGACCCGGCAAACGCCGTATCTTAGAGAATAACGCGTTCTACGGTGACCTGCGGTTCGACTGCTCTCGTGCAAATCACTTGCAAAGCGCGCGCACAGGTCGCAGGTCAACATTAGCCAATCAGATGTGGTTTCTGAAATGACCGACAAGATACGTTTAACAACACTCATGATTGGTTCTTACCGTAGACAGGGCAACCAATCACAATTTAGCAACCACCTGCAGCTTGGTAACAGATGGTTGTGTATGGAGGATACCCGTAGGAGGGGAATGGAGTTTTCCATTATACCGTTATCGTTGTAAGTATAACGGACTTCTCTTTATCATCGCATCCATATCACGCTCCATTGAAAGATATAACGTTAACCCTCTTTTGTACTAGTATATATCGAACGCGCGCAAGATACGAAGCCAACGACAACATGAAATACCAGACAAAACACTCCACTATGTCAACAACATTATCAAGAGGATTCTAGAACTTTTCTAAGTTATGTTCACTGTTATCTGATCCACGATGGCTGATATGTAGGGTAACGTTATATATAGTTTGGCGACTAAAAATGCGGTCAACGTTATACACCTAAAGACAAGAATGAAGTAAGTAAAACAAAACACTGCACTGACCAATAGTTAATTTCTCTGTGGTTACAATGTATTTGGGCGAATTTTAGACACAAGCGAATGAACATCATTAAGAAAAAGAGACATCATTAGGAAAAGTTTGATAACTTTTGCCAAACAAGAACAAGGGCTTGTGTAACCGCTTTCAGTATCAAAGTTAACCAATTGCAAAATACTAAATGAATAAACACATGGTTGATGTAAGTCTCGAAATATTCAAAGAACCAGTGAAGTTTAGTTCTGTGTATAAACGTTTTGTCAAGTAAGGTTTACATGAGTACACCACATCAACTTCCCTTGAAACCCCTAAAAGAACCCTAAACAATTGCTTGCAAATGATGGTTCAATGACTGCGATAATTGCCTAGTGATAATCGTCTCTCGTCAAGGGAGCTTCGCTTAGAATTAGACCGACGCCTTGTCTGCTGCGTCAGGGAAATTTGGTTGTCTTTCTGCTTGTTCTGAAAGAAATTTTAAAAGACGGATCTACGTCTCAGTTACGGAGAATCCTTGTTTACTTTGACATACAATCCGTCGGAGTGTAATCGCAATCTCTTGTCACCATGCCGGTCTGTTACAGCGGAAACCGTTTCATGATCAGTTGGCCCCGGGTGCGCATGCCGAGGGTTTTCACGGCAGATTCTCCCCTCCAACCAGCCACGGATCCACTGCCACAAGAAGCATGTTTACCACACCCAGGTCTTCTGATTTACAGCTGGTAATAGATGATTTAGAGATGGAAACCGAGGCGGAAAGCACGTCCGCTGGTGAACTACAGGGGCGTAATTATAAAGACAACCGTGTGGCGCCGGCTGTTTTGGACAGTAGTAAAGACGCCGGTCAGTGGTTACCACAGAATGGACCTCTCTCGCCTGCCAAGACTTCGGCTGTGGCGTCGGACAACGGAGACCACCACAGTGGTGTCGAAAACGGCAGTGTTCCGAGCAACAGTGACGTACGGCATGATCACACACACAGGTGAGGACTGACATATTTACCTGCATGTATACATGTATATCAATGTAGATGACGCAATCAGTAATATGTTTAAACTATATATAGCCCGGTTAGATCACTGTACTCACTAGACAAGTCTGGACATCTAGACCGACTGCTTGGCCATAAATACAAACGTAACGCTTTTAGTTTAGCACTCTCCTCCTTAACTTAAGGAAAATACAAAAATGATTTCAATATTTGACTATCCTGTTTGCGTGTTTCCCAGGAGAAGAATGGACGGAGGGGAGTTACAGCGGGTGTCCAGCGTCATGTCCAATCAGGTGCCTGATGACAAGGCCATGGAAGATGACGTCAGGAACTTCCTCAAGGTTGAACAAATGTTTCGTGTTCGTGTCGGAAACACTGCTCTGTTTCCAAACAATAACGGTCACTGCGTGGCAGTTTCAATACCCCCATATATCCTAGCCTGCTCTCCTATCCCTATAGCTAGAAGGGGGTAGGGGGTGGGGGTTAATTAGATTGTGTAACATAGGCTACATGTATCCCTGGCTCATCAATGATGGATGAGCTTTTATCAATTCAGCAAAGGTAACGATAATTTATTACACCATTGTCTGTAAATCTCTCATCTCGGGTGCATCTTGAAAGAACATTCCACCAAGAGCACGACTAGTTTTGTCTTGAGTGTGCCGTCACCATGTATTGTGATGAATGTAGGAATATTTAAAAAATAATAATTTTCTTCTCCTCCTATTCTTATCATCACTGTCGTCAAATTTCAGACCCTTGCGAAGAACGGCCTGAGAGAGAAGGTGTTTTACGTGGCGGCGGTGTGTAGTCTGGTGGTGGTGGCGTTCGGCCTGCTCGCCTTAGGCCATGTTGATTTGATTATATGGATGACATCCGCGCGCGCATGAATTTTCGGCCGTTTCCAAAAAAAAAAGAAGTTTCCAACCACACTGTAAATTGTACAAAACAGTTGCAAAATGAACAAATATATACCGAAAGTTGAAAAAAAAAATATTTGAAAACGATTCCAACGTCGTAGCATGCCAAAATGAAACAAAAAACTAAAATGCAAAGAAATGAATTTAAAGAGTAGATTATTCGCCATACCATACTCTGTCATTTGTTCGACCTTCATAACAACGTAGATTTCATGAAAGCAACTTTTTTTGTCAAAACT
>NW_017802858.1:517729-526683 GCF_001625305.1 Branchiostoma belcheri
TTGAAGAACATTCCACCAAGAGCACGACTAGTTTTGTCTTGAGTGTGCCGTCACCATGTCTTGTGATGAATGTAGGAATATTTAAAAATAATAATTTTCTTCTCCTCCTATTCTTATTATCACTGTCGTCAAATTTCAGACCCTTGCGAAGAACGGCCTGAGAGAGAAGGTGTTTTACGTGGCGGCGGTGTGTAGTCTGGTGGTGGTGGCGTTCGGCCTGCTCGCCTTACAGTAGCTCATCCCGTACTACTTCGCCGTGTCCGCCCCGGTCCTCATAGGACTCAGGCTCTATCTGTACTGGTACGTGTATATACCTCATTTTACCTCCATGAAAAATTGCGCTAAGACCTTCAAGAAATGTGATGATATTTGGTAACTGAGCAGGTCTCAGGAAGACAAAGGTCAAGGTCAAATTTGGGCCTCCAGGTGGCTGATGACCTTGGTGCGAAATAACTATCCTAAGTATACATGTATATTCCTGCTTAAGCTATTTGACTTCTTTTCTCCATGCAGTGGATTGAAGTTGAATTGCCATACGTTTTGGTAGATGAAGGGGTTCGTTGGACGTGTTTTTTTATCGTTATAATGTTAGCGTTAACTATAACGGGACCGACTGTTCTAAGACTAGGGTATGTAGCCTTTTACCAGGCTCCTCATCTTGCTAGACCAACAGTAGAAACCGAGGTTGCAAATTTTACCCCTCTGTACTAAGTATACTGTACATAGATCTTACCTCCGTTAAAACGCAATTTCAGTAACAATTTTACTTTCTGCGCCCTCAGCACCAAAAAGTGGCAGTACTTCTTGCTGGATTTCTGTTATTTCGGAAAGGCCATTACGTATGTCTACATTTGGTAAGTTTTTAACATAAATATACACAAGGCACAGTATTGAAGAACTTTTCCTAGCTGCTAATATTAGCGTAAACAATCGAAAAAAAGGGAAAATTGAAAGTGATATTCTATATTTCTATACTTACGGTCAATGCATGAGTCATAGCTAATTGTTTGGTTTTGTTTCCAGGGCAGCCCCGGCGGAGCCTAGAGTGTTCCAGATTGTTTTTGCTATCGCCAACGGTCCTCTCGTCATAGCGGTAAGACCACCGGTCAATATCGGCTAATGTTCATCAGTGAGAACGTAGGAAACAGAGACTCACGAAACCTGGAAGACATCGATTAAGGAAGGGAATTGGAGAAAATAAATATTTTCATGTATTTTTAGATGTTAAAACAAAAAGACCAAGTAGATCATGTAGATATTTCTGCACGTGTTTTTCTATGAAACGCAATGGATGTTTTCCACTGATTTTTGCACATTCTCGTTCCCAGGTTTTCTTCTTCCGCAACTCCATCGTCTTTCACAGCATAGACAGAATGACGTCAGTCTTCATCCACTCGCTGCCTGCTTACGTCACCTATGGGTACGTACGACATAAAATCGTAACGTGAAATGCTTTCTAAGGTCCGGGTCACACAAGTTGGACTCGTGCGATAGGCGTTCGGTCGCAAACTACACTTGGGGGTGACATTTCTTCGGCTGCCTGAGATTCTTGTTGGTGGTCGGTTTCTGTCAGTCTGCTTGAAACTGCTTGATCATCGATTACATTCTTCTTGTTAAATTTAGAGGGGGAGGGCCTCGTACAAGCACTCCATGCTTCTGCCCTCCTCCTGCACCTATTTTAACTTCATTCTTGTATTATTGCATTATGTTTTTGTTTCAATGTGCAAATAAATAAAATCAAAAATCAAACTACTATCACGTCAAAACCGCACGACGTATGACGAAGAATGTGATCGCACCGTATGTAGAGGAGGGAAATGTGTCATTGTTTTGGGCGCCCTGTTGCCAACTTACTGATGTATTGTACCTATCGCTATAGCAAATTTTGTCGCCATATTGACGGCTCCGCCAAGTCCATAATTATATTATACCTGATTATCAATTGCTGTTATGTTGTTGCAGAGTGCGGTGGTACTCTCCCCAAATATCTGTGAATTGGTACACACCTTTCCCGTCTGAGACGGAGTTCCAGGACCCCTCCTTCATCTGGCTGCTCGCCGTGCCACTCGCCTGCTATGTCGGCCATGCTGTGAGTTTAGAAATAAATTTTCTCTGAAAATATCATAAGGAGTCTTCTCAGAAATCTGAAATCTCCGATTTCCTGTAATGAAAGCAACTGTTTTGAAATTTTGAGTCAATTCAAGCCACTAATGTACTTGCCCTTGATTGATTGAACCGATATTTATCATTCCCTTCTGTTCCTATAGCTGCTGTACGCAGTGGTCGTCAACGGCATCCTCAGGTCAGAACACAATCCACACATTCTACACTTGTGAGCGAAGTCCAGATGTCTGTAGGCAATGAACATGTAATTTAAGTCGTCATATAACATGTACAACAAATGTAGATCACAGTAAATGTTATTCTGTTGTTGGACGATGTTTATCATTAACAATCCATACGTTGTGAATATAGGACAGTATTTTAAAGAATGTCTAAACGTAAGAAATTCTTTTAATGATTGTATAAACGCCTTTTCATCCCATATCACCTAGTATTGTACTACGTAGACTGATTTGTTAGATTTGTTCTCTCATTTCTGCCATACTTTGTACCTTGTACATTGTTGCGTATTAAAAGTCATATTAACTTCGTCCACGTGTTCTGCAGACCCAGCCCGGAGTACTGGAACACTTATCGGTTCTTCACGGCCAAGAAGAACAGCGTTTGGTACAAGGTTCTCAATATGTTTGGCCCAAAGTAAGTCAGTCTCGTATGAAACCATTACATCAACAGATACACGGCGCTTTTTTAACTGTGATATATATTGATGTCACACTATACATTTGTCTAAATATTAATGAAATGCGTCGTTTTGTACAGTTTTCCCCCCAAAAAACTGCTTGCGTACTAACGTAACGTTACTTACTGAATCATTTCCCCACCACGTCACATCTTCTGCAGATTTTCATACTTCAACTACAACATCCTGAACGTGTTGATCTGCCTGGCGTCCATGCTGCTGTGCCAGGTGTGGTACAGATGGTTCATCGCGCACGCCGTCTTCCTGGCCGTGGCGTTCGTCATCAAGGCTTGGAACGGCGCCACCTTCTACACCTTTGCTAGCATGTGGAGTACATGCTAGCAAAGGTCCAGCCGCGCATACACTACCTGCGCGTAGCTAGGCGCGCTGCCCTCCCAACGGAAGTGCTACTGCAAATCTACAAGTCCTTCATCCGACCTGTGTTAGAGTATGGGTCCCCCGTATGGGCCGGTCTTCCGCGCTGTCTGTCAGACGAGGTGGAAAGGATCCAGAAGCTGTGCCTCAGGATCTGCGGAGTTCCACACGGTTACTTGCCCACTCTCGAGTCCAGGAGGAGGGAGGCATCACTGAGTGAACTAAAACGAATACTAAAGGATCCTTCACACCCCTGCAATGACTTTATCCCACCAAGAGAGGAAAATGCGTACAATCTCAGGAAGAACTATCACAGCAATCAGTATAAACTCCCACTAAGCAGAACGGACAGACATAAAAACTCATTCATTGTCAGAGCCATCAAAGACCTGTAAATGTGTATTGTATATATATTATATATGTTGTATTTTAAACTGAAAATGTTACTATTTTAATCTATGTATTCTTAATGATGTCGATTTTTAAATGATGATGTAGTTTTTAAGCGTGTAAAATGTCAATGTAATTCAGATGTGCCCGAAGTACTTCGGCACGTCTGCCATGTTGATGTTTAATAAAGATTTGATTTGATTTGATGGATGTGTTCAGGCTGGGGAAGGGCGGCTCGGACTGGGACTGACGTTCTCTACCTCTTCTTGTGTAGCCTGGATACCAGCCTTTTTAGCTTTAGCACGCTCTCTCGGTTGTTTTCCTGCTAATCTGATAGGGAATGTAAATAGGAAGTATTGTACAGGACCCCCGGCCAGCTGCTTATGTCACGTTTTAAGGGACAACATATTTGAAGTCCGGGTGGTGGTGTGGTGACGACTGTGGAACTGCTTTGGTCGTGAGAAACACACCTTGACATCAACGTTACATCCTCAACACTTGTACGTGGACTACGGTACTAAAGGGCCGAAGAGATAAAAGTTGTCTTACAGGACAGACGCGTGTTGACCACAGACTTTGATAGAAATGCTATAAACATACATGTAAATTAGAAGAGATGTCTACAGCGCTACAAGCAATATGATCACCGAAGTCACCTATTCCTAACTTCTGGTGGCCTTAATGATCTGCAATATGACTTACACGCACAGAAATGTACATAGCGTAAACATTGTATTTCTACAGGGTTCGATTACACGGGCAATTTGTACCGGTTGTTTTATATTGTAGATATAGTACGAAATGGTACGTACAGCGTATATTTTAAAAGATCTGTCTTCAACTTGGAACTCGATACATTATCTTAACCTTCTAGGTTCACATGACATATACATGTAAATATCTAAGCTCAGGTGTTTGATTGTAAGTACGCACGCAATAATCATCTACATTAAAACATATGTATGCATATTTTGAGGTGTGATATCCTATAATACAGAGCTTTATATTGTTCTTGGTATCCTGGGTTGGGTGTTTGGAAGCCCCTGAGATGCGGATAAAAATAGAGCAATAGTCATTACAATGAATCGTTCCAAACGATCTTTATTCCAAAATAATCCCACATGATCCTTAACAAAAATGAACTATTCCTTAATTCCCCAACCGTGCAATAATGGACCATCATTATGTAAGTGTGATAGTACTTTAGTGGTCAAATCAGTCCTGGCTAGAGAACCCGTGGTACTTGAATAACATGAGATAGATACCCCGCAAACATAGCACCACAAGTAAGTAAGTAATTAAGCACATACAATGTTAAGTCAGATATTTTGCCCATTATTGGCCGGTTGGTAGCAAAGTTCCATTGGTCGCGTCTGATGAACACAATCTAACTGATACACGTATCTAGGCATGTACCGTATTTTAATTTGACCCCGGTTGCTAACTATACATAGTAGAGGCCTTGGTTTTACACCATACATTAGCAAAGAAATATTTGTATATGTTTGTTACAATCAATAGAAGCCTCTCCAATGGAGCAAGGAGGTTCAATCTCACGAGGAATCCAATATTTGTGCCCGATTCCTTCGTGTTTGATGTTCAGTCTAAAATCTCGTAATATGGCGATTACTTAGAGTCTGGTGTCATACTCCTGGTCGGAGTTCTCGTCCGTGTTGTCGTCTCTGTAGTCACTACAGACTGAGGAAGTGCTGTCCCGGTTTCCTGTCCCAGCTTCAGAGTAGCGAAACACCCCCTCGCCTGGTGCCCCGGCATCAGTTCTGACAACAGCACCATGGTCCTCACTCTTCGCACGGCCAGACTTTCTCCTTAAGCTACGTTTGCCATTCTTATAAAACCTTGCCAAAGCGCTCTTCACCCCCTTCCCTGACGAGCTCTGCTTCGGAGACGTGGGAAGACTTTCCTGGCTGCTTCCGAAGGACGACGACGCCTGTGACGATAGCGACGTGTCGGAAGGCACTCTGGTCCCCAGCGCGTTCCTGGCGGTGGGACGTTCGCTGGAGGCTACCGGTGGACTGTTGTTTGCCTCTTGCCAATCCTGTCCGATGTCCCACATACTCAGTGGGCGCGGTATGCACGGTGCGGTATGGGGGTGGCGGGCACTGCATCGTTCCCCTTGTGTCGCAGGCGGACGTCTACATACGGTGGGTCGTCTAGGGTGTTTTCCATTGCTTCCGAGTTCAAGAACACACGTGGTGGGACCGGAGGAGAGGGCGTGTCCTCCCGCGATGCCGTCTCAACCGCTGAGTCGTCTCTGTCGCTTGCGTAGCGGCTTGCTGCCATCGCCAATGGACGTGGTGGCACGGGAGGCCGCGTAGGAAACTGGTTCTCGTCGCTTGTGTGGCGGGGTGGTGATGCGCTATGCGTGCTGCCTGGCGTAGGACGAACTAACTTCGTGTAGTAATCCGCGTCATCATTGCCTCCTCCGTTATCGCCAGTGTTAGGAAAGGTTGCTCCCGCCACTCCAGATGCTGGATTGTCAGGTCTACTCATCGTCATGCCGTCCTGCATTCCCTGGAATCTTGTAGGTACGCTGTGTTCGTAAGAAGGGTTTAGGAAAGACATCTCGCGAGAAACTCTTTTTGATACCTCTTCTGCTTCGCCTTCGTAGATGGTGCCATCGCTTGTCTCGCTTTCGTCGTCTAAGGTCGTTTGTGCCCCTTGCAGCTTGGAGTTCAGCTCCACAACTAGAGGTGCCATGTTGAACGAATTATTATACAGGACTTCTTGCCCTGGAGATCTCTTTTCATTGAGATCTTCCGTGGGAGTGGACCTCCCAGACCGTTGGCTGCCGTCAGACAGCTGCGTGCTGATGGTTCCCGCCCTTGAACGCGACTCTGCTGACTGCCAGGTCCCGGATGTTAGGTCGCTGCTGACGGATGTCAGGTCGTCCGTTCGGTTGCTAACCTCTGACGTCAAGGTGTAAAATGTATCGGAGCTGCCTTGCGACACGTTGTCGGCGCTCCAAAGCCCAATGACGTGCTTCCGCGTGTAGTCAGCATCGCCCTGAAGTAAGCCCTGGCGGAAGTAGTGGCGGTCTTGGTGGTTCAGGGCTGCATTCAGGCTCTCCTCGTTCCCGCCAGGAGCCTGTTGCTTGTAGGTACCGTTATCACCGATGTCGAATGGACTGAAATAGATGGGACAAGAATTTGCAATAAAACTATCTGCTTCGAAAGCGTTCTGGCAAGCAATTTCATCCCTATTTTTGTTGTCTTTCTTATATAGTTTTAGTCTCTGCACTCACCTGTTGAAGCAGGCAGCTATCCTGTCGAAGCCCGGGCGGCGGCTCCGCTCGTCCAGCCAGCACAGCTTCATGAGGCGGTACAGCCAGTCCGGACAGTGGCACGGCTGCAGGGGCCTCTGTCTGCGCTGCAGGTACGGCAGGACCTGCAAACAAAAGAAAGAAAGAAAGAAAAAAAATTGAGTTATAACACAATAAAACTAATAATTGAAAGCGTTACAGATGCAAAATAGCTGAAATGAAACGAAAAGATAAATCAGCAGTTGCTTGGCGTAGGTCCAAGTCCCACACCTAATCGATGGGACGACATCTTAAGACGATTATTGTTTGCTTCCTGTTGTTTAAACAATAAGAAGCTATTGGGAGAGGAGCCAAACAATATTTGTAAAGCTCTTGTTAACATCTGTCTTTTATATCTGTAATACACACACATACCTCATACGCATGCAAGTACGGGTAAGGTGCCAGCATTCTGTTCTAGCTGGTTTTGTCGGCGTCGTAGGCGTGGAACACCTCCCAGCACAGCTGTCCGAACGTGAAGACGTCACTGCCCTGCGAGTAGATCCCGCTCTCAATCACCTCCATAGGTGACCTGCCGGACATTACATAACAACCATATATGGGTTTATAGACGTTACTGCCAAGTATGGGTATGATTAAATGTTACTGCCATATATGGGTTACGATACAATCATGGCATGAGTTGAGAGAACCTTACAGCCAAATATGAGTGTGATAGATTTATACGACAACAGCAATATAGTAACATATAACAGACTAGGTCTATACTGTCACTGAGACAATGGGGCTAAATGTTTCTGTTGCATAGATTTTAATGATTTGTTTCCTCAATATTTATGTCATTTTGTTGATAAGAAGGCTGCTGTTGCGGTTGAATACTCTTGACTCTTGCGATTTAAGAATCGTAACGTAACAGTTACATATCATCTCAGAGCATCTCGAGGCATCTGCTTGTTCACCACACTTTCCGAGAGCTTGGTATCGTACAGGCGGAGACGGAGGCGGCTAGCACGGCCCCACCTTTACCTGCAGAAAAACCGAAACTCAGAGGTCATAAAAATACAACCTTTAAGGGAGTTTGTACCATAAATTATTTTAGTTGCTGTTACAAACAGCTGCACGTTGTACTTACATGTTGTCCATCCCAGATGACATACATGGCCCGGAGATCACAGTGGATGATGCCTTCTCCCTTGACGAGAGACTGTCCGTGCACAAAGGCCATGGCGTCCGCCACTTGCCTCAGGCACCGGACCATGTCCTCAGCGGACAACCGCTTTTCTCGAGCTGCATCCAAAAGGGTCAGCTTGCCTCCGGGAAACACTTGTGAAATCTGTGAAGAGATTGAGACAAGCCAATCAGTTATATTACAACCAAGACTCCAATTGATTCCCAAACTTCATGAGTCTCCACATAGTCTGACAAGCATGGCTCGATTGTTTGTTAAAAGGAATTCGAAACGTGACAATCCGAGATGACAGATTTCACTTCAACCCATACCCCCAAAACGCACAAAGAAACTAGAGTTCCACGATCTCATTCCTTCGCCAAATGATGTTAGCCTTTATAATTAAGAAATTATAGATTAATCCCCCTGCTTGTGAAAATAGGATCCTATATTGCATCAATCATATCTGTTGATCATATTCTACACCAGAAGACAGTCTTATCTTATTAAAGAATGCCATTATAGCATTTCCTCATAAATTATGCAAATGAGGTCCTTATTTGCATAAGTTATGTTTAATTATGTTCACCTTCACATGACTTTCAAATGTCCCAAGTATGAAATTCCAGGCAGTTACCACTATGTAATTATAACGTTTTCTCATTAATTATGCAAATTAAGTATTCATTTGCATAATCGATATCTGCCTAAATTTCTGCCGTTTTTAATTACATATGTCACAAGCTTGACTAGTCCTATCATGGAATGCAGCTGATTTATAGAATTTCCTCATTAATTATGCAAATTACATTAATACTTGCATAATTGTAATATCATTATGTCAAGCATCACTTCAGCTACCTACATGCCAAAAATCACGACGATCCATCAATCGGTTCTTGAGTTATCCGCCTTTAAACATTTTTCAACTAACGCCC
>NW_017802858.1:526703-643291 GCF_001625305.1 Branchiostoma belcheri
TCTTGAGTATCGTGCTGACACACACACACACACAGACACACGAACGCCCCTGAAAACATAACCTTCTCGGCGAAGGTAACAACGAAACCGTACTTCCCTCCCTTGGAGCGGAGGAATGACGTTACCTGTTTGACCTTGTCACCGTTTAAGACGACGTCGATGACCCGTCTGATGTTCACGTGATCAAGCCTGAGTAATATCTCCCTCCTCCTGCTGTCAACCGTTTCCTCCAGTAGATACTCCTCCTGCGTTAGAATAATCAACGCTTTAGTCCTGTCCCTTTTGTTTGTTTGTTTGTTTGGTATTCATAATATGTGCCTGTCGGCGCAACACACAGGGTTTGTGTATGCAAGTACAGGCTGCGCAAGATCAGACTATACATGTATAAGGTCTGATGCACTCACAGCAGGATGAACCCCTACTAAGTGTGGTGAGCTCTTCAACATATATTTGTCCGACGTGTGGTTCTTCTCAAACACGGGACCTCCGGTTTGTGAGATTTCTACCTCCTTCTTTCTTTTTAATCTACGTTTTTAATCTTCGTATACTGTAGTATTCGTATATTGGTTCTGACACAAACATAGGATCATATACGCTTTCACTAAGTTATAGATGGTTCTGCATTACATTGGCCCAATACACGGCGTCAATTAGATCGAACACGTGACTACTAAAAATAATGTTCGACATTGTTGTTACCTACCCCCTGGTCGTTTGGTTGATCGTAGAAAAGTATCTCACTCGCAGAGCAGAGAAACTTCCTCTGTATAGTACGAAATGAAAATAATTGTTACATTCATTAATTAAGAAGGCCACCAAATAATCAATTAGACTATGAACAGTGATAATGAGAGAAAAGTCGAAGATACCATTACCAGAGAACAGGAACATACCTTTTCGATTTTGTAGTCAGTCAAAGTGACTTCTGAAATTTAAAAAATACGATGTTTCAAAATATAATCTTACGAGTAGTGTAGCTTTCACAGTTACCTGTGTTTCTAAACGCTGGTCCCTTAGATTAAACGTTTGAAAGTTGTATTTCAAATGTCAATACCACCACACTGAAAGTTCTGCGTTTTGCCTTGTTTCTAAATTGACAGTAACTGTTTACAACATCGTTTGAAACACCATGCCATCTACTAAGTTACCCGTAGTACCGATCAATGTACATACATATACAGTTATGGCAATGGTTTCTTTTACCTGGTTCACTGCTGATCTGCGTTTCCAAATTCTTTGGTATTCCCTAAAAACAAAGACATCATTATTGAAGTACGGTGCTGGTGTTAAGTGCATATTTTGGTAACTTGTTTGTTTGTTTGTTTGTTTGTTTGTTTAAAGTTTTTTCATTAGTTACATCCGTCGAGTTTCGTGATAAGTCATGTTTAGTGTAGTGATATACTTCGTACCCTCTCAGGTCGTGTTGACTGGTTGGGAGACAGCCGGGGCGGGGGATGGATGTCATCTATGTGTTCCACACCTGCAGGACAGAAGAACAGCTTTAGCATCGTTATTCTAACTTTAAGCTAAGGGTGTGTACTGTAAGCAGGGTAAGTATCTGTGAACACTTTCATCAGGCGGGAAAATCACTGGAGCTAGTTTTCTTGGTTGTGTCGTAGTACCTCCATGGTCCTAGACAATCGCAATGTGCTATGGGTCATATTTGCATCATAAGATTTCCATTATTAAAACATCTACATCTTCAAAGACTTCTTTCTCGTCATGAAATAATGACTTTTTGTCAGTCTTCTTGGTCGTCGTTTGCGTGCTACAGCTTCACCTAGCCTTACCACATCATACTGACGGATATTATAAGTATCAGTGTATCACAGAACTGACCCGGTAGGGGGCACTCCTTCATGTAGCCCTTCAGCTTCTTCTCCAGCTGCAACAGGGCGATCCGCTCGACCGGGTCGGTGAGGAAGCAGGGCAGCATGGCAGTCTGGAACAGTTTCCGCGGCACGCAGGAAGGCTGGCGGGGGCGCAGTCCGAACACAACCTGGGTACACGTAAGAAAGGAACATCATACATGCATTAACATAGTATTTGTGCAGCTCCTGTCATACATTTAAATTGATATTAGTGATGGTATTTCTCGCCAAGAGTTCCTGTCTCATGTATGGTTTGACGATTTTTCAAATGGCGAAGTCCTCAAACCATACAGAAGACAGGGACCCGGTGTGACCAGGTTCCTTGAATAGTTGCAGTTGCTGTTGGTTCTACCTACTTGTTGCACGATGTCGTCTGCGGCCATGCCCCACATCTCGGTGAAAGGGCGACACCCGTGCGTGAGCACCTCGTACATGGTACATCCCAGCATCCACACGTCACTCTTATCCGAGAACTGGTGCCCGACCATCGACTCGGGGGCAGTCCAGAGCTTAGCAACGGGATCATCGGAGGATCCTATTGAGAAAGAGATGACGGTCACAGGTAAATGAAGCTTGTCCGATGACTTCGCTATGGGGTCATTGTGCAAGAATATTGCGATGATGTTCAGAATTAAGTAAATGCATCTCTCTCCCCCTCTCTCTGTGTTTCTTCTTCTTAATTGCATGCATGACTGATACAGATACCCAAACCCTTGGAAACTCACCTTGGAAAACAATCTGCAGACAGTCGGGGCACTCGTAGGTCTCTTCCTCCATCGTTGGTGCTTTTGCAGCCATGTTGAAATTACCCAGCTTGCACCGGTACGTCCCTCCTTTCCTGTAGACCAGGAAGTTTCTGGCTATGACGTCCCGATGGACGATGCTGTGGTGGTGGCAGAAGCGGAGAGCGGCCACCATGTCCAGCAGGAGGGTCAGCAGAGTCCGCAGGTAGAGGAGGGACGACCGGGTGTGCTGGTGGTCTTGACGTTTCCGAAGCAGGAAGTCCAAAAGATTGCCCTGGAGCATGACGAATATGTCAATAGGGATGGATGCGTTTTGACAGAGGTGGTAGAATTTTTGTAAGACCATTAGGAAACGAACTTGCTATATGGTATACCAATATGCAATTATTTTAGGTAAGACTAAGAAGCCAAATGTATTCTATCGCCACACGATTTCCTAGTCGATGACAACTGGGAACAATTTCGCACCGATTTTGCAACGAAGATCTCTACATATTCAGACAGCAAGAGCTTCCTACTTCTTCAGAGAATTGTAATTGAAATGAAACCATCATTGGCACCTATATCCAGCTAGATGGAGAGGAAATATCGGGATTCTTTGGTAATGGCAGGAAACACAGGCAACAGACTCTGTCGCTAAGCTCACCTCCTCCATGAACTCCGTGATGTGGAAGACAGGCTGAGGCCGGAGCTGTTAGGCCAGCAGCTGCAGGATGTTCGGACTGCCGCTCAGCTCTCCCAACATGCGCACGTTGTTCCTCACGATCCCTGCCCCTGCCGACATGTCCGCATCGCCCATCAACTCTTTCATCGAGTTCAACTGAGTGTGAAAGTAATGTTCTTATACGCTGTATCATTTCCATGTGTCAGCTTCAACATTAATAATTCCTATTTACAAATGTACATTGTATATGAATCTTCAGATGTGTTTGTGTAGAGAATGCAAGCTGGCAGAATCAGCGAGTTTACCGATAGGTCCGGATCCTAGTCTGTGTCTGCAGCTGCAGGTCATTAATCCTGACGAAGGTTGCAGTCATCATTACATGTCGTTGTAACAAGACTGAAATGAACACACACCTTGACAGCCACGTTCCCGTGCGTCGTGGTTCCCTTCCAGACCACGTGACCCTCCAGGTCTTGACAGGGCGTTGGCTGGTGGGTGACAATGCGCAAGCCCAACATTTTGTACTGGTCACTGATGTGTTTAGCCTAATGGAGAGGTTGGACATCATCAGACTTTAAACGTCATGTTCATTCTAGTCAAGACACACTCTCTCTTTCTCTCTGTCTGTCTCTCTTTCCCTCTAAAAGTAGCTAAAATTTGAGACATCGATCTTCCTACCTCAATAGGAACGAGATCCTCCCACTCAATTCCGTCCTCACGCTCTCCCTGACGCATTGCTAGACGGCGAGCCATAGTCCCGCGCACTTCAGGCTGGAAGGACACACAACTACAATTAATACAACTACAATTACATGGTCATGGTAGAACATATGGCGTTTGAATGCCAAGAATACATAGACGGCATCACTAAGTCACACAATCCTTGTATAGGAGTAACCCTTTGTAGACTCTACCAATTGGATTCCTCAAAGGAGAGATACTCCGACTAGATGGTTATCACAAGGTGCCGACATTCTATCCGCATGCTTAGATGCTTATTTCTAACCAATGAGTGCAGTGGGATTTTTCCTGATGCCAATAGCCCCTCTCTCTGTATAGTAGTACTGTATTATTAGTATCGAAGCGCGGATAAGCACCGGTCCGCTCCTCTGATCGCTTCCCTCCCGAACATTCAACAATATATAAGAACATTCAACAATATATAAAAGGTTGTATTACAGGCAAGAATAAGCACACTTTTTACAATGAAAGCTGCATGAGAATATTGGCACGTTGCTACACTTTATAAACATGTAAAAGATCCGCCCATAAGTGCCTGTACATATGTTGGCCTGACCTGTGGATGATGTAGTAGCGGTCTGCAGAGGACCTCTACTGCATGTTGGGCGTTGCCCTGGTTGAACTGCCGCTCGTACCAGACCTCGGCTAAACCCAGCAGCTTCTTTCTCTTCCCGTGCGAAGGGGGCGGACGAAGCGCCATACTGCAGAGATCTGGAATAGGTTGTCGTGGAAGTTAATTTCAATACCATCGGCGGTTATTTAACTTGTAACATAACAGCGAGTGTCCTAGATTGTGATGGATTTCGCCGACTTGGCACCATATATAGCAAATCAAAGTATTGCTTGTCATCATGCTTGATCAAATAAGGAAGACCATATTGGTCCATGCATGCTTGGACGTCTAGGTCGACTTTCGTATACTGAGAATTCTCCTTGATACAATGACAGGATAGTCTCATGGATATAGTTGGCTGCCTTAGCTTGTTGCTCTGATCTCATGTCATTATGCATAAAGTATAAAATTTACCCACGCATGCAGGACACGCATGCATAGCCTGGGTACCATCCGGATTTTCGCTCTGCAATGCTAAAAAAAATCGAGCGTTGCGGAGCGAAAATCCGGATGGTACCCGGGCTATGCAGGACATGGCTTACCTGATCTCTTTGTGGTCTGCAGGATCTTGAGGAACATGTCGGCGATCATGATGAAGAGTCTGTCGGCTCTCGACCCGCTGCACGTCTGTGTGAGTTTGTACACCACGCGCTGGAAGATACCCAGGGCAGTCTCTGAATCATGTGCCTGCAAGAGACGTCGACATTAGACTGTTCATGTCATTCTATTTGTGCATGGTGTACACGTGTTTAAGGGGAGGATATAATGCGTTAGCAGATATTGTTTCCTACCTAATGTGAATGAAAATCTGCAACAATATACGCGTATGTTACGTACATCGTAAATCATTATTTCTAATACATGTACAGCCACAGTTCATACGGCTAGATGCAGGAGTAAAAATGTGTGACTTGTTCCGTCCGCAGGTCCTGTTGCTGGGAATCCTCCCTCAGCAGCAGACCCACCGGGGCAGCTGCATCACCCTGGCTAAACTCAGCTGCTGCGGGCTACCCAGGGTGGAGGAGCAGGCACTGCAGGCGCTACTGACGGTGGGTAGCAATTACCATCTCCTGGGTCAACAAAGCGTGTGTAATGTGTACTCATCAGGCCAGTGTCTTAAACTGATGCCTGTCAGAATGAACGAGGCGCAGTGGCAATGACTAGTAGTTTTATACCCCGTCACACAGCAGAGATACTATATATCGATTGGCCGATGGGTCTGCCAGCTCATATTAACATTTTCGGCAGTAAGACGCCGGGGCTCTATCATCATTGTGCGATTTTTAGGGATCGGCCATTATTGTTCGTCGGTCACCGAACCCCGTCCAACTTGATAGGGTAGATTTTTGGGCGAAAAAATGCGCTGAACTCTCTGGAGATTTGTTAAAAATTTGGCGACCTTCCGGTGATCAACAAATAGGGCTATCATGGTCTAAGGCTCGGCTGACAGATTTCCCAGCCACTAAAAAACTTCGCGAAGTACACACAGAAAAAAACAAGTACCCATAGAAAATAAAAGTGTCCATAGAAAATAGAAGTACCCATAGAAAATGGAAATAACCCATAGAAAATAAAAGTGCCCATGGAAAATGAAAGTACCCATAGAAAATAAAAGTGACCCGTAGAAAATAAAAGTACCCATAGAAAATAAAAGTGACCCATAGAAAATAAAAGTACCCATAGAAAATAAAAGTGACCCATAGAAAATAAAAGTGACCCATAGAAAATAAAAGTACCCATAGAAAATAAAAGTAACCCATAGAAAATACAAAGTACCCATAGAAAATAAAAGTACACACAGAAAAAACAAGTACCCATAGAAAATACAAAGTACCCATAGAAAATACAAAGTACCCATAGAAAATAAAAGTGGAATAAAAAATACTAAGTGTACTTATGGGCCTTCGTAAGTTTTTAGCTCCAAAACACAATCTGTCGTCTGATTTTCAGTCAGGATGGTTGTTTCAGCACTAAGGACAGAGCCGGTTCACAATGAGGGCGACGGAATACAGCAAACTCAATTCGCGACCACTTTTTAACATTTAATAAGGAAAAAAGCGACGTAAAAGTTACGCAAAGCATACAAAATACACATATCGTAAATAAAGTCAATATTCTATCATTATGGTGTAACTTTTTAAGGAGAATTCTGAAGTAAAGGTGACTTGATAGGTGTGTGTTTTTGTTGCCTTGCTCGTGACCTCTGACCCCCTCACAACAACAAAGGTGAAGATGGTTCCTGTGTATATGCGGTGGATTGTGATCGTCTTTCTGGCGTGGGGAGTGCTACAACACCTCATCAAGCTATGGTAAGTCGTACGGGACATGGGGAAGCAAGTCTTGAGCTACAAACGGGACAATCGGGAGGGTTATGGGTGAGATATTAGCAGAAATTATGGTTCTGTTAAATTACCCGTCGATTGTATCTAGAACCGTGCCCGGCCCAGCTACTAAGTACTACTACTCGTAGTTCTATGTCTGAAATGGGTTTAACTTATAGAGGTAGGATCAGGCACGGATCTGGATAGTCTAAGCGTATCCAAGAACGTCGATTTGCCCCAGGCACGGTTCTGGATAAGCTTGGGCTATCCAGAACTGGAACAAGAATTAGCCTTGCAGGCACGCACATGTATTATGGTGGAGGTGGGTCATGTTACATCGAACAATGCCCATTCAACATCCAGGTAATGAGGTACAGCATACTATATAAAAACACACAAGAAAACAGTAACTCAAGCAACAGGACAGATTTTGAAAACAGTCAGACGTTTCGAGTAGCATCCCCTACATTTCGTCAGTGACTGAAGTAGTTATGATACTAGAATCTAAGATTTTTTTGGGTGAAATTTTGATTTTTTTCTCTATTCCAGGTTCACACTTGGCTACCACAAGGCTGTTCTTTTCAACCATCAACCTGGCCCATGCCGGGTTGTGCCAGGTGTGGGTATGTATGGGGGTGTACCGTCGTCTCTCTCCTCCCTCTGTACTGTTGGTATAACCCACCATGTAAGGCCTGGGTTGTGTTGGGTCATACCATGTCTCCATAGATGTGGGGATGTTCCCTTTATGTCTCCCCTGCACTTACACATCAATGAGTAACAAGGCATGCTACTAGTTTATTAGAGATGTTTATTGCAAATTCATGCCCGGGGGCTAATTGCATACAGACATTAACCAGAAAATGTGGTGATATAACTTATAAAACTATTTGCTAACATAAACTTCTACGTGTAAGATATACTTATCGAACCTACTATCTCTACTTAAACCTAATAACGTTGGTATACATACAGGGTAAAAGTAGATATACAATATGTTATCAGGTAATAGGAACAAAGTAACTGCTATTCTAATCTATTCTATTCTATTAAACTATTCTTGTCATGCTATTAGGGGGTTTGACTTCTTCTCAGGAGGCAGTGGGAGATATTATACTAAGTAGTATAGAAACTATAATGTGTAATTCATAAGTAGGTATAACATTTCTATGTTAAGGAAATCAGTTGTAAAATAACTGAACTAACTAAAATTACTCTTAAGATTGCATGACACAGCAGGTATACCATTTTCCAGGACTTGAAATGATGAATTTTTTGTTGTTCAATTTTGCAGAACATGGAGCTGAGGACATCACCACACTGCCAAATGGACTGGCGTTTATATCTGCGGTAAGTCGAGTTTTCATTGGAAGGTGACAGGACTCAAAATCTTTTTTTCTGCATACCTGTACTGGCGCATGACAGTTACCTTTGACCCTACAGGGCCTTTGGCTCCCAGGATTCCCTCACGACAGGTCAGAAGTCAGAGGTCGCATCCTGACCTTTAACTTCAGTGACCCGGAGAAGGGCGTGAAGGAGCTGAACTTTAGTGAGGAGTTCGACCGGGAAAACTTCAACCCCCATGGGCTCAGCGTGTGGACCGATCCGCTCTCAGGTAACAAACAGCATGCAAACTTCTCGCACTCCCCCTGGCAGAACACATAGGTACTGCAGGGGTGAAACACTCACAGACACACAGACAGACAAGCTACGTCAATTTGTCACTCAGACAACCTTTGACTTCAGACAACCTTTGACCCTTTGCTGACGTCACACGTGGGAAAAATCACGTGTCCACAGCATTTGGGTCAGATAGCTGAGGAAGACTGAGTGAGTCAGTCGAAAATTTCTGGTGAGTCAAATTTTGAGTTGGAGAACAGTTTAAGTTTTTCATGATGAAATTTACCAACTCAGATGAACTGGGTTGGAGCTCAGTAGCTCACAGTTCCAAACACTATGCACTTCAATTATCTCATACAGACACACACATAGTACACAACTGACTTTTAGGTAAAACAAAATGGTGCTACCACCAGTTTTAACTTTTAAGGCATCTTTGAACAGATTGTTATCAATGGATGCCATCAACTGTTGCTAGAGGTGTCTAGAGATAGAATGTATATTTCTGTTAGAACATCAACATTGCCACAAGGGACAATCCCAAGTTGCTGTTGTCTACACTTTAGTTTGTTTGTTTGTTTGTTTGTTTACTCAGGAAGAATCAGCGTGCTGGTGATCAGCCACCAGAGGAGGAAGGACCAGGTGGAGGTGTTTACTTACGATGTTGCCACAGAAACCCTGGAGCACCAGGAGACCATCAGAGATGAACTCATTTACAGGTTTGTACCAACTCACAAGTGCTGTACTTTCAGTTTTTTAAAATTCTTTTATGTTAACCTTCGCAGAAAGAAAACATTTTGTTTTTGTTATGTTTCTTCCTGTTCTTCTCCAAGCAAATAAGGTCAATGACCAGGACCAGACGTCTGTCACCATGGTAACTGGTGTTAGGTTACATCATGTTGCAACTGCCATGTTCAAGAGCAGAGCAGTAGTTTGTTAGCCTAGACAAGGTGAAGATAAACATTATGTTACTTTTCTATTTGATTGATTGATGACAAACCCTTTTCCCTAGTGGTAATGACTTGTTTAATAATAGATTTGGAAAATTGTCAGACACTTCAAGTAGCATCCACTACTTTTTGTCAGTGACTGTAATTGATGAAGCCCTGCAACTGATGAAAAGCAGTGGATGCGATACTGGTTTCACGTCAGCTTTCAAAACCTATCCAGTTGCTTGAGGTACTATTTTCTTGTGGATTGAATTGTGGACTGATTGATTTACATAAAAACTCTGTCCCCCCTCCAGTGGAAACGACTTGTTAGCCCTCGGCCCCGACTCCTTCTACCTCACCAACGATGTTTCTCACGGTGCCCGGGGCTCCTCGCTCGCACGGAAACTCGAGACGTACCTCCTGCTCCCGTTCGGAAATGTCGTGTTCTACAACGGAACGCAGGCGCGGCCCGTAGCGGAAGGTCTGGTGTTCCCTAACGGTGTCAATATGTCCCCGGACAGGAGGTAAGTCTGGGTCATACAAGCACGTCGGCAGAACGTACTGCACCTGCGCGATACCCGTAATGTATTGTACATAGCAGTTCGGCAAAATGTCTCATATAAGGTTGTATTCGCTCATATAAGGTTAGCATTTCGACAGTAGTTTCCAAATATTGTGTCAGAAAGAATATCCTCTGCAACAGGCAAAATTCTGATGCAACGTTGACCAAAAACCCAATGAAAAACGCAAAAATACGGGGTTCTGCGCAGGCGCAGTACGTTCTGCCGACGTGCTGGTCATACATATGTACCACAGTCACATGATAATCACATGACAGTTGCATGATTGTCACATGATAGTCTGAGGGACTTGTGTTCCCTAACGGTGTCAACATGTCCCCCGATAGGAGGTAAGTCTGGGCCATGATCATGATAGTCACATGACAGTCACATGATAATCACATGACAGTCGCATGATAGTCGTATGATAGCTAAAGGCCTCTAGTGGAGGGGCTCTTATTCTGTAACAGTGCAACAGGGCCATACCAAGATACCTTGTTGGTTCTTATAGGGCGACACCAAGTAAATTTTATGGATGACGTCCGCGCGCGCATTGATTTTGGGCTGTCCTAGAAAAAAAAAAAAATTCCGCTTCCTGTAACTATGACCAAAGAGTCACGACAGTGCTGCAAATCGTCAGATTGACGTGAAACCCGCAACGCGAAAACAGGATAGGACGACAACTTGTTCCACCTGATTTCTTGCTTTTTGATGATGAATAAAAGACTTCTTGCTTGTTACACTGTGTCACCTCATTCAGTTTGTGTCCTAACATTTGCCGTCTCTTAGTATATTCTAATCTAGCTATAGGCATCTTGTTTTTTAGGGCCCTTCTTGTTTTTTTTTCGCCCTCTTGCATTAGATTTAGAGTCTCCAAAGGACGTCATCCATAAAATTTACTTGGTGTGGCCTAGTCTAAAATCCTGAAAATGACAGTAATATGTCTCCAACCTCATCAATGTCTTGCTAGTTGTTTCATAAAAATGTCTGAGGAATGACCATTAAAATGATGATTATTTAAAAAAAATAATTGTTAAAAAACTAGTTGTTGCCTGCTACAGGTACATGTATGTGGGGGCAGGGTTCACAGAAGAGCTGCGGATCTTCAGGAGGTTTGCAAACAACAGTCTGGTGCAGATAGAGGTCAGTCAAGGTCAGATACATGTCAGCAGGGTCAAGGTCAGTTGGTAAAACGTCATAGAAAGGTCACATGAAAAGGTCATGCATCAGTGTGTAAAAAGTATGGTAGGCTTTTGTTCAAACAATCATTAAATCGTAATTATTGAAGCCAATACGGAATACTTAAGATTGGTATGAACCAAGAATTTTATCCTAATTGTTCAAAATAAAGCACTAACGTTACCCCTCCTCTGGATTTGGGATTCACCTTGACCTTGAAACCATGACCTTGTTACCCTTCTGTCCCCAGTCGCTGCCGCTGCACAGTTTTGTGGATAATATCGAGGTGGACTCGAAAACTGGTGATCTCTACATCGGCCTGCATCCGGTCATTGGCAAAACACCCTTAATACACTACGACCCATGGGACCCTCCTGGGGCACAGGTTAGTATAGCACACCCATGAGACCCACAACCCAAATATCTGTTGTTATGTATCCATGAATACATATCAGACACTATGATGCGAAGCCCCAGTGCTCTGCTACACAATAGCAAAATTTAGGCTGTTCAGTTTAGCTCATGCATATACATGTACAGTTGTTGCAAAATTTAGTCATTATGACAAAAGTGCAATACAATTAGTTTATTATCATTGTTGAATTAAAGGTAGAATTCATTCATTTATTATGTTTTCCACATACATGTACAGGAGTATAGAATGGTATGGCAGAATAAGTGTTAACTTTATGTTAGGTCACCTTTTCAAAGCCGCAAAAAAGAATGTGTAGGTGCAACTCCCCATGTAAAAGTTTTTCTTTCTTCCTATATTCTCATACATGTAGGTTTTGAGGGTGAAAAATGCAGTGAGGGGTCCTGACATCACAGAGCTGTTTGTCAACAACGGCACGACGCTTCAGGGCAGCAGTGTGGCCAGCTTCCACCAGGGGGCGCTGCTGATCGGGTCAGTGTTCGACAGACTGCTGTACTGCCAAGTCAGGACTACGTAGCAAAAAAATGTGGCAGAATTTCTGACTGTTTCTTGTAACAAACACGGCCTAAAAGAAAACTTCCGGGACTAATAATACTTGTAATAACTATTATAACTAATAGTTTAAAGATGTAGGTTAGACATCCAGGTAATGAGCTATACAAAACAATAGTTACATTTTATACATCAAGCAACTGGATAGATCTGGATAGATTTTGAAGACTGACAATGACAGTTTTCAAAGTCTATCCAGTTGCTTGGGTATCTATTTTCTTGTGCAACTAATAGTTTGGTCGCCAGTTTTAACAAAATGAATTCTTAAACCCCCAGAACCACTATCCCAGAAAAGCTGCTTCCTATATAGAATGTCTCGCCTGTGAAATTAAGCAAATGAAAAGTTTGGACGCCACCATAGTTTTTGGGACTGATGTTCTTGTTTGTAAGAAATTACCTTTTCTACCATGCAAACTGTTATCCCATTAGTGTAAGCTTCCAAATGTTTCATGCTATGTTCATGTTGTATGAAAGTTGGAATAATAGCATTTTCCTGCAATAATTCTAGTGGGTAGCGATAAAAATCAACAGGCCTCCACTGTATAATATGGTAGTCTGGCTATAATGTTTTCCATTGAATCATGACAGCAAGGCAAAAGTAGAATTCCTCTACAATATGCAAATAGTAGAAAGTAGTTTATGTGTGAGTATTTATGTCATTGTGTAAATTTGCCCATCAAAAACATGGAAAAATCTTAAAAATTGAAAAGAAATGGGAAAAACCTTTTGTACGACAAAGTTTTATCACAAACCAGTGATTAAGCTGCTGTTAGATACTTAAACAACATGTTAATGTTCGAACCTGTAAGTAGGAGGTAGTGGTGCTATCATGGTTTTAAAATCAGTACAACTGTAGTCATTCACCTGTATGCAATAGGTATTATATTGCTCTATATGATACATTATAATATCCAGAACCATGCCTATTTCTAGTTCTTGAGCCTGAATGGGTTAGGGTTAGGATCAGGCACAGTTCTGGATAGTCTCTGTGTATACAAGAACTTAGTTTTGCTCCAGTTCTAGATACATGATTGTGGATATTACAGAATGTGTCTGAGCATGATACTAGATAAAGCACAGTTCTGGATAAAACATTGATGTCAAATGGCTTAGTTGTAGGGGGCCTGCAAGGGGGGGTCCCAACAATGCTCCACGCTGAATTTGGAAACTTCTCGATTACGCATACGATAAATTTCAAGTGGCCACAATGCATTACGTAGAATTAAAACGGCGAATACGTTCTACGCAAAATGCACCAATTACGCTCTACGTTGAATTAGAGCGGTCCGTCTACGCTCTACGTAGAATTAAAACGGCCGATTACGCTCTACGGAAAAGGGCTTGCGGGCCCCCTTATAGGTTCAGGGCAGATCAGAGTAGGTAGATTGCTTTGTTTGCAGGATTTTTCTGGCAAAATCTGTGGTGAATACTCCCACTTCACAAACCCCAAACATGTTACAAGAAAGGCAAAATTACAAATTGTAATGTTACTTGCCAAATTAATCACTGGTGCAATCAACAAAGAAGCCAATTCATGATGCAGATACATGTGTAACAGTTATATAATTATACTATTGTGTGTTTTATCTGTGTAACGTTAAAGCCATAAGAAAGTAGCCATATTGAAAGGTGCACAAAACATCTGAGTGTGTTGCTTTCACAGTTTTTCACAACAGCAACAAAGGCCACCCTTACTACAGTTAAGTTTAATTCTAGTCAAAACATGTATAGAAATGGTTTGTACAGAATCCTGTAGTATCTTGATACACTTGATACTTGATACTTTATTAGGATATCCATTAGTCGCACAAATTTTTGTGCGACTAGTCTTCCTGGATTCCAAGAACATAAGACAAAACAATACAGAGTCACAGACTTCACAATCATATAAAAATGACATTTAGAATCTACGCCACTAGACTTCTACATAATTTTTATCCTACACATGCTTAATGCTTTACAATCATTAAAAAGACATTCAACTTTACAGATTCAATAAAAGAATTATAACTTATTTTACATTAAAATGCTTTAACTTGAGTTATAATGATTTCGTCTACCTTGCATGGAAGTACTTAACCAGTCCTGATTTAAAACTGTCCTTTGCTCTTAAGTGCTGCAGGTCTGATGGTAAGTTATTAGTTATTCCATGTGGAAATACTTCTGTATCTGAAGCTTTTTTTCTTTGCATTCGTTTTTGGTTTTTCCAGAGCTAAAGTTAATCTAGTAGCATAACGAGTTCTGTGACTATGGTGGTTTGAGACAAAGGAAAGGTTGCGGTACAAAGAACTGGGTTCCTTAGTAGAAAGAATCCTCTGAAATGTGCACAGTGTGTTTAGTTGTAGTCTAGTGTCCACAGTTTCCCACCCAGGTTTGCCGCGAGCCAGACGTCTGGCTTTGTTCTGCATCTTTTGCAATGTGTCAATGTTCTTTTGTGTTGTACCTGTATCAACTCATGATCATGGCTAAGGATTATTGTGTCAGGAGTAAGAAATGTTGCATTTCATGTTTGTCAAAGATCAAAATGATATTAATAAACCATCTATGCAGTTGGTCTTCAGTACTGAACATATTCTATTATACTAGACAAATGTATGTTTATACACAATATAAACCTATGATGTCTAGGCAATTAAATATAAGGCCACTGTCAAGTAATGCAAAAAATCAGTGTACTTTTGGCACACACACACACACACACACAACAAATGGCATTAAAAGTCTGTGCATCAAAATCAGTGATACAAAATCTGATACATGGCAGCAGGTTTTGTGGAGATTATTCCCAGTACTTAGACTCCAAGAGCTTCTTGTACTCTTCTTCTTTGTCGAATTCGTGATTAGAGTGATTCAACATGTCCACGATATTCTCCACCAATAACTTTTCCGTGTCATCTTGGTCAGACTCCTTTACATTGGTTTTATTACGGTCTAGTGTCTCATGTCCAGATGACACTTATCGTCATTGATTAAAGCCTTGATCATTGCTTCATGGCCTGACCAGGATGCCTGTTGGGGAGGACTGTTTACTCTTCTTTGTTCAATCCACAGACCCTCAGCAGGTTTTGGTGTGATTCTTCCCAGTACTTGGACTCCAACAGCTTCTTCTTGTACTCTGCTGCTTTCTTGAATTCTTCCTCAGAGTATTCCAAGGTGTCTGTGATCTTCTTTGCCCATTCTCTTGCATCTTCACCCAGGTCAGACTCCCTCACGCTTGTTTTCACGATCCTGTGCCTCATTTCTGCAGGGTATTTCTTCTCCTTGATCAAGTCCTTGATCATATCTGCCAGGCCGGACTTGTCAGAGATGAGTACGGGGATGCCTGCTGCGATAGCCTCCAGACCGATCAGTCCGAACGGCTCGGCGCGGGACGGCATCAGGACCAGGTGGGCCTGCTGCATGTCCTGAGCAATGTCCTCCTGGGTTCCACACGGCAGTAGTGTGGGCTTGATGTTACCACTGCGCAGATTCTCCTCAAGGATTTTCTTGCTTGCTTCATAGTCATTTTCATCTATCCCGCGAACACGCAAACTGACGTTTGTAATCTTCTCTGCAACCTCCCCCATGGCCCGTGCTATGACGTCACGGCCTTTCAGCTTGTCCACTTCGGTCACTCTCCCGACAGACAGCACAACTTTTTCTCCTCCCCCTGGTTGAACAGAGATGGCTTCAAACACTGGGGATGGCCTTGGAAGGAACATCAAGTGTTCTCTTGGTTTGTTTTCTCCAAGTGACTTGTACTTCGCCTCGAAGTGGTCGAAGATTCTTCTTCCCAGGGAGAACACGGCATCTGCATTCTTGGCATCCTCAAGGATGTCTTTCATCTTCTTCCCTGCAGCCATTACCTTCTTAGTTTCCTTGTAGTACTCTGTGTCTTCCGGCATGTCGTGGTTGAAAAGGATCAATTTTGCATGTTGACAGCGGTTCTCTTGTATGCTCTTTGCAGCTTCACTTGTGACATCTGCATGGCCCACAATGCACTTCAGATCCTGTGGTATGTCTGGGTAACGAATGATGTGGTCAAAAGTCAACCATTCAGGACACGGTGGCCTCGGGTCCCTGGGATGGCGGACAGGCAGATGCAGAATGACACCATCCTCTTTGGCAAACTTCTTGTCATCTTCAGATGCTTGCAGAGCTGTAGCATGAACTGTAGCACCACGCTGTTGCAGAAACTTTGCAACCTGATGGTTTGTAGTAGAAGGACCTCCATGGAATGTACCATACTCATGGTTAACCATCAGAACAGACTTGGCCACTGTAAAGGGAAAATGTCAGTTGTAACTGACAACAAAGCTCTAAGTTGAACTTATAGGTACCATGATATAGAAAAATACATAGTGTGTTTGAAGAAAATATTATCTTTTTTGGACTGCATGGCAAAGGGAAAGCTATTAGAAACTAAGACAATCCTCCCTGGAAGATTCTTGCCTCTCAAAAGTATGGAACAAAGTGAAACAAAGCATAGGTTCAGTTGAATACCGGTACCTCCTGAATAACTATTAAAGAAATGGAAACTGAAGTGGTATGGATGGCAACATGACACAGTCATCGGGACTAGCCAAAACTACATGACATTGTATAATGCAAGGAACAGTACAGGGATGAGCAATGGAAATGATAGGAGAATAATATCAGTGAATGGACCACTAAGTGAACAGAATACCGAGAAGGGCGGAGAAAACTGGTTGTCAGATCATCTGTGGTCCCCCTACAATTGAATAGTTAGACTAAAGGATGAGGGTCTGCATGGGGGGTCCTGGCAACGGTTAACGGTGAATTCAGCAGGGCCGATAACGCTTAACGGTAAATTCAGGACGGTCGGCAACGCTTAACGGTAAATTGACAGACTTTTTTTTCGTTCGAGCTGCACTGGATTTGGTATCTCGCTTTGTGAGAAAAGGTGATCACTGACAAAATTACGTATATCTTACATGTAATGAAGCAAAGCATTAAAGGTATGTGTACCCTGTGTTCCCCACATGCCCTGGTCCCCGAGTGCGTCCACAAATAAAGGGGAGTCCGAGTCGACGTCAGCCAGCTTGCATTTTTTCAGTCTGCCCAGTGGATTTTGAGAGGGGAGCGTCGTAATCTAGGGGGGTCTGGGGGAATGGAGGATTTTTAAGCCTTCAAAAACGCAATTTCCCACATTTTGAGAGGCAAATCATGGTGTTGAGAGTGTTTGTCGGTCCTTCTGATGTTTTCATATTTTACTCAAGATTTTTGTTAATTTGCCTGTCAAGGTTGACGGATTCTTTAAAAAAAATTCTGTAACTCTCCGCAAACTTCCGGAAATTGACAGGAAAGCTGGTTCTGGCTAGAGCCGAAGGGACCGAGCGCAGAAGCGCGAGTCGAGCGCCAAAGGCGCGAGCAATGTAGGGGGGTCCGGGGGCATCCTCCCCCGGGAAATTTTGTATTTTGAACCTTCAAGAATCAATGACGCATTTTCCTGCACTTTGAAAGGCAAAATTAGGCGTAACGAAGAATTATTCATTAACGCTTAACGCTGAATTTAGGATGACAAATAACGTTTTACGTTGAATTAAAACGACCCATAACGCTCCACGAGGAATATACTGATAACGCTTAACGTTGAATTAGAGCGGGCCGGCAACGATTAACGGTAAATTAAAATAGCCCATAACGGTTAACGAAAAAGGGCATGCAGACCCTCAAGGATAGATGAGATGAGATATCAACTGCAGATAGGTGTCATTGACAAGTTTTGTGTAAAAAGTTCTTGTCAACTTAAGTATCTTGATCTGCAATTTAGCATCGCACATACATGTATTACAGAATATCATATTATACATAGATATTGTCTATGGCTGAGAGCTGTATGTCCTAGTCTACTAGTTTTAAGCTGTTATTTTATTTTTTTATTAATCCCTGTATTTTCCAATCATCCAGTTTTCATACACTCACTCACGGTCCACTTAATATGTATGCAAAATGAATTCTACTGAACCCCCCGAAAAAAAAAACAGAAGGCAAAGAGACCATACCAGGATGCTCAGCTCCATCTTGACTCCTTGACTTCTGGCCTACTCGTAGCTGTGCCAGCTTGTCCTCCTGATGCCCCTCACCAGAAGACCCTCCGGCTGCCGGGCGCTTGGCTGGTGGCCCGCCTGATGTATCTGCCGGCCGCTTAACTGGCTGGGCCTGTAAAACCGAGATGTAATGTTAGTTGGAACATTTCTGATCAGCAATTCATTTCCTAGATATAGAATTAGAAAAATATGGAGAATTGTACACACCAAAGCCAACTTGGTGCCAATACCTTGATCCTATCTGCCTTCTCTGCCAGTTGGTTCATGCCACACTCCCTCAGCTCCTGTGGAAGTTTGTCCATGGATGCTTCACTGTCTGTCTCCATCCACTTCAATAGGACTTTAAAGGCCTGGGATCTCGGCATTTGGGTCTTTGAAGTCTAACAGTAGAAGGGTAAACCAAATTAGTAGCAACATTCATACAAGTGTATAGATACTCTCTAAGAACAGGCATGAATCATCTTTCATTTTCAAACAAAACCAAATGTTGACAGAACCAAAATATTTACTTGGATAATGTTCACCTCCTCTACGGAAAGCCCAAGTGCTCCGGCCAGATCCTCCACCTCGTGTGTTTCAGTCACGTTTTGTGAGAAACGGGAAAAGAGCTTTCTCAGTTCTTTATCTACAATAGATGAAACATTGACATTATTTGTGATACACACTGCAATTCTATTACATACATTAATCAATTTTTAAAAATTATTTTAAAAGTATGCAGTATAGAGTGGATATATCTTTTGATTTTAAACAAAATTCATGATCTAAGTGATAAAAAATCATATCATGTACACCCACATGACTGTTTACACGGTGCAATTTTCATTGTTTTTTTTTAGTCACTTTACATGTATCTCTTGACCTTATCGATTTTGGGGCACATCATAACTGCTGGTTCTGCAGCAAAAATATATGGACCTACAAATGCTGCCAGAGGCACATCAATCTTATCTTGCCTTTCCCCTCGGTACATACCTTCCTTTTTCTTTAGCTCTGTTCTGAGGAAGTCCATGATGGCAGCTGTGCCTTTCTCACAGACATCAGGAGGGGGATATGTCAGGGGGTTGTCTTTGATGTCCATGACATCCAGTTTGTCCATTCGGCTCAGAATCAGGGGAAGGCGGGAAATACTGTTATATGACAAGTGGAGCTGCCTGATGTTGGACAGGTTCATGATTTGTTCAGGAACTGATGTGAATCTGTTGTTAGAGATGTTTAACTCAATCAGCTGTACCAGTTCCCCAACACCTTCCGGTAATGACTCCAGGCCACTCTCCTGCAGATTTAAGACTTGTAGGTTCTTCAGTCTGCCGATGTCTTCAGGTACAAGTGAAGGTTTGCCATCCCCAGCCCAGTTCCCCATGTATAGCATCTTTAGACCCTTCAGCTGCAGCACCTGTCTGGGGAACTCATCAAACTGACAATTACTGATATAAAGCTCTGTCAGTCCTGTGAGCTGAGATATCTTGTCAGGGAGACACTTGAGGGGGTTGCCTCCCATGTGCAAGATCTGAAGGTGAAGAAGTGAAGAGACTTCTTCTGGTATCTCTTTGAATACATTATTCCGGATGTAGAGATACCTAAGTTGTTTTAACCTGGAGAATCCATCAGGCAATGTCTCCAACTTGTTGTCTGACAAGTCAATGTACTGTAGGTTATATATAGGTAGAGTGGTGATTGCCTGGGGCAGTTGTGTCAGCAGGTTGTTGTAAAGTTCAAGCCTCCGAAGCTTCTGTAGTTGCCCTATCTCCTCAGGTATGCTCTTCAGCCTGTTCTCAGACAGGACAAGACATTCGACGTCTCTGTTGTCAAACACCTCTGCTGGCACGGAAGTCAGTCCTTTGTCACGGAGGTTGATAGTGAGCAAGCCATCAACCTTTTCAGGTTGGAGAGCTAAAAAAAAGGTCAAAAATTGCTTTAAAATGTGCATTACTAAAGATATGGATGTCTCAAATCATGGTATAGATTATAATTGCAGCTTCATAAAAAAACTACATACAGTTGTTTAGATTGTGTAGTAGATTGTAGTAGATTGTGACATTTATGTACTATGCAAAATAATCTAATGTAAAAAACATTCTATTCTTTAGCCCCTGTTCTAAGTCAAACAATGTGTGCAGAGAACCTGGAATCTGTTGTATATGATATAAGCAAAGTTGACAAGTCTCAGAAATTAAAGCAAACCCTAGAAGAATTGTTGGTGATAGAAAAAGACACACTGACACTGAAAATAAAAATGACAGAACAGGATATCAAAACTGTACTGTTCTACATGTATCAGAAACCATTGGCATTCAATTGGAAAATACATCACCAAGGTTGAGATGTTGCCTGTCAACCATTGTCTGCCCTGATGTCTTACCCTGCAGGAAACAACAGGATTTCAACAGTTAGGATTTTACAAGTGATGCTTTAGGCAAAATTAGTATTATAATTAGAAGTCATGACAATTGTACCAGGTTGAATCCAATAGGTGGAAGCCACATGTTTTACTACCAGTAATGGATGTATTTTGGGCTTACTTTAAACAACTGGAACTCCTGCTGCACATCCTCTTGTACTGCAACTTCTTCTGCTGTCTCCTTATCCTGTAGGTTAACAACACATCCATCAAGTCATTAACAACGCTTAACATCATCATAACATATTCAATTTGATGCTTTTATGCTTTAGTTGCACAAAGAGGAGTTTGTAATAAGATATGATATTCTATCTCTCTTGGTTTATCTCAGAATGATTGTTACTACGTCAGCTAAGTCTAAAATACAACATAGAATCTAACATCATTCAGCATGAATCAGTGAGTTAGATACACGATTATAGTGATGTCCCCTTTCTCAGCACCAACCATTGACGTTTGACAATTGTGACATAGTCCAAAAAGCATACTTACACAGCGACTGTTCCTAATAACAGGGTTGGCTCCAGCCCTCAGCAGTACTCTGACACACTCGGGGTGTCCTCTCCTTGCTGCTTCATGAAGGGGAGTCTCATTCTGTGGGTACAGCAAAGTGTGAGATGGTCAAATTTTAAAGTTACTATTATACACACTGAACATAACAGTCTGGCCAATTGTAACCAAATGACTACCCAGGCCCCTTTATAATTAGTCCCCCACACAAGTCCTGGTTCAATATTTAACCCGAAAGTTGGGCCAACACAGGTAAGGCTCCAACCAATACAGACATGTTGCTTGTATCAATGTATATCCTTCAGCTGTAAGTGAAGCCAGTACAGTATTATAGTAACTGTGAATCAGTAGACTACAGCATGCCCTGATAGGACACCGGGATGATTATCATTTTCTATGCCTTGTGGTTTCCTTTAATATACAAACTAAGGACAGGCACAGTTAGACAGACTGAAGTAAACAGCAAAGTTACGAAGATGTCCCGTGCGTTGACTGTTGCTCCAGCTGTGAGTAAAGCCTGTACAGTTCCTGTGTGGCCGTTGAATGCTGCGGAGTGGAGAGCTGTCCATCCCTGTACAGAGACAAGAGTAGAGGAGCTCCATGTAAGATTAGGGTTCAGACATGTACTTGTACCAACGGTGATCTTCACAGCCTTCCAGGAACTTCCCAAACAGTGTAAGTATATGGAGGATATGAACACCGACATGAAATTTAATATAATAAATACAAACTTGTAAGAATCACTAACACAAAAAGGTGATCTAATCAACTTAATCTGCAACACTGCACACTTTGATATTAAAATGGGAAACTGTGTTTCAAAATCTCTTTAGGTTAATGAATCTGTCAAAAAAAGAAAACAGACAACATACACGACAATCGTGATCATTGACATTGACTCCCTCGGCCAGGAGCAGATCTATCCTTCAGCTGTAAGTGAAGCCTGACCAGTTCCTAATAATAGCACAGCATCTGATAGTCAGGTTACCAGGATGACAGGATAGTGATATTATCATTTTCTATGCCTTGTGGCTTCATTATACAAACTGAGGACAGGCACAGTTAGACTGACTCTGAAGTAAACAGTCAAGTTACCCCATTGGTTGGTGAGTCGATTGTTGCTCCAGCTGTGAGTAAAGCCTGTACAGTTCCTGTGTGGCCGTGCCTGGATGCAAGGTGGAGAGCAGTCCATCCCTGTACAGAGACAAGAGTAGAGGAGCTTCATGTAAGATAAGGGGTTCAGACATGTACTCGTACCAACGGTGATCTTTGCAGCCTTCCAGGAACTTCCCGTATAGTGTAAGAACATGGAGAAAATTGTTGAAGATGCACTTACTAATAGATATAAACAGTGACTTGAACTTTATGTAAGGAAAGCTTGAAAGAATCAGTAGCACAAAGAGGTGTTGTGATGTAAAGATCAACTTCATCTGTTTAAACACTCCACAGTGTTTCAAAATCCTTTCATGAATTTGTTATATACAATATAATTAATGTTAAGTAATAACTTACACTGTTGTCGGCAGCATTGACCTTGACTCCCTCGGCCAGGAGCTGTTTAACTCTGTCCTCCTCACCTCGCCCGGCGGCTTCTCTCAGCTCCTGTACAACAGAAACATCCAGACATCATGAAACTACTTTGAAGAAACCGGAGCATGAAAAGAGCTTGAGACTTAATAGTTCTTGTACAACATAAACATCAAGAGCTTTAATGGTTCAAGACTTAGTAGTCTTATTCTATATATTCATGTGACAATTCTCAACATCCAACACGTCATTTACAACATAGTCGGAGCAAAGGTCAAGGTATTAATACCTTTCAAAAAAATTGTTTGTTTGTTTGTTGGTGGTGGAAAAAGTTGGATAATTGACCTGCTCATCATACTTCAGGGTTTCTACTGGTTCAGGGTGCATTTTTCTACTTGGTGCAGTCATGCTAGTTATTATAAAGCCATGTTTGTTCTTGCTGACTGTGGACTTGAGAAGAAGAGTTTCACCAACCTTTTCTTTCTTCTCCATGAGTTTTTCTGCTACAGTAGTTCTGCTGTTGTGAAACACACCTGTGTATCCTGGTGATGTCCTAAGTCTGCTGGGCCAGATTCAGTCCATTCTAATGCAGTTTTCCTGCATTCTGTGTAAAAGAGGTCAGACAAACAGTTATGTAGTTACCGCTCCATCCGCCATTTTGGTTACAAGGTCAGAAGGTCACAGGTGCTTTTGTTGGGCACAGGTACCGTTACCGTAACAAGGCAAACAACACAGTGTCGGCTCCTTTTATTTGCTGTTCACAGCAAAATGAACAATGTGGAAATGTGTCCCTGAGATGGATACTAGACTAAGTATTGTTTGTAATGTTTCTTATATCAGTAACTAAGTTGAGTTAACCACCAGTGTCAGGGCAACACAACACAGCAAGCGTCACACACGGACTCCCTGTGTGTATATCAACACACAGCAGCAAACAATGCACCCAGCTTCAGTTTAACAATTACAACAACAGAGTCAGACCTGTTCACATTTTATGGTAACTGTATAATGTACTGAAAAACACCTGTAGTTAGTTATGAAAGGTGGAATGGTGTGAAGTTATACTACATGAATTACACAAGCTTACTCGGATGTCACTTTTATAAATAGTTTTATGGCAGAAACAAATTTTATTTCATACCTTTGAAAGGCTTTAACATCTAAGTCAATGTAAAATATTTTTCTCATTATTGTAGTGAGAGCCTGACCTTAATAACCTATAATAAATACATAAAATGGTGTAAAAATCAGGCTTATGCAAGTTGTTGACATTCCTGAATAAGAATGATTATAGAGGGGAACTTTATTGCACGACAATTGCACATGGTACAATGTATGGCAAACTACAGAGTAACAACAATAAAATAAGTGTGTTGCATAAGACCTAATGTCGAATAAAACCTAACATATCTATATCATAATTATTCAAATAATAAGGGATATCACAAGTCTTTGATATAGTGTTACAATCGGGTGGGCTAATCACAAGTTTTGGCATTTTTTCTAGTAGCAAAGCATTCCTTTATATATCTATTTTTGCGTTGTGGGGACCATTACTTGTAAAGATATATTCAAATCTGTCTCCAACAACGAGACTCTTAAAATCTATGGTACTTGATTCGAGAAATGTAAATAGCTTGTTATGTATAACATCATATTTGGTACATTCCATAACAAAATGAAATTCATTTTCTACATGCTTTGGACAAAATGGACATAACCTTTGGTCAGGGATTATATGAAGCCCAGTTTTATTTCATACTATTGAAAGGCTTTAGCATGTAAGTGAACCTGAGGATAATGAGTAATGTAAAATGGTGTAAAAATAAGGCTTATGGAAGTTATTGACATTTCTGAGCAAGAATGATTAATTTAAAAAAAAGAAAAGCCAAGAAAGCTCTGTGCAGCCCAGCTCTCAATAACTGAAAAATTCCTCCACTGTTGACAGGGAAAAGGTTAACTTGTCAATACCCTTTTCTCAATTTTACGGTATCTCACAGTAAGGCCACACCAATTTAATTTCTTGGTTAACGGATTTTTCTAGAAAAATAATGGAGCGAGCGGGCGAAAAAAATAAAAATAGGCCTAGGCATCCTATTATGGCCCAAAATGGTACGATAGGAGCCATGAAGTCAACACACCAGGCTGGTTCAAAATTTAAACAATGAATTTTGAACTTTTAATGATACCACTGCATTGAAAGATGGAATGACTGTAACAAGTAGTAAGAAAGGGACAGTTTTCAACTGTTCAGGGCAAAATATGAGCATTTTGCAGTTGATTCTGAATTTTTATTTTTATTTGCAAATCAGAAAAAAATGAAGCGGGCAAACCCGTTAACCAAGAAATTAAATTGGTGTGGCCTTACAGTATTTTTGTTTTTTCGGCATCAGTAGAAAGACTGAACAAACAACACAACATACACAGCTCCTACACGGTGCAACATCGATTATGATACTCTGTCTGAACTGTAGTTCTGTACAAGTGGGGGGGGGGGTTGGTACACGCCCACACTTTCGTATTTCTATGATAAAACTGAAGATTTCTTCCCTCAATACCCACAGGGCCCGTCTTTAAGACTAGAATGGAGATCAAAGGTGGTACAACATTCTGAGTTTTTAGGTTCCAGAAGTATATATATATGAATTGAAGCTCCTTGGTTTAGGTCTAAGGTGTTTAACGTTAAAAGTGCTCCGAAGTTACCTTGCACGAGACCCTGGATCTATCTACATTCTCTCAAGACTTTTCTGACTTACCTTTAAGTGTTCTAGGGAAGATTTTGAAGTTCTTCTGGTCTGGAGAAACCGCCACAAGGCAAGAAGTTCCTCTTTTCAAACCGTGGTTACTTCCGGGTTGGTCACGTGACGGCCACTCCCTCCAGGTGAGCTGCAGTACCCAGATCGGCGCCAGGCGACGTTTTTGCACACAGGGTTCACAACTTCACAATTTAAAATCATATACCTACATAAATAAAGCTAGAATATCATGTGGATTATCCTGTTAATCAATAAAGAAGGTGGCTAAGGACAGACCCAGATGTAAGGAGAAAGTCATGGCCTTATGTCTGACAAGGGATGTGGTGGTCTTATATGAATAAAAGAGTGACTAAATGTCAAGCTTTGTCTAGGTGTCTTGCATTTATGAACCCGGGCTAGCCACTATAGGCTTATGAGACACATCATCATCTAAAAATACAGAATAATGAAATTATACATAAATCAAGAGAACAGATGTTAAGATTGACAAAACCAACCAATACTCATCAATATATAATTATACTTATGTGGGAAAATGTGTGTAAAATACATGCACATCCCTGAAGGAAGGAATAATATATCAGATGAAGGTTTTGTCATCCAACCATTTGGAACTATTACAAAGTGTCCTCCATAGAACTTCTCAACTTACAACATAGTCGTTGGAAAAGGTGCCAATAATAATACTGTCAAAGATGTTGTGTTATACATGGTGAAGTACATCATACCATACACAAATAAATTGTGACTTAACTTATCATATCAACAAGGTGGTGCATAGGACAAATATTAACATCCGAATGATTTGACTCTGGTACCAAATGTGCTGTACATTTACAACTCTTCAATTGGTTAGTTCCAATGGAATGTATAGCAATGCTGAACTGGGAGATGGACATGAAAATAACTCTGAAGTCAGATTCAAGTTTTCCTTTTAACCTCCTCTCCAAATTCTCACTAGAAATGACAGAAAACTGTGGAAATGGTGTAACCAGGATTTCAGCACCAAGGACAAACTACATTTAGTGAGCTAACTTTTCTAAAACTCACACCAGATCCAAAATTGGACAAAATAACATTAAAATTGATTCAGTTTTACTTATCATGAGTTACATTACCCAATCAGAAAGTTGACATCTCTTGATTGACACATACTTGCTGACCAATCAGAAAGTAATATATCATGACTGACACATAGAAATGCAATGCAAATGCAGTATGGAAATAATTCATGTATTAGATTATTATGTAATCACAGCATTGTCCAATCTTGCTTGCCATATTAATCACTAGTGCAATCAGCGCAGGGGCCAGTCTATGATGCTGTTGTATGTACTACTACTAGTATTGTGCATTACAGGGGTAAAGCCATAATAAAGTAGTCATACTTAATGATTCACAAAATACCAGTCACAAAATATCAGTTTAATTCTTGTTTTCGTAGTTGGAACACAGCAGCAACAAAGGCAACCCTCAGCACATTATTTAAAGCTTAATGATATTCAAGACACACATAGAAATGGTTTGTAGAGTTATGCTGTATCAATGAATGGTAGGATTAGAATTATAAATGTTGCAATTGATATTGTAAAAAGATCAAATAACATCAATAAAACATCTAGATATAGTTAGGCTTTGAATGAATGTTGCATGTTAACTAACATTCCGTAGTTTTCATTCTAAGCCTGGATAGTGAGTGATATTATACATATAAACCTGTGATCTCTTGACATTCCTTGTTATTATGCTGTAAGGGTTGCGCAGCTTCAGTGAAGACAGTTCAGTTATATAACCTCATTATGTGTGCAAAGTACATCCACGGGGCCATAACGTTTCCAAGGCACAAGTGTTTTTATTCCGATTTTAAGAAAACATGACACAGCAAAAGTACAGCATGCAAGTACATGTATACATGTAGATGGCATCGTTTGATCTGGGGCAAAAGCATCAGGTGTGGATTAATGTTAAAAGTGTTTGTTGACCTTTGCCTTCACTTTTACAACTAATTTGGCAAAACATGTAACAGCTTACACATATCACTTGAATGTAAAAAAATCAATCAGCTCAAACATCTGCCTATATATTATCTTATACAATTCAGTCTACTGATAATTACATGTGTCAAAAACAATCAATTCTTTCTAAAATCTGCTGTATCAAATCCTAATGGTTTTAAAACACACTCGTATGAGCTGGAGCTTCATCAACAAAATTATGTCATCTATCTTTTCAAAAAACATCAAAGACATGTATACAATTCAGTCTACGCCAGAAAATCACAACAGAGTCAAGTACAGTCAACTCTAAAATATGTTGTATCGAATATACAGTCATGTACTATCAGTTCTAAAACACACAGACAAACATCATTAAAACATAATATATACTGTACATTGTATATAAAATCCAATCTAACCCTAAATCTTACAATTTCAAGTCAAATCCAATCACATCATGCGAAGCAGGTGGCAGCATCAACTTTAACCAAATGGAAAATCTTCTGTATCAAATCCTGACACTTCTAGAACATACAGTAGTATGAAATCTAATGTTGCATAACAATAACATAAGAGGTTATAAGTACAAGAGTGTGTTAAGATATATTGTGTAGAATCTTAGGCCACACCGATTTATTTTTATGGATGACATCCGCGCGCGCATTGATTTTCGCCCGATCTCAAAAAAAAAAAAAAGAAAGATCACGTATTCCGAGGCTCTGGCCTGGCTTTAGGCCTGGGTAGTGCATGGTGGTCATAACTCTGGTTGACGGCAGCCAGGCTACCGAAGCTCCAAGACTCAAGAACTCAGTACATACGTACAGCAGTATCGATTCATATATTCCGCAAAAATCCAGCATGTGTCGGCCTGTCGTATACGTCGCTATGTAATGCGCCAAATTCACAATACCAGGTTTGTATTTCTGTGGTTTTGTAGCATTTTTATTTTTGGCCGGATTTTTATTTTTTTCGCCTGCGCGCACTAGTTTGGGGGTCTTCAGAGGATGTCATCCATAAAATTAAATCGGTGTGGCCTTATAAAGTAAGAAATGTTGATTGTTCTCAAAGTGGGGATACCTGTTCATGATTCAGCACGAGTGACATAAGGATCCAGATTCGAATCAAGTACAAATTGTGGGTTCTGGTGGCCAAAACTTTAAGATTTAAGGCCAGTGAAATCAAGTCAGATTGTGACCTGAGTTATGGGTGAAATTCTGTGGTTAAAATCTCAGCCCTCTAGGCCAAAGGTTTGGAGGAGCTTGCTGTGTGATGCAGCCCAGTACTCTGAGTCCAGAAGCTTCTGCTTCAAACTTTGTGCTGCTTGAAACTCCCTTCTTCCATCCTGCAGTATGTCGATGACACGATCAGCCAACGTTTGGGCAGCTTTGTCACCATCCTCATCGATCTTAACGATCGTGCGGTCGAACTCGGGGTCTTGCTTCTTCAGGAACTCTGCAAGACCAGATTTGTTGGAAATCACAACTGGCACCCCTGCGGCGATGGCCTCCAGACCAATCAGTCCGAATGGCTCTGCACGAGACGGCATCAGGACGACATCGGCCTTTCCCATGTCCTCACACAGCTCTTCCTGTGTGGCGTACTCCAGGGGAGTGAAGAAGACGATGTTACGCGTATTGGCTTCAATGATGCTCCTGCTTGCTTGAAAATCGTCACGTCTGATGCCTCGAAGTCGCCACTTTGTGTGGGGTAGTTTGTTGATCACCATGCCCATGGTCTCCGCAGACAGATCAACGCCTTTCAGCCTCTCCACACCCTTGACCCTGCCGATGGACAGCACCACTTTTGTTTTTGTGTCAACGGGTGGCTTCAGTTTCATATCGATGAAGATGTCAGAAGGCTTTGGCAGGAGCTCGTGATGTTTAAGTGTTAGCTGCTTTGTCTGATGCCTGTAGTAGTCATACATCAATGGACCAACCGAGAAGATGACATCAGCATGTCGTAGGTCATCCAGAATGTTACCGATCTCCTCTTCAATTTTCAACACCTTCTCATCATCCTTGTACTGACTGGTGTCTTCTGGCATCACGTGAGTGACCTGAATGACTTTGGCGTCAGGAAAGCGTTCCTTGATCCGTCTTGCTGCGTGGCTTGTGACGTGTACGTGGCCCACAATGAAGTCTACGTGTGAGGGAAGGTCTGGATATCTGGTCTGGTGGTCAAAGGTCAGCCAGGAGAGCTCTTCCTTTCTCAGATCACGTTTAAACCTTTCTGGGAAAACCAGCTGAATTCCATCCTCATCCGCGTCTTCCTTGTCTTGTTGTGTGGCATTCAGGACTGTGCAAAGGACCTTTGCTCCTTTTGAAGCCAGAAAGCACCCCATCTGTCGGTTGACTGTGGATATACCACCCTTGCTGGTCCCATACTCATCATTGAGCAGCAGCACCAAAGGCCTTCTTCCAGATCCTAGAAATCAGGTCAAAAACAAGAAAACACTCACTTACCTGGTCACCTGAAATTGCTTTATTTACACGTATGTCAAAAACCATCTTGTGAAGCTAATACTAACGTAAACCATTTCAAAGTATTTGAATGTATAGATGTGGAGAAAATATCAGGATTTTTTAAATTTGTAAAAAGTACAAGCTGCAGGTAGTTGGCAACATCCTATTGTGTGTGAGAGCTTTACATCAACTGAAGTATCTATATCAGCAGCCATTTAGCATCTTGCATATATTACAGAATATCTTAAATTTGAATACTGACTGTGGCTGAGAGCTGCCTATATTTGACTCAGTAAGTTTTAAGCTGCCTGGTGTTTTTGTTAATCCCTGTATTTTCCTATCATTCTTTTTGATCAATGTTGTAAAAAAAATTCTACTGCCAGTAAACAAAAAAAAAACAGAAGGCAAGGAGACTGTACCAGGTTGCTCGGCTCCATCTTGACTTGTTGACTTCTGGCTGCCTTGTAGTTTTTCCACCAGAGCTTTCAAACTTTGGTTTTCCTCCATCAGCTGTGCCAGCTGCTCCTCCTGACGCCCCTCACCAGAAGACCCTCCGGCTGCCGGGCGCTTGGCTGGTGGCCCGCCTGATGTATCTGCTGGCCGCTTAACTGGCTGGGCCTGTAAAAGCAAGCAAATTGGAACTTTTTAGCAATACATGTAGGTAGATATAGAAAAATATGGTAAATTGTACACGTTGAAGCCAACTTGGTGCCAATACCTTAACCATGCCTGCCTCCTTTGCCAGACGGTCCATACCAAAGTCACTCAGCTCCTGCTGAAGCTTGTCCATGGACGCTTCACTGTCTGTCTCCATCCACTTCAACAGCACCTTGTTGGCCTGAGACCTTGCCGTTTGGGTCTTTGAAGCCTAACAGTAGAAGGGTAAAAATACAATGACGCAAGGATTGTTGTGTTTTGTAGAAAGTATAACACTTACCGACTAGTAGTAGCAACATTCATACACATCAAGTGTATAGAATATACTCTCAAAAACAATCATAGCCACCTTTCAGACTCAAACAAAACATTCATCAAATGTTATCAGAACCAAAATATTTACTTGGATAATGTTCAGCTCATCTGCAGAAAGCCCAAGTGCTCCGGCCAGATCCTCCACCTCGTGTGTTTTGGTCACGTTTTGCGAGAAACGGGAGAAGAGCTTCCTCAGCTCTTTATCTATAATAGAAGAAACATTGACATTATTTGTGATGCATTGTTGGCATCCTTTCGTCTCTTGAGACGATGGAGTATGCGCCGTGGTTCAGGATGTCTTCATGCATTGCCTGTTGTGATGCATTATAACTGCAATAACATACATTTCAATTTTAAAAATTATTTTAAAAGTATGCAGTATAGAGTGGATAACTTTTGATTTTAAGCAAAATTCATGATCTAAGTGATAAAAAATCATATCATGTACACCCACATGACTGTTTACACACAGTGCAATCTTCATGTTTTTTTAGTCTCTTGATCTTATCGATATTGAGGCACATCGATAACTGCTGGTTCTGCAGCAAAAATATATGTACCTACAAATGCTGCCAGAGGCACATCAATCTTTAATAATAAATAATCTTGCCTTTCCCCTCGGTACATACCTTCCTTTTTCTTTAGCTCTGTTCTGACGAAGTCCATGATGGCAGCTGTGCCTTTCTCACAGACATCAGGAGGGGGATATGTCAGGGGGTTGTCTTTCATGTTCATCTCCACAAGTCGGGCCATTCGGCTCAGAGTCAGGGGAAGGCGGGAAATCCTGTTATCTGACAAGTGGAGCTGCCTGATGTTGGACAGGTTCATGATTTGTTCAGGAACTGATGTGAATCTGTTTCCAGCAATGTTTAGCTCCAACAGTTCTGACAGTTCCCCAACACCATCCGGCAGTGACTCCAGGCCACTCTCCCGAAGATCTAAGACTTGTAGGTTCTTCAGTCTGCCGATGTCTTCAGGTACAAGTGAAGGTTTGCCCTCCCCAGCCCAGTTCCCCATGTATAGCTTCTCCAGACCCTCCAGCTGCAGCACCTGTCTGGGGAACTCATCAAACTGACAATTACTGATATAAAGCCACGTCAGTCCTGTGAGCTTAGATATCTTGTCAGGGAGACACTTGAGGGGGTTGCCACTGATGTCCAAGACCTGAAGGTGAAGAAGTGAACAGACTTCTTCTGGTATCTCTTTGAATACATTGTTCCAGATGTTGAGATACTGAAGTTGTTTTAACCTGGAGAATCCATCAGGCAATGTCTCCAACTTGTTGTGTGACAAGTCCATGTGCTGTAGGTTAGGTAACGTGGTGATTGTTTGGGGCACTTGTGTCAGCAGGTTGTTGTCAAGTTTAAGTTCACGAAGCTTCTGTAGTTGCCCTATCTCCTCAGGTATGCTCTTCAGCCTGTTGTCAGACAGGACAAGACGTTCGACATCTCTGTTGTCAAACACCTCGGCTGGCACGGAGGTCAGTCCTTTGTCACGGAGGTTGATAGTGAGCAAGCCATCAACCACTTTAGGTTGGAGAGCTAAAAAAGTTGGAAAGAAATTTCTTTCAAATAAACTTTACAGGTTTTAGTGGATGCAGAAAAGATTTCAAAGCACATGTGACGGTATTGATACTAGTTATTATATATATGTGTGTGTGTGTGTGTGTGTGTGTGTGTGTGTATACAACTTCACTAGAAAGCAGATAAAGAACAGAGATAGAATACAGAATAATATATTATTGCAACATGATCCTACCTTAGTTATTAAACAATATAATGCAACATACTAGTGATCGAGAGAGTGGGGGGGGGAGAGTAACTGAGAGAGGGGGGGAGAACAAAAAGAGAGAAAATGTTATGACATCATCATGACATTTACACAGAACAGGATAACTGTACTCCTCTATCAGAAACCATCAGTTTGCAATGGAAAATACATCACCAGACAGCGCTGTTGAGATGCTTCGTCTGCCCTGATGTCTTACCCTGCAGGAAACAACAGGATTTCAACAGTTTGAATTTTATAATTCTATACCATGCTTTAGGCAAATTAGAACAAAATGTATAACAAGTGTAACAAGTGTTTGACATGATATGTACCAGTAATGCAGTAGTTACAAGCCACATGTTTTACTACCAGTAATGAATGTATTTTGGGCTTACTTTGAACAACTGGAACACCTGCTGCACATCCTCTTGTACTGCAACTTCTTCTGCTGACTCCTTATCCTGTAGGTTAAGTCAACACAAAGTCTTACAGGGTATGCCTGGAAAGCAGTGCGTATAGCAATGAGTTGTCCACCCTGTCTAAATAAAACAGATATAAATCAATGAACACATCCATGAGCCTGCATCCATGAAGCCAACAACACTAAACAATGATCGTAACATATTGATGCTTGCCTTTTTTATGTTTTTGTTGCAAAAAAAGGAGTTTGTCATAAGATGATGTTATTTATTCTCTTGATTTATCTCAGAATGACTACTATGTCAGCTACATTGTAAGTCTAAAATACAACATCTAACAACATAATGCAGCATGAAACAGTTAGATACACGTTAGTGATGTCCCCTTCCTCAGTGCCAATGATTGTTATGTGACATGTGATAATGTCCAAAACACAGTCACTTACATCGTTCCTTATGACAGTGTTGGCTCCAGCCCTCAGCAGTACTCTGACACACTCGGGGTGTCCTCTCCTTGCTGCTGCATGAAGGGGAGTCTCATTCTGTAGTACAGCAAATTTTGAGATGGTCAAATTTTAAGGCTCTGCACACTGAACATAACAGTCTGCCCATGTAAGGCCACACCGATTTAATTTTATAGATGACATCCTCTGAAGACCCCCAAACTAGTGCGCGCGGGCGAATAAAAAAAAATTCCGGCCAAAAAATAAAAATGCTACCAAACCAGTGGGGAATACAAAGCTGGTATTGTGAATTTGCGGCAGTACATAGCGACATATACGACAAGCCGGCACAACCTGGCTTTTTGCGGCATTTATGAATCGGTACTGTACTTATGTACTGAGTTCTTGAGTCGAGCTTCGAATTCGATAGCCTAGGTGCCCGGCTCAGTTTTGTCGCTGACTACCTTGGACTACCCATGCCTAGAGCCAGGTCAGAGCCTCGGTGGAGGTGATCTTTTTTTATATTTCAGTCCATACCAATTGGTATGGATGAAATATATTGTGTTCTCTCATGTTTCTCCTTCTTCTTCTTCTCCTGCCAAACAGTCAAAGGGATTCAACTCCACCATCATTCAGCCAAATGACTTGAAATTTGGCATGGAGGTAGAGTGGGCCAATACCCCCAGGCGTTTTTTTCATTTTTTTGATACATGCCTTAGAAAAATTTTTATGAAGGTTTTTTGGGGCGTTTTTTGACAAAAAATGGATTTTTGGATCCTGAGCCCTGGTTTTACAACCAAATGATCTGAAATTCGGTATAAGGGTACCTTGAACATGTGTCTACAGAATAGCAGTCACATATTTGGCATACACTACTTCCAAATGACTCATTTGGAGGAGTTTAATGGCTATTTTCAGCAAAAAAAGGGCCAAAAGTGCTATACCCGTTCCATGTTCTATCTAAAGAATGGCTCGTTCCATCTGCCGTTGGCCATGGAACATGTGTTCCATTGCGGGTTACCTGAGGTCACATTGCATGTAAGTCGTGCGCAATGACCCACACATTCAATTTTATGTGCCTAAGACCTTCAAAATGTATCAAATCTCATCATTGTTAGTATTTTCATACCTGTAATAAGACTAGTAAAGCTTTCGAGATTCAATAAGACTCAGTTACATAGCTACTATATAATTCATTTATTTGAGAGTCTTTGCCAGTTTTGCACTGGGGTAAGTTTGGAATAGTCCACTTTTGCGTGGGAGGGAAATGGACTGAAATATGCTGTATTTGCTCCCAAGCAAATGTCGGCCTCTCTAGTTTTTTTTTTTTGAGGGCGACGGGAAAATCAATGCGCGCGCGGATGTCATCCATAAAATTAAGTCGGTGTGGCCTAACCAAATGACTACACAGGCCCCTTTTAAGTCCCCCACAGAAGTCCTGGTTCAAAAATTTAACCTGAAAGTTGGGCCAACACAAGGCAAGTAGCACAAGTGAGGCTCCAACCAATACATGTGGCTTGTATCAATGTAGCCTTCAGCTGTAAGTGAAGCCTGTACAACAGTAACTGTGAATCAGTAGACTACAGCATGCCCTGATAGGACACCGGGATGATTATCATTTTCTATGCCTTGTGGTTTCCTTCAAAATACAAACTAAGGACAGGCACTGTGAGTTAGACAGACTCTGATGTAAACAGCAAAGTTACCAAGTCGCTTCGTGCATCGATTGTTGCTCCAGCTGTGAGTAAAGCCTGTACAGTTCCTGTGTGGCCGTGCTCGGATGCACAGTGGAGAGCAGTCCCTCCCTGTACAGAGACAAGAGTAGAGGAGCTCCATGTAAGACATGTCTTGTACCAACCATGACTTCTGCAGAACTTCCAGTATAGTGTAAGAACATGGATGACATGAAGAAGGTCAAGATCTGATGGTGATCTGATGTAAAGATCAAGGTCATCTGTAAACATCTTTTCTTTAATGATGAAAGGAAAACTAAGTTTCATAAAGTCACTTGACAACTTCATAAAGAATGTTGCCATTAACATTTAGTAATAGGTGACTAAGTGTTTGACAATCGTTCATATAAAGCCCGTACAGTATACTATGAACAAAGTAAAATAAAAACAAACAAACAAACAAACGATTCCTATGAGTATAGCACAGTACCTGACAGTCATGACATCAGTGGCTTTATTATTTACTAGTATCATTGATACAAAGTCAGGACAGGCACAGTTAGACAGACTCTTACTGTAAGTAAACTGTTACAGCAAAGTTACCCAGTAGTTTCGTGCGTCGACTGTTGCTCCAGCTGTGAGTAAAGCCTGTACAGTTCCTGTGTGGCCGTACCTGGATGCAGAGTGGAGAGCAGTCCATTCCTGTACAGACACAAGAGTAGAGGAGCTTCATGTAAGATTAGGGTTCAGACATGTACTTGTACCAACAATGACTTCTGCAGCCTTCCAGGAACTTCCCGTATAGTGTAAGTACATGGAGAAAATTGTTCAAGATGCACTTACTAATAGATATAAACAGTGGCTTGAACTTTATATAACTTATTTATAAGGAAAGCTTGAAAGAATCAGTAGCACAAAGAGGTGTTGTGATGTAAAGATCAACTTCATCTGTTTAAACACTCCACAGTGTTTCAAAATCCTTTCATGAATTTGTTGTATACAATATAATTAATGTTATATAATAACTTACGCTGTTGTCGGCAGCATTGACATTGACTCCCTCGGCCAGGAGCTGTTTAACTCTGTCCTCCTCACCTCGCCCGGCAGCTTTTCTCAGCTCCTGTACAACAGAAACATCCAGACATCATGAAACTACTTTGAAGAAACCGGAGCATGAAAAGAGCTTTAAGTGCTTGAGACTTAATAGTTCCTGTACAACATAAACATCGAAGAGCTTATATAAATTAATGGTTCAAGACTTAAGAGTGATCTTATTCTATATATTCATGTGACGATTCTCAACATCCAACACGTCATTTACAACTAAGTCAGAGCAAAGGTCAAGGTATAATACCTTTCAAAAAATTTTTTTTGTTTGTTGGTGGTGGAAAAAGTTGGACAATTGACCTGCTCATTATACTTCAGGGTTTCTACTGGTTCAGGGTGCATTTTTCTACTTTGTGCAGTCAGGCTAGTTAAGCTATGTTTGTTCTTGCTGACTGTAGACTTGAGAAGAAGAGTTTCACCAACCTGTTCTTTCTTCTCCATGAGTTTTTTTGCCGTAGTTCTACTGTTGTGAAACACACTGATGTATCCTGGTGATGTCCTAAGTCTGCTGGGCCAGATTTAGTCCATTCTGATGCAGTTTTCCTGCATTCTATATAAGGCCACAGCAAGTAAATTTTATGGATGACATCCTCTGCAGACTCCAAATCTAATGGGAGCGGGCGAAAAAAAAAACAAGGCGGGCCGAAAAAAACAAGGTTCCTACATTTTTAAATTTTGACTCAATCATTCTACAGATGGTTTTGATTCAGTGGGAACATCACATATACACAGCCAGCATCACATATCACTGCATCAAAGTAAGAAATAAAACATGAAATCAAAGCATTTTCTTGTCTCCTCTCTTCATAGTTATCTGCCATCCACCTTTCGGCATGGCAACAGACATCTTTGCCGAATTCGGCATGTTGACCACTGTCAGAAGGCAACAAAATTTCTTGTTTTTTTTTCTTCAAAATCAGGCGAAAATTAATGCGCGCGCCGATGTCATCCATAAAAATTACTTGCTGTGGCCTAAAAGGGTAAGATCACACCAGCAGTTATGGCCGCAGAACACAGTATTAATGGGCGACCCCCGGGGTCTATGACGCGGGTATAGAAAGTAGTGCAGACAAACCTCTTGCATCCTGGCCAGAGTGACTTATGTCAGAGGCAGCCATGAATGAACTGTGCTGTGTGGCATAGAAAGATATTGGCTTGTACACCGTATGATTTGGATTGGGAAGATTTCCCTGTTCGTGTATAAATGCGCGGCATTACATGTACGCAACCACGTTCCAGGGTGAGCCGACTGCAGTTCCGTTGACCCCGGTAGAGGGCCAAATCAAAGTGGTCGTCATTATGTAAAAAAACGATAGCTTTTTTTGGTTTTCAGTTATTTTGTAGAATATACCGTATATTTCAACATATTAGTTGGTCGTGATTCTCTAGTGCACCCTACTATAATTTTTATTGCGTCGAAGTGAGTCACCTCGGGTTGCTTAACTATAGGAATCCCCATAGGGCGAAAACTGTGTTCTGCCACCTTATGTAGTTACCGCTCCATCCGCCATTTTGGTTACAAGGTCAGAAGGTCACAGGTGCTTTTGTTGGGCACAGGTACCGTAACAAGGCAAACAACACAGTGTCGGCTCCTTTTGATTCGCTGTTCACAACAAAATGAACAAAATAAAGGAAATGTGGAAATGTGTCCCTTGTTTCTGATGTTTCTTATAAGTTGAGAAACTGCTAGCTTCAGTAACAGTCCCAAGGGCAACACAACACAGCAGGCGTCACGCATGCATGGACTCCCTGTGTGTGTATCAACACACATTAGCAGCAAACAATGTACCCAGATTCAGTTACAATAAGTCAAACTGGTTCATGTTTAACGTTTAATGGTTGTACTAAAAAAACACCTGGTGGAATGGTGTGAACTGCTTTAATAATACACAGTAAAGTAATACTACATGAATCACACAAGCTTGGATGTCACTTTTGTAAAGTTTTATGGCAGAAACATGTTTTATTTCATACTATTGAAAGGCTTTAGCATCTAAGTCAATCAAAAATCTTTTTCTCATTATTGTAGTGGAAGCCTGACCGAAACCTGAGGATAATAATGTAAAATGGTGTAAAAATATGGCTTTAAAGTTGTTGACATTTCTGAGCAAGAATGATTAAATTAAAAAAAGAATGGCCAAGATAACTTAAGCTCTGTGCAGCCCAGCTCTCAATAACAACATTTATCAACTGTTCACAGGGAACAGGTTAGCCGCGGCGACTGTTGCAGGGCTTCTCTTGCTTGCAGTCTTTTACATAGAAGCCCTGCAACATTCGCCGCGGCTAGGAACAGGTTAACTTGTCAATAGTATACCCTTTTCTCAATTTTACGGTATCTCACAGTAATTTAGTTCTTTGTAATAAGCGCTTTTTGTGTTTTAAAGCCTTCTCAATTCAGCCAAATATGGATGCTTACAGGCTTTTTTGTGTACTTGTATGGTACAAATAAACCAGTCTCTCTCTCTCTCTCTTTTTTGGCATCAGTAGAAAGGCTCAACAAACAGCACAACACCGCTCCTGCACTCCCGGTGGAACATGTGAGCTTACTAGTAACTGTATAACTCCGTGTGTACTGTAGTTCTGTACAACTACAAGTTTCAGGCAGGGGTGGGAGGGAAGGGGGGCTGGTACACGCCCACGCGTTCGTATTTCTTCCCTCAATAACCCCACAACCCGTATTCAAGATAAAATGTGGTACAAGAGTTTTTTTTTAGGTTCCAGTAGTTTACGTATTTTAAGCTGCTTGGTTCCAGAGTTCCAGTCTCTTTTTATAATACTTAAGTTTAAGCAATGGCGTTGTTTGAGGTGTTTAAAAGTGCCCCAAAGTTAAGAAGGAACCTTGCACGAGACCCTGAATCTACATCCCCTCAAGACTTTTCTGACTTACCTTAAAGTGTTCTAGGGAAGATTTTGAAGTTCTTTTGGCCTGTAGAAACCAACACGAGGGAAGAAGTTCCTCTTTTCTTTCCAAACCGTGCTTACTTCCGGGTTGGTCACGTGACGGCCACTCCCGGCAGGTGAGCTGTGCTGCAGTACCCAGATCGACGCCAGGCGGCGCTTGTGCGCAGAGGGTTCACAACGGTATCAAAATCATATGCGCGCAGAAATAAAGCTAGAATATCATCTTCTTACAGCCTCTTATGTTAATAAGGGAGTGGAGATGTTTCTAGTTTGTCTGTGTGCACATACATGTATGTCTCTGTGTGTCTACTAGTAATTGCCATACATTCATACAGTTGTGTCATTTCTCTGGGAAACTGGAAACACCATGCAAACCAGTGTGGCATCTCTGACTGCCTTATTGCCATGGTAACAGGTATGAAGTATTTGTGCCATGTTTCCAGCATAGAAGAACAAATATTTACATCCGATTCTGGTACCAAATGTGCTGTAAATTTACAACTCTTCAATGGAATAAATGAATAGCAATGCTGAACTGCAAGATCAAAATAAAAACTCTGTGTAGTCAGATTCAAATTTTCCTTCCAGACTACTTTCCAAATTTTCACCAGAAATGACAGAAAACTGAGGAAATGGTGTAACCATGATTTCAGCACCAAGGACAAACTCTTTGGCTACATTTAGAAATTTTCTAAAACTCTCACTAAACCCAAAATCGGACAAAACAAATGAAGTAAAAACTGTTTCAATGTCACTTAAGTTACATTAACCAATCAGAAACAACATGTGAGGGTGGTTGAAGGAAACCTCATTTTGTGTTCCTCTGTTGGAGACACAAAGAATGTGGCAGTGAACCTTCGTGATACCAACAATCCAGTCTCTAATTAATTTACGTGTGAGGATCATTGGATGTACCTTGAGTTATTAACCTTTGTCTTCACTTATATAACTAATGGTAGAAATTAATGAAAACTTCACTACTAGGTTTGCCATCTTTGATTGCCTTGTTGTCCCATCAACAGGCAAAAACTATTTCCCATCATTTTCCAGTTCTTGTAAAGAAGGTTTCTTAAAGACAACACTGACACATAATGCAATGTTTGCAAAAGTTCAGATGTATTCAAATTGATAAGGTGTAACATTAATTTAAAAATACTCCAGTTATTATGCTTCATTAAAATACTCCAGTTATTATGCTTCATTAAAATAACCCAGTTATCAAAATTCATTCTTGTGCTTACAACCAAATATTTACATCAGATGCTACAGTAGAATAAGATGTTGATGATTTTTACCTTGTATCTTTATACCAAGGACATTCTAAAATCTGATGCCAAAGTTTTCACAAGTTTTACACACATCTAGCCCCTATCAAACAAAATATTAGATGTCATTGTGTTTGACAGTTTGTCAAAGGTTACTTTGGTAAGTCACCTTTCTGGAAACATATGATGAAGTTGATTTAAAATTTACATTTTCCATGACAAACATCATTCTGTATGATATATCAACAATCAAAGTACTGAGCATATCCCTGTCTACACTGTACCTGCCCTACATACAGTATCCCTGCCTACCTACCTGAGCACATCATTGTAATAGAAATGAATATTGCATGTGAAGAGTTAATATTCCATATTACACATATGAACCAATGATACATTGTTCAGGCCTATATGGGGGCACACAGCTTTGGGCATACAGGCCCATTGCAGGGCCCTTGGGAAAGCACTTTACACCAAAGTCATCATTCTGGTAAAAATGGCTTACTAGGTTCTATAAGTCCTTAGATCTAGCTTCTAGTACATTGTATGTCCAATCCTCTGATCAGACGTAAAGCCTGGCGAAGGTTAACTTTTGTAACTCACATTATCTACATGGTGTTGAGCTGATCCACAGTGTCCTGTAGCCCTGTCTTAGTCAGAGCTTCCAGAAGTACCTGTAAAGTCGGCAGCGTTGCCTCTTCGTTTCCGCCACTGCTCCAACATGTCCATGCAACAGTCCTTGGCATCACGGTTGGCTTGCTTGTACTGAATCGCGTCGATGGCCGGTCGGGTGAATCCCAGGAGGTGAGCCAGGTTTATCCAGTCAGTGCTGACCTTCTCTTTGATGAAGAAGAAGTGTCTACTGACATCTGGTGGGGATGGAAGGAGAGGAAATTTGATATTTAGCTCAGTTATCGTGCCCTGCCAATTTGTATTTACTGGAACAAAAAATACCGGTATTTTACAAAATGAACTGGTTTACATGAGGCTTAATAATGATAGTACCATTTTGAAGAAATTTCATCGTTGAAAATAAAACAAAATGTACTACCACAGAAATGTAATTACGCTTTTCAACATTTGTGACCACCTACCTTCACTGTCGCTAGGTCCAGCTTCAGCTCCACCATCTACGATAAACAATGGAAGATAATTACATGTTTAGAGTTAAAACTTAAGATCCAACAGGCAACACAAACTAAAGTTTTAACTCTAAACATGTAACTACCAACACAAATGAACTTTCATGTTACTTTTAAATCATCAAGACGCAGTCATACATCAAGACCATATCAAAATTCTCTGCCTACATCATGAGTTATTTACTCTCTCTTCATAAAACATCTTTGAACAACTTTGTGCAGACAACATATATAAGTGAAAGGTTACTAGCTGTTCAAAATCAAAATGTGAAAATGTGTAAAGGACAAGAATGTTATACTTGAACAGGCGTGACTAAAATCTGAGGTGACCTTACATAAACGCCTTTTACAGCTGCAGACAACGTTGCTGTCCTCCGTCTCTGGATACAGCTGCAGGTTCAGCTGCACCCACCTACTATCCGGGTGTCTCTTGATATTCAGGTGGAACGACGGGTAGATCCTGTTGCTGTCCAGGGTGTCTTCATACTCCAGTCCGCTAGGAGGCTAAAACAGTAGTTTAAACACATATAATCAATGACTGATACTGACAATTAAATAAGAAGACATCTGATTTTATTCAACAGTCAGTAAAAACTTCACCCCAAACCTGAAAGACTTGTACGGGCTTGCTGTTGTGCACCTCAGCATGCTGAGGGGCAAAATGACAAGCCCAAACATGCACCTGTGCAAGCACATCTATACCCTCGATTCGGGGAATCAATAGACGTAAAACTCGGATAAGAAGAAGTTTGTCACGAAACATTGCTGGCCCACTATTTGATGAGCTGATGATGAACAATTCACTATCCTATCAAAACGCATTTTAGAAGAAAGTCGGCATTTCAATGTTTCTACAAACTTTTAGAAAGTAAAACACAACAACGACTCAGATGCTTCTTTGCAAATAGCCTTCGGTGAGGACAATTCAATAATATTTTTCATGACAATCACCCGGATGTGTAACAGCACTCATGCAACACTCCCACAACTCACCTCTGGGTCAGCAAGATCCAGGGTTGCATTTTCCACGGAAGCCTGCAGACAGTAAATCTGGTGATCCCTGAGGCCTGGGCAGGTGATGGAATCCCACCAGTAGAACTTTGGGTCAAGCTGCGACAAATATTCCTGCAATGCCTGAACTAATATATAATCATATTAGGGGATCACTGAATTTAATATTTCTTAGTGTGATAGTGAAACATCATACATACAGAAATCAATCTAGTGTGCTAGTCAGCATTAGCACTTAGTTTCTCTTTCTAAGTCTAGAAATCCACATAACAACTAAGGTGACAGTGACTTACCTTGACACTGTACTTAGTGTCTGAGACCATGAGAGCCTTCACCTCCACCGTGTCATGTGTCTGAGACGTTTTGAAGAGAGTGAGCAGGCCCCTCCTAGGCCAGATGAGGGCTCGAATTCTCTGCATCACAGGAGACCAGAAGCATCCGTTCCGATGCCTGGTGATGTAGTGTGTGGGCGTGACGTCTGCAGGATGAAGTGTCGTGTTTCCTGCCACAACATGCGCAGCTCTGACGTCATCCGGGGTTAGAGCTGTGGGGACAAGTGCAGTGATGGACATGATCTCATCAGGAAGAATTTCAGCGCTTTGCATCATGTGAAAAAACAACCAGGTTCTGTGGTCCAGAACCATGCTTAATCCAGAACCATGCACTGACAGTTGGGGATAGTCCATGCATCTCTAGGCAAACAAGTCTTAGAACTTCATCATCTCACCTACATTCTTGGGTACATGAAGATCCTAACCCCAATGAACTCAGGCATAGACCTAGACAGGCACAGTTCTGGAAACAATAGAGACTATCCTGAACAGTAAGTCCTAGTAACCCATTCTGGCATTCAGGAGTAGAACTACATGATTGCTTCTGGAGACAAAATGTCCTCACCACTTCCGTCCTGTGACAGGTCCAGGATGTGCGGCAGGAGGAGCTCCACAGGTACGTCGTCGCCATGGTTACACTGGATGTGGACGAGCGGACCAATCAGCTCCCAGTCCTCGCTCTCCGGCCAGTGTTCAGACGGGTTCACTGTCCTGTAGGTCAGCTGGACAGGGCAGGGGGTAACGACCCCCAGGTCGGTGTGTTTGCACAGGAACTTCCCCCGGCCAGGCAGTTGCACAGACCTAAAAATCAACAGAGTCAGTCATCAATACAACCAAGTTAGAACACAAACATGCCCACAGAATTCTTCTACACATGTACCAGTAGTCAACTCCTTTCATGTTAGTGAGTGCTACACTACAATTACCCTAGTTATATGCAATTTTCTAAATTTCTAAAAATAACAAAAAAAGAAATAAAGGTTGCCAGGTGACTTTCTGCACATAATTCTGAATCCTTGATATTATTTTGAAGAACCTGATCAACATTTTCCACTTTCACCAAATTTATAGACTAAAGCATATCTTCAAGAAAAACTATTATCTGATAAAAAAAAGAAAACAGCCTCACCATGTCGTGACTCCCTGCTCGTCCACAGAAGCATCAGGTTCAACCTCCACTTCCGGCATCTCCACTATGTAGTCCTAAAGGCAACAAAGATTGGAATCAAACTGTGTAGGAAATAAGGACATCTTAATAGACATCAATGTGCATCAGATAGATCTTAATTCTTAGGCCACAGCAAGTAAATTTTATGGATGACATCCTCCCCAGACTCCAAATCTAATGCGAGCGGGCGAAAAAAAAACAAGGCGGGCCGAAAAAACAAGGTTCCTACAGTTTAAAATTTGTACTCTATCAGTGTACAAATGGTTTTGATTCAGTGGGAACATCACATATACACAGTCAGCATCACATATCACTGCATCAAAGTAAGAAACAAACATTAAATCAGAGTCTGCTCTTGTCTCCTTTCTTTATAGTTATCTGCCATCCACCTTCCAGCATGGCAACAGACATCTTTGCACATCTCCGGCATGTTGACCACTGTCAGAGGGCAACAAAATTTCTTGTTTTTTTTTTTCCAAAATCAGGCGAAAATAATAATGCGCACGCGGATGTCATCCATAAAAATTACTTGCTGTGGCCTTAGTTTGTCTTCTGATATATCCCGTTTTTTCTAGGGTTGGCCGGAAAACAGGAAACACAACCTGAGGCCTTATCCTAACTCACAATGTCTAAGAGCTCAGTCCTGAAGTTCTAAGACTTGTTAACCTAACTTATCCTGTAGGAAGTCTTAAGTTTACAAATTGCTTAAGGCATCGGCCCTGCCCATGTGTTCTACAACTCCTTACCAATATGTACATGTACCTTGAAGGCAGTCTTCACAACATCTAAGAGATCAGGCCTGAACAAGTGTTCTAAGATCCATATTCACAATGTCTAATATCACCCCTGCCATTGTGTTCTATGACTCCTTAACCTAACTCACCTTGAACGCAGTCTTCACAACATCTAAGAGATCAGGCCTGTCCATGTCCTTTAAGACAGTCTCCAGCTGCTTCAGGTCGTGAGGCAGTCCGTGGCGCCCTCCCCACATCCAGACCTGCAGTACCTTGCAGGCCCGCTGGATGGCGCTGTTGTACTGTGCCTGTATGCTGTCCAGTCGCGGCTGTGGGATCCCCAGGCCAGCTCCCAGCCGCCGCCAGTCTGAACCCAGTCTGCAGCTCAGCTTCGTCAGCAGATGGCTTTCTGGAAAAGGAACAGGATTCAGGACTGACAGTTCTATGTTGTAGTAAGTACATTTGATTTGGGACATACAATACAATTGCCATAGGTAATGCAAAATAGAACATGCCAAAGTTAGATTTGCTGATCAAGCAGACATGCCACAATGTGTATATTGTCGTATGAACTGGAAGTGTAATTTCTCATTTTTTCACTCTTGCAGTCTTCTCCATAATTTCTATAAACTACATGTATCATTACTGTTAACAAATAATTTGACGACTTTCTTTGCACCTGCCAACATCATAATACTTCAGGCAGCTATAAGAACACACTTGCCTGCTGCAGTAGCCAGCTCGCTCTCCTCCACAGTCAGTTTGCTCTGCCTGCACTTCTCCAGGACGGTTTCTGTGAACATCAGGATGGTCTGTTCCAACACCTGCGTTGTCTGTTCATCAGCTGTGGACAGAGTTGGGAGACTAACAAGTCTGTACTACATTGGTGAGAACTTGAAAACATTTGTCCTATAGACTTTGATCAAAACAACTTGCATGCATCTTGAGTGTAAACCCTTACATCATGCAAGTCATAAATACCAACAATGCAGCTACAAACATTAAGTGTAGGGCTTGTACCAGGTTGTATCAACAACACAACTACAAAACAACTTATAACTCAGAGGCAAGTGGCAGCTGCCAGCAAGCCCCAGTTGTACAGTGCAAGCACGTCTAACCCTCGGAAGACGGGGAACGATAAACTAGACAGTGAGTGAGTGAGTGAATGAATGAAAGATTGAATGAGTCATTTTAAGTCAAATTCAATGAAAGCTGTACCATGTTCTCCTCCAAGAAGCACAACCTGACTTCTGAGTTTCTCGTTGTCCTGTAGAAGGTCGTCCACCCGTGTTGCCATGGCAACGTTAGCCTCCTGTAGCTGTTGTATTTCCAGCTTGTGGTCCAGCAGGACCTTCTGTGCCTGCTCCTCCTTGTCCCTAAGCCTGGTTACCTCTGCACGGAGACTGTGGACCATGGTTTCCTGCAACTCACTGTGATGCTGCATCTGTACAAGTTTCTGTTCTGCCTGTCTGATCTTCTCCTTGGTCTGCTGCTGAAAAAATATTGTTACAGTTAAAAATCCACTGCTACCTTTGTGGGAGGTAAATATGAGCTCAGGTATTCCATGCATTACTAGTAGAACACATTCTGTACTATCTATTAGCTACTCACACCACACATTAGGAATGCCAACTTGACCAACCTGGCTTGACATGGCCGCCTGTGTCTCACTGTGACGCTGTAGCTGTACAAGTTTCTGTTTTGCCTGTCTGATCTTCTCCTTGGTCTGCTGCTCCTCCTGATGCCCCTCACCAGAAGACCCTCCGGCTGCCAGGCGCTTGGCTGGTGGCCCGCCTGATGTATCTGCCGGCCGCTTGAGTCGTTCTGTCTGGAATAGAGAGGTTTGAATTACCATGAAAGGCAGTCTTTTCTACTCACAAATAAGATGATACCCTCTGAGCCTACTTGACTAAATGTTCACACAGTATCATGATAATGGCACATGTACATCGGTATGACCAAATACCTTGATCCGGCCTGCCTTCTGTGCCAGTTGGTCCATACCGATGTCACTCAGCTCCTGCTGAAGCTTGTCCATGGACGCTTCATGGTCTTTCTCCATCCACTTCAACAGCACATTGTTGGCCTGGTAACTCGGATTTGTCTTGTCTTTACCCTAGAGGCAGAATATCCACTTATATGCACTTATACTTTAAAAAATATATTTCATGTAGTATCAATCGATTGATCAACTGACCGACCGACTGACCAATCAATCAACCACTCAATCAATCAACCACTCAATCAATCAATCAATCAATCAAACTAAAATGATCCAATGATACAGTTGTAAATGTAACACACATGTATTTATTGAGATACCAGGAATCATTTTAAATTCTCTTATAACCACATATAATATTTGATTTTTCTCACCAGGATACTGGTTCTCTCATTTGCTGTAAGTCCAGCTATTGTGGCCAGAGCCTCCACCTCAACTCTTTGTGTCACGTTTTGTGAGAAACGGAAGAACAGTTTTCCCAAAAATTTCCCTGCAAGAAATAAAACATTGACATTGTTGATCAAACCAGTGGAAATCATAAAGTGCAAAAATTTCAAAAACTTGTTTTTCATTTCCCAGGATTGGATCTTTTATCTTTTTGGCCCAGTGCTTTAAAACAGACATTCAATAGTCAAAACTTCATGAACATTTTTTAAATTTTGCTTTTCTCCCAGTTTTCTCATACATACCTTCTTTTTCCCTCAGCTCTGTTCTGAGGAAGTCCATGATGGCGGCCGTGCCTTTCTTACAGACATCAGGAGGGGGATATGTCAGGGGGTTTCTTCTGATGTTCAAGTCCACAAGTTGGGCCAATTTGCTCAGAGTCAGGGGAAGGCGGGAAATCCTGTTATCTGACAAGTGGAGCTCCCTGATGTTGGACAGGTTCATGATTTGTTCAGGAACTGATGTGAATCTGTTTGCATTGATGTTTAGCTTCAACAGTTCTGACAGTTCCCCAACACCATCCGGCAGTGACTCCAGGCCACTATTTTGCAGATTTAAGACTAGTAGGTTCTTCAGTCTGCCGATGTCTTCAGGTACAAGTGAAGGTTTGCCCTCCCCAGCCCAGTTCCCCAAGTATAGCATCTCTAGACCCTCCAGCTGCAGCACCTGTCTGGGGAACTCATCAAACTGACAATTATCAATATCAAGCCTCGTCAGTCCTGTGAGCTGAGATATCTTGTCAGGGAGACACTTGAGGGGGTTGTCTCCCACGGTCAAAATCTGAAGTCGAGGAAGTGAACAGACTTCTTCTGGTATCTTTTTGAATACATTAGCCTGGATGTAGAGATACCGAAGTTGTTTTAACTTGGACAATCCATCGGGCAATGTCTCCAACTTGTTGTGTGACAAGTCAATGTGCTGTAGGTTAGGTAACGTGGTGATTGCCTGGGGCACTTGTGTCAGCAGGTTGTTGTCAAGTTTAAGTTCACGAAGCTTCTGTAGTTGCCCTATCTCCTCAGGTATGCTCTTCAGCCTGTTGTTAGACAGGACAAGACATTCGACATCTCTGATGTCAAACACCTTGGCTGGCACGGAGGTCAATCCTTTGTCACTGAGGTCGATAGTGAGCAAGTCATCAACCACTTTAGGTTGGAGAGCTGAAAAGTAGTAAAGAAATTTCTTTCAAACAAGCATTACAGGTTTTAGTGGATGCAGAAAAGATTTCTAACTACACGGTATTGATATTATAGCTAATATATGAAATATGTACATACTGTATGTACAAATTCACTAGAATGTAGATAAAGAACAGAGATTATATATATATAGAGAATAATTGAAAAATCTATTCATGGTCCTACCTTGGTTATTAAGGAATACAACACAACATACTGGTGATAGAGCAAGAAACTTAAACAAGAGAGAGAGGGGGGGGGTAGAAAAAAAGAGAAAAAATGTTATAATGATGATCAGCATCATGACATTTACATGGAACAGGATAACTGTACTCCTCTATCAGAAACCATCAGTTTGCAATGGAAAAATACATCACCAGACAGCACTGTTGAGATGCTTCGTCTGCCCTGATGTCTTACCCTGCAGGAAACAACAGGATTTCAACAGTTAGAACTTTACAAGTGATGCAAGTTGGTACAACAATTATGATATGTACCAGGTTAAATACAATAGGTGCATGCCACATGTTTTACTACCAGTAATGGATGTATTCTGGGCTTACTTTGAATAACAGGAACTCCTGCTGCACATCCTCTTGTACTCCAAGGTCTTCTGCTGTCTTCTTATCCTGTATGTAAAGTCAACACAAAGTCTTACAGGGCATGCCTGGAGAGCAGTGCATATAGCACGGTCTAAATAAAACAGAAATAATAAATAAACACATACATGAAGCCATCAACAACACTTAACATCATCATAACATATTGATGCTTGCCTTTTTATGCTTTAGTTGCACAAAGAGGAGTTTGTAATAAGATATGATATTCAATTTCTCTTGATTTATCTCAGAATGATTGTTACTATGTCAGCTAAGTCTAAAATACAACAATAGGAACATCATTCAGCATGAATCAGTGAGTTAGATACACAATTATAGTGATGTCCCCTTTCTCAGCACCCGAACCATTTACATTTGACATGTGACAATCTTCAAATACACGCTTACATTGTTCCTTATGACAGTGTTGGCTCCAGCCCTCAGCAGTACTCTGACACACTCGGGGTGTCCTCTGTCTGCTGCCTTATGAAGGGGAGTGTCATTCTGTGGGTACAGCAAAGTGTGAGATGGTCAAAAGGATCTACACACTACAAACATACATGTAACAGTCTGGCCATGTAACCAAATGACTACACCGGCCCCTTTAGTCCCACACACAAGTCCTGACATGACTCAAATGTTTAACCCTAAAGTTGGGACTGTGAACACAAGTACAAGTATTAGGTTCCAACCGATACAGACAGGTTACTTGTATCAATGTAATCTTCAGCTGTAAGTGAAGCCTGTACAGTTCCCATGGCGATAGCACGGTATCTGATAGTCAGGTTACCAGGATGACAGGATAGTGCTATTAATTAGTATTATCACTTTTTACCCTTTGTGGTTACATTATAGAAACTGATGACAGGCACAGTAAGACAGACTGAAGTACAGAGCAAAGTTACCGAATTGCCTCGTGAGTTGATTGTTGCTCCAGCTGTGAGTAAAGCCTGTACAGTTCCTGTGTGGCCGTTGAATGCTGCGTTGTGGAGAGCTGTCCATCCCTGTACAGAGACAAGAGTAGAGGAGCTTCATGTAAAATTAGGGTTCAGACATGTACTTGTACTTTATCATTTTTTACACTTTGTGTGGGTTTATTACAAACTCAAGACAGGCACAGTTAGACAGACTGAAGTAAACAGCAAAGTTACCAAATTGTTTTGTGTGTCGATTGTTGCTCCAGCTGTGAGTAAAGCCTGTACAGTTCCTGTGTGGCCATTGCTGGATGCAGAGTGGAGAGCAGTCCCTCCCTGTACAGAGACAAGAGTAGAGGAGAGATTGGAGAGCAGTAAATCCCTGTACAGTGACAAGAATAGAGGAGCTTCATGTGAGATCAGGGTTCAGACAATGAGGGATGATCTTCGTAGCCAGGTTCCAGGAACTTCCCGTATAGTGTAAGAACATGGATGACATGAAGAACTTGTTGAAGATGCACTTAGATATAAGCACTGAGTCTGACATGTACTTAATATAAGAAAAACTTGAAAGAATACTCAGTAGCACAAAGAGATGTCCTGATGTAAAGATCAACTTCATCTGTAAAACTGCAGACTTGAAAAGGAATCTAAGTGTTTCAAAATCCTTTCATGACTTTGTTATATAAAGTTAATATATAATAACTTACGTTGTCATCAGCAGCATTGACATTGACTCCCTCGGCCAGGAGCTGTTTAACTCTGTCCTCCTCACCTCGCCCGGCGGCTTCTCTCAGCTCCTGTACAACAGAAAGTTAACATCATCATAAAACTACTTCTTGTTCTTGTTTGGGTACTGCACAACACCCCTAAATTGGGGTAAAGCGTGCAGGGGAGCTGTGCGATGCGTTATTGCTGTGACCTTAGATGTTGTAGTACTGTGGTGTTGAACTTCGTGGGTTCTGCAGTATCTGTTGTTTGTTGGGGCAAAGTGTTCCAGTCTCTGACAGTTTGAGGAAAATAAGAATATTTGTAGCAGTCTTTATGAAATGAATGTACAACAGAACCATCAAGTCATCATGAAACTAATTTTGATTAGTCTAATCTTACTTACATTGACTGTTAATTGCCAACATCTAACACAATACTCACAACAAAATCTGAGGGTTTTCATAAGCTTTTAAATTCTGTTGCAGAAGTTGGACAATTGAATATCACATCATCCTTAGCTTTCAGGCTTCTGTTGGTTCACAGTGTGTTTCTCTACTTGGTGCAGCCATGCTAGGAGCTATGTTTGCTCTTTCACTTTGTGAACTTGAAAAGAAGAAGAAGAGTTTCACAGACCTTTTCTTTCTCCTCCATGAGTTTTTCCGCCGTAGTTCTGATGTTGCCAAATACCACAATATATCCTGGTAATGTCCTAAGTCTGCTGGGCCAGATTTAGTCCATTCTGATGCAGTTTTCCTGAATTCTCTGCAAGAGACAAAGGTCAGACAAACAGTAACTAGTTACCGCTCCATCCGCCATTTTGGTTACAAGGTCAGAAGGTCACAGGTGCTTTTGTTGAGCACAGGTAACCGTTACCGTAACAAGACAAACAACACAGTGTTGACTGAGAGTCCTTTTATTTGCTGTTCACAGCAAAATGAACAAAATAAAAGAAACGCCGAGCATTCTTAAAGGATTTAAAGATCTACAGGTGTCGTTCAGAAGGATCCCTTAACTTAAGTTTCCTTCACAGTGAGTCCCAACGGCGCCACTAAACAGCAAACGTCACGCATGGACTCCCTTGTGTGTATATATATATCAACATACAGTTAGCAAATAATGCACTGAGATTCAGAACAGATAATACTGAAAAACACCTGTAGTTAGTCTTATGACATGGCATTATGACATTATGTGGAATGGTGTGAATTGCTTAATACATGTAACATAGTTCTACTGCACAAATCGCACAAGCTTGGATGTCACTTTTTATAGTTTTATGGCAGAAACAAGATTTTTTCATGCTATAGGAAGGCTTTAGCTATAGCCTATGAGAAGAATTCTTTTTCTCATTATTGTAGTGACCCTAACTTATAACGTTATACCATTTCAAAACACTAATGGGATCCAATAAAACAAACAAACCTGAAACCTGAGGATAGTAAAATAAGACATATCATAGTGTAAAATAGTGTAAAATAAGGCTTATGCAAGTTGACATTTCTGGTACACGCCCGTATTTCTTAGATCAAACTGAAGATTTCTTCCCTCAATACCCCCACAGCCCGTCTTCAAGACTATAACGGAGATCAAAGGTGGTACAAGAGTTTTTTTAGGTTCCATCAGTCTACGTATGTTCATAGTTCCAGTCTCTTATACTAACGTTAGTACTAAAGTTTAAAAGTGCCACAAAGTTAAGAAGGAACCTTGCACGAGGCCCTGGATCTATCTACATCCCCTCAAGACTTTTCTGACTTACCTTAAAGTGTTCTAGGGAAGATCTTGAAGTTCTTTTGGCCAGTAGAAACCAACACGAGGGAAAAACTTCCTCTTTTCTTTCCAAACCGTGCTGACTTCCGGGTTGGTCACGTGACGGCCACTCCCGCCAGGTGAGCTGAGCTGCAGTACCCAGACCAGCGCCAGGCGGCGCTTGTGCGCAGAGGGTTCACAACAATACTAAACTCATGCACACACAAATAAAGCTGGGATATCATGTGTATCATGCGGATTCTCTGCAAAAAAAAGGTGGCCAAATTCAGACCCAGATAGAAAGACAAAGTCATGGCCTTTTGTCTGACAAGGGATGAAGAATGGGTGTGGTGGCCTGACATGAATAAAAGAGTGATTAAATGAAGCTTGTGTCTACTAGTACAAATGTAGGTGTCTGTGTTTATGCACCCAGCCCCCCTGGGCTTATAAGACACATTAAACCATCATCTAATAATACAGAATAATACAACAAGAGAACACAGAGGTAGAAATTGACAAAACCCCAACCAATACTGAACATCATGATTATAATTATGTGGGAACATGCGTGTAAAATACATCCCTGAAAGAAGAACTAATTAATAAAACGTGTGTGAAATACATCCCTGAAAAAACTAATTAATATGTCAGATGAGTTAAGGTTTTGTCATCCAACCATTTGGAAGTGTTACAAAGTGTCCTCCATGGCACTTCTCTAGTTTACAACATAGTAATTAGAAAAGGTAGCAAATACCAATAATAATACTGCCAAAGATAACTTTATACATGTTTAATAACACCATACTATACAGAAATAAACAGATATAATATAAACCTTTGTGAATTTACTTATCATATAAACATATGCAAAGGACAAATATCCACCTCTGATTCTAGAAACAAATGTGCTGTACATTTACAACTCTTCAATTGGTTAGTTCAAATGGAATGTATAGCAGTAGTAAAGTGAAAGATGAACATGAAAACGACTCAATGTAGTCAGACTCAAGTTTTTCTTCCAGACTTCTTCCAAATTCTCACTAAAAATGACAGAAAACTGTGGAAATGGTGTAACCAGGATTACAGCACCAAGGACAAACTCTTTGCCTATTTAGTGAGCTAACTTTTTTAAAACTCAGTATCATCACACCATACCCCAAATTGGACAAAATAACATAAAAATTGTTTCATTTTGCTTAAATTACATGAAACAATCAGAAAGTAAAATTTCATGATTGACACATACTTGTTGGCCTATCAGAAATCTGATGATAGACCTATTTACTACATATAACATTACATGTACTATATTTACCATATATAAGAAACAGAACATCACAACTGTGACCTATTTGTAAATTCCCCATAAGTATTGAGTACATTTTGACAATATCAAATATCACCTTCTCAAAAATATACAAATATATAATTTCTCTAATTTCTCTCTAAGTGATATAGTTAATAAAATAGATTATCATAAAAATTACTTTGCTGTATTTTATAAAAATCTGTATATTGTCTATCAGGTATCTAAAGATTAATATACTCATTGATCCTAAATTCCTTTGTGTATTTACAACATATATTTACATCAGACGTTACAACAACAATTCTAACACCCTTCAACACAAGCAAACAGTTTTTATCGAATTGTATTTAAGATTAGTTTTATCTATGTGCTATTTTTAGACTTTGTATGTATTGTGAATCTGTTTAACTGTTAGGTGTTTGTCTGTGCTTTTGTACCAGGATTTCCTGAAAAACAGGCCAGAGTGGCCTGAGTGTGATACCTGGTTGAACAAATAAAGTTGAAAGTTGAGGTACAGGTCCAGAACACAGCCCTGATTCTGATGCCTTTCAACTTAAAATTGTTACACCTTTTTGTTGGAACATTTCAGCCTGAAAAAAATAAAGAGAATCCCCCTGCCAAAGTTTTTTCAGGGCTGAAACTGGAAATTATTTTTCCCTAGTCCTTAGTGATACTAGTAGCAGATTTAGGCACTCCCCCTGATAGAACACACAGGAACTCCAGGGCATCTGTATCTGTATAGCCAGTATAACCGCCCTTGGGCATAACACACCAGCTTCTGTATCTGTATAGCCAGTATAACCGCCCTTGGGCATAACACACCAGCTTCTGTATCTGTATAGCCGTTATAACCGCCCTTCGGTGTAACACACCAGCTTCTGTATCTGTATAGCCAGTTTAACCGCCCTTCGGCATAACACACCAGCTTCTGTATCTGTACAGCCGGCATAACCGCCCTTCGGCATAACACACCAGCTTCTGTATCTATGTAGCCGGTATAACCACCCTTCAGCGTAACACACCAGCTTCTGTATCTGTACAGCCGGCATAACCGCCCTTCGGCATAACACACCAGCTTCTGTATCTGTATAGCTGGTATAACCACCCTTCAGCGTAACACACCAGCTTCTGTATCTGTAACGTTATAGCCGGTATAACCGCCCTTCAGTATAACACACCAGCTTCGTAGGCACGCAGCGTGGCGGCAGCTGGCTACATTACACCAATCAACTTGTTACACGTACAGTAACCCTAGAACATCCAACTCTAAACATTATTTAAAGTTATCTAATGACAATGCCCCTACTGTACTTGGTGACAGCAAGTTCCACTCTGCAATAGTTCTAGGAAAGAATGAGTCTTTGGCAGAATCACACCACGGGTAAGAGCGGTCGCTCGTCGTTCTCTAACAGGTCTGTTTCAGGGAGGCCCAGGACGTGCGGACCTCCGTTCGCGATGTGTCCGTTTACGGCGTTGTCACGGTGATTGTGATCGCCTGCTGCTGTGATGGTCTCCTCCTCCTCTTTTTCCTCCTCTTCTTCTGGAGTCTCCTTGTTATCCTTCCTGTTTCTCACCTGTGGAGGTACATCAACAGGAGTCAGGGGATGGCACAGGTAGGATGAAAGAAATTCTATACATCCCCAAACGCTGTTGCAAGTGATCCAAGCATTATACATGTATAATCATCATCATCAGTGCTTCTCGTCAAGAGGTGTAGCAAACAAAAGTTCAGTTTCCAGGGCTGATCTTTCCTTCTTAACAAGTTTCTGTTACTTGTACTACCGGTATGAGTTTCTTCCAAACAAGATGATGAGTGTACGATGTAAATTTAGGCAAGTCCAATTCTTGGGCTGGAAATTACATTTCACTTCAAGAAACCAAGTTAGTGTACTGTGGGGTCACATCAAAAGGAGTCAGGTCAGGGGATGGCAGAGGCGGGATGAAAGAAATTTTATCCATACCCAAACACTGTTGGAAGTGATTCAAACTTTATATAATCATCGTCATCAGTGCTTCTCATCAAGTGGTGTAGCAAACAAAAGTTCAGTTTCTGATCTTTCCTTTTTAACAAGTTTCTGTTACTTGTACTTCCGGTATGAGTTTCTTCCAAACAAGATGATGAGTTATGTACGATGTAAATTTGGGCAAGCCCAATTCTTGTGTTGGAAATTTCAGTTCACTTCAAGAAACCAAGTTAGTGTACTGTGGGGTCACATCAACAGGAGTCAGTGAATGCCAGAGGTGGGATGAAAGAAAGATTATCCATCCCCAAACACTGTTGCAAGTGATTTAAACTTTACCATTATCATCATTGCTACTTGTTAAGCTACTTGTTAGGTGTAGCAAATAAAATTTAGTTTTCAGGACTGTTTGTCTACCATTGCTGAGAGAAGTTCTTCTTCTACTAGACAAGTTTCTGTTTGAAACTTGTAGCTTGTTTCTATGAGTTTCTTTCCAACAAGATCATGAATGTACAATATAAGCTTGGGCAAGTCCAATTTGTGTGTTGGAAATTAAAATTCTTTTCGAAGAAATCAAGTTCAACTCGGTATATGGGCCTTCTTTGTCACGAGGCTTTATAGGAAATCTTGTTTGTTTGTCTGTTTGTTTGTTTGTTACCTTTTCGTCTGGTCCGATGGCATTTTCCAGGCGCTGCCAGAAGTGGGGTCGAACGTTTTCATTGGTCCAGTCCAGGAAGGTTCGGCCAATCAGCATGGTCGGCACTTTGCACTGGTCGATCTTCACCACCACCAGAACATCCTTCCTCTGTAACAGACGACATGATTGGCTGATTTAGAACTTTTTTAGTCAGACATTCTTTGAGTTTTCTTTTCTAACACCAATGTAGCTTATTTGTTCCTTCCTTTCTCAGCATTGAAACACTCTCTTTTCCATACCCTTCCTTGATGTGCCAAGAGGTGACCTTCAAAAATGTATTGCCTCTCAGCCTGGTAAAATAAATTAAAACCAAAACCTGATTATACATGTATGCCCTTTCCTTTGTCTCAATTTACCTGGGTGTCAGGGACCTGTGTGACCCCATGGTGACCTCTTAGTGACCCAGTGAGACCTCTATGTGACCCCAAGGTGACCTCTACATGACCCCATGTGACCCTTACCTCCAGGTACTTCCTGGCGCCGGCCATCTGCAGTTCGAAGCGCCCGAAGCCGCTCCGGCGGAAGTTGCTGGACAGGACGATGATGGTCTTCCTGCTGCGGAACACGCCTTCTTTGATATTGTCAACAATAAACACACCTGGGGACAGAGAAGAAATGAAGTAGAAATAAGAATATAAGAATAAAAATAAAAGCTAAGCCTCCATCAAACAACTGAAAAACTGGAACAAAAAAATTCTGGAACCTTAATGCTTGGATGTGCACCTGAAATAAATTACATGATAACTACATGCACACATGGTCTTTTTTTGTTTATTTATCTATTTATTCCTGACACCAAAAAAAAATTGAATTGCAGAAAGTTTGCTACACAAATTACAACAGAAGAGACAGGTGATATACACATCCCCTCGTTATAATATTATTTTTATACCAAGCAAACCTTCTGACTTTTGATGAGGTTTTGGAGAAACATAGAGCATGACTTATGACACTTCTTTGCTGTACAGGGTTATGACACCCTTTCTAAGATCATACGAAAACTGCAAAATTGGTTTTGATTTCAAACCCTGGTTTGATAATTGGAATATTGGAGCCAGTTGACAATCGTTAAGACTTCAGAGCGCACGTCTTACCCGGTGTGAAGTCCTTAAAGTCGACGCACACCTCGTACCCTCGGCAAGTCAGCTCCTTAAGGAGAACGTCTTTAGCGAAGGCCAGGTCCTTACTGCTGTAGGAGATGAAGATGTCGTACTTCGGAAGCTCATTCTCGTAAGGAACTGCAGAAGGAGAAGAAGAAGAAGAATCTTGTAAGGAAGTGAAGAAAAGGATAAACGTTCTTGTCAGAAACTGTGGAAGAATAATCTTTACTTATTTTACTACATTTTACTAGTACCAGTAGTAGACCAGACTCTGGTCCGTGACCTGTTTGTAGGTTTGCCTGGGTACATAAAAAGACAAATAATCCATTACGACTACATTGTAAATGCATACATGTATGTATGTCTGTCTTTTGCTGTGCACTGTTCACATCATCTAAATAAGCAACAGAGAGTTTGTTGAAAATGTATTTTCAAAGATTGAAAGTTTTACTCCCATTGTCGGTGAAGGTTGTCTAACCTTTGGACTTTCAAAAAAAACAAGTCTTCACTTATTTGCATATCAATCAATAGTTCGGGCTTGTAGCCTTTCTGACAACTCTCCAGTCATGAGTGTCACTGACGAAAGGTAGTGAATGCTACCTGAAACGTCTGACCATTTCCAAAATCACATCCAGTTGCTTGTTGGCCTATTTTACTCCCTTCCACTACCATCTGTATGGTCTCAACATAACAATTCAGTTAGAAGATAGAAAACTAAACCTTACTGTTGTACTCCGCCTCAGGGTCAGGTTTGTCCCAGCCAAGGTCAGGGTCATGTCTCCTCCGATGGACAGCAAACCCTGTCACCATGGTAACCAGCGCAGCCACGCCCGCAGCTGCAATTCCCAGGGACACCGCTAGGGGCAGGCCTGAGTGAAACAACGAGAAACCAAATCATGAAGATCCCTCTCCTGAACAGCTGGATTGTCTTGGAGTCCTGAGTACTTCTATTTGAGGCAAAAAAAAACAGCCCCCCCCCCCCAAATGACCAGGGCAGTATGCACTGGAAACTTTGTGAAGTTGTGTCATTTAGCCTCTGTACATTTGAAGAAGCCACACAGGCGAAACCAGTTGTGTGACAGGCTGAATAAAAGTTCTAAACAGGAACTATGCGGCTCCTGATGTTTTACTGAGGGAGGTCTGCGTGTGCGAGATGTTGGTTAGCCTGATAAATGAATCCCCTCTACTGTATACTGCAAAAAAATGACTCAAGGATTGTTAGAAGCAACTCTAAAAACTAAACATGACCAGTACTGACCCTCCCTAGGGTCTCCCCTTAGCAGCTGGATAGTTTTAGAGTCGCTGCGTCCCTTCAGCTCGCCCACACATAAACTGTGACCAAGAGAAGCTATGGGAAGCGGAAGAAAGCTGTAGACCATCTTCCAAGACGACAGAGCCCAAGATTTAGGACAAACATGACCAGTACTGACCCTCCCTGGGTTCCCCCCTGAGCAGCTGGATAGTTTTGGAGTCGCTGCGTCCCTTCAGCTCGCCCACACACGTGTAGTTCCCATAGTCGGAGGCGTTGACTCCTCGGATGAGCAGAACCTGCCTGCGAGTGGTCTTGTCGGCGGTCTGCTCCACGCTGGGCTTCCACTCTGTGTGTCCGTCTGCGATGTCAGGAACAACTGAACCTTCCTTCAACCAGGAACCAGACTGTATGGGGAAAAAGAGCCTGTTATTAGCCTGTTATTAGCACGGGCTTGCAACAAAGTAAATGTTATTATCATCATTAGGTAAAAGATTAGCAAAAGTCTTTAAATGTTTCACAACCAAACTTTCCTTCAACCACGAGCCAGGTTGCATGGGGGAAAAGAGGAAATGTGGTTAGATGTAAAAAGATCATTGAAAAAGACAAACAACATCAAAACAAAGCAATGAGATGACCCAAAAATGCAGGTAAAAATAGGTAAATCTGAAGTTATTATCAACTGAGGACAGACTTGCTGGGATCTATACATGTTTGTCTGATATTCACTAAGACTTGGTACTGAGTCGGTACTTACCGGTACCTGCCCCTTGTCTGTGACGATGGTACAGGACAGGTTGACATTCTCACCCGGCCACGCCCACACCTGACTCTGCTCCGCACTCACCACGGGAAGGTTGCCCTGGCTTCCTGTCAAAACAACAAACAAACAAACAAATACATGTACGTCAGTGAAGGTTATATGCGAGTAATATGATATGCCAAAAAACAGTTACTCACGCAACTCATATCCAGTTGCTTTAGTAACTGTTTTTGGGCAAAACAAACAGATAAACAAACATCTGGGAATAGTTCCAGTTGATGGTTTCAAAATTCTTTCTTACATGACTTGTGCAATGTTGTAACGCAAGCTGTCTTACAGGTAGTTTGGTAAAACTTTCTGCAATGTTATGGGAATTCTAAGCCCTGATACTAGACAATATACTGCCAAAGAAAGAAAAGGCACTAGACAAAGATTTGTATTTTTGTTTTTTCTATATGAAAGAGCACTGGACCTCAGTTTAGCAGCTAACTGAACTCATCAGCTTTGCAGGCAAGCAGCACGGTGGCAGCTGGTTATATATCACACAATAGGCATTGTTTAAAAGCTTGTAACCTCTATCATACCTAAAACCTTTACCATACTCCTTGGTAGGAATTGGGGCCACACACGGTCATCAAAAAAACAGTTAGTCAAGCAACTGGATTGATTTTGAAAACTGTCAAATGTTTGAAGTGATTTTTACTACTTTTCACCTCACAAAATCTTGACTGTTTTCTTTAATGTGTTTACGTAACGTACCTAAAACCTTGACCCTTCCCTGGAAACTGTCAGCGCCAAACGCGGTCGTCACGCTGCAGTTGTAAAAACCCGAGTCCCGGTCGCTCAGGTCGTGTTGGACAGTAAGCTGTGTAGAGGTCGCAAAGGTCGTCAGTTGAACATGGCCGTCCGGCGTGTCTCGCAAAATCTGCGGGGAAACAGCGAGGGTTAGCCTCTGACCTGCCAAGGCCGGTGTAATAACATCCAAAAACCCACAAATTACAGAAACAGTGGGATCCTTTGCCTTCCTCTGTCTTCAAAAAAGAAGTCAAACCCAGTAGTTTTACTTAGTAGTTTCTTAGTAGTTATCAGTAGTTCTATGTGTAATTGTCTGTTTTTTATACCATATGTTTCTTCTGTTCCTGCAATTAGCCCTCGGGCATGAAGTTGCAATAAAACTTACTGTATAATAATAACTGAGGGAACATCTATGGCTGTATACATATCATGCAACATTCCTGAGAAGGGTTTGCGCTACCAAGATCACCACATAGTGGCCAAATCAAAAATCAAATTTAACATTCAACCTAAAGTACAACTAATTCATTGCATTGCTGAGGCATGACTCAGTCCATGTTCTAACTGTTTTACATTAGACCCTGTTCTAGAATGTTTCATGCTACTGCCAAAAACACTAACCACTGAAAAATGACAAATGTCTAATTGAGTTACAACAGCCTCACAGAGGGAACACGCTCACCGTGCCGTCCTTCCTCCATGTCCAAGTTGCCATGGCAGCAGGCGCGGTGCTCTGCAGACTGCAGTTCAGGTGGAAAAACCCCCTGCCGACACGGATCAGATGAAATGACCCAAAACCTGAGATCCTCGGCTCACCTGTGAAGCAAACGTTTGGGATTAGGCCACACCGATTTAATTTTATGGATGACATCCTCTGAAGACCCCCAAACTAGTGCGCGCGGGCGAAAAAAAGAAAAATCCGGCCAAAAATAAAAGGGCTACTAAACCACAGGAATACAAATCCGGTATTGTGAATTTGGTGCATTACATAGCGACATATACGACAGGCCGGCACATGCTGGATTTTTGTGGAATTTATGAATCGACACTGTACGTGTGTACTGAGTTCTTGAGTCGTGGAGCTTCGGCAGCCTGCTGGGTGCCGTCCTCAAGAGTTACCACCGACTTCGTTGTCACTAACCACCATGGACTACCCAGGCCTAAAGCCAGGCCAGAGCCTCGGAAGATGTGATCTTTTTTTTTTTGAGATCAGGCGAAAATCAATGCGCGCGCGGATGTCATCCATAGAATTAAGTCGGTGTGGCCTTATCACACTATGAAAATCTGATCAATTGCACCGCAGGATTCTTCACCACTCTGAAAATCGGACAAATTTAAAAAGTTAGAATCAGGACACTATGGAAACCAACAGTTACTGACCTGACCTGAGGGCACTATGCACTGGAAAGGTATATAAGTGGGAACTTCATGCACTTGTGTCATTAGCCTCTGTACACTTGAAGAAGCCACACAGGCAAAACTGGACGTGTGACAGGCTGAATAAAAGTTCTAAATGGGAACTATGCGGCTCCAGATGTCTTACTGAGGGACGACTGCATGTGCAAGATGTCGCTTAGCTTGAGGAATGAATCCCCTCTACTATATACCAACAGTTACTGTAGTACAACAGAAGAACCAGACGTACAGAATGAAGCGTTGTAACCGGGACAGACTGGTCCCGCTGTGGCTGTGATTGGTTGAGCCGTGGTGGTGTGACTTCCGGCAGCTGTAGTTAGTGGAGCTGGGGTGGTGACGACTGGGGTACATGTAACAACTCCTAAAACAGCCGTCAGCACTGCAAATCCTGCACCCATATTTCCTCTAGTCCTGCAAAACATTTAGAAGTACTGTAAATGTAACAATCCTGTTCCACATGTGGTCGCCTTTGCTTTTAGGGTATTAATATATGATTTTATTGTTGAGGCTAGACGCAGACGTAAAGCAGCAGCAGCAGTGACCAGGGAGCAGAGTCCGTTCCAGTTCAGCTGCGAGCAGTGCGGACGACCCTGCAGATCCAGAATTGGACTCCTGAGCCACATGCAGGTGCACAAAAGATGAGAAGAGGGCGCAACGTAGAAGTCATCATCGGCAAAGATGGACAACCACGATATGATTTTATTGATGAATATGTTTTGATAAAAGATAATAGATGTTCTGACACTGTAATGGTTCTACAGCACTTTTAAAATGCACCATAAGGTCTTCAACTGTGACTTGTCTTACTTCAAGAACTGAAGAAAATCCCATTTTCATCTCTTAAGTCATAGTTTCTACAAGGAGCTTTTATCTCCTTGGTTTCTATTACCAAAAAGACACACTGTCCTAACCTACATCCCCACAAACTCCCACCCCCAAACAAAATCTAGGACAAAGGCAGTTTCTGGAAGGCCTTTATAAGAAATCCAGCGAATATCTTATCTTAAATACTATGTAAACATTTGTTAAAACAAATTTTGTTTGGTTGGAGAAAACAAAGTTTTTTCTCTTGGAAAGTTGGACCATCGTTGAATCAACCAACAGCATCTTAATTCCACAGAAAACAGCGATCTAGGCATGAAAAGAGCTCTTAAATCATAACAAATATGGCCCGAAACCTCAACAATGTAACCTTTGAATACACCCAAACGATCCATCCATAGCCTATTGAGCTCAATTGAGTTGTCATTATTCAACCACAAAACCGCAAATACAACCACAAATACAATCACGTTACTGGTTTAAACACAACCTTGTTAACACTACACCGCGTTGTGTAAAAAGAAAGCAAAGTGCTCCGTAACAAAACTACAACATGCCACCATAAACCTTTTACGTTTTAAGAGCACTTGAGTCGTGGTACTTACCTGTAACACACCTGTTCTCACCTGTGTGCGTCACGTTACTTTCTCTCCACGCGGCGGGAACTACAGGGAAACCCCGGGCAGGTATCGGTGTCACTGTGCACACCTGTAAACACCTGGGCGCCGCGTCACGCCCACGGAAACTCCTGCCAAAGTCGCGCTGGCATCGAAACTAACAACACGCCCCCCTCCCACACTCTCAGTTTCGGGACAAAGGTCGCTGGGCGAGCCCACTACGCTCACGGGGGTGCGAAACTAGAGCAGCTCCAACAAAAAGTAATGTATTTTTTAAAAACAAAATAGAACATTGCTTGTCTATAAAGACATGACAAGTCGTTGTTTGATGTTCCTTACGTGAGTCATATTCACACATAACATAGCCTTTTCGTTTGTTATTTCATTCTTTACGAGCTTATTTTAACCGATCACCCACCCACACCCACAAGTATGTTTCGAAACCCAATGGGAAAGTTTGTCAAGGACACAGAATGACACCCGAAACTTTGGGGATGTTACAGGACCGGCTGCGCCAGTCTTCCGGCCTTTGTTTCGCGCCATTTCGTCAAATCCTTCAGAGATAACGTTAATGACGTTACAGAACTAAGGATTCCAGGGTAAACTAAGCCAGTGACTGCAGTACTTTCATCGGTCACTGGGCGGCGCTTTGGGAGCATCATTTCAGTCATTCTTGCCCTTATAAGCTAGTGGTAATTTCAGTTCTTTCTTTCCTCAAAATTTTAATGTGTGTGCATAGCAAATATGGAACAATACGACAAAAAAAAAAGCTATGCAAGTTTGTCCTGTTGAAGACTAGATGTTTTAGCCCTAAGGATGTAACGATAACATTATTGCAAGTATACTAGTATTCAGAATCCCCCACACACTCACATGCACACAACGACGAGAAACATTGAGTTGAAGAAAAACAAAATAAAACACTGATCCATGAGAGATGGTAATGACTTCTTTCTCCTTTTTATTATAATATCCAGTACAACTGGTGTTTCCAAAAGAAAAAAAATACACAGCCTGTAGTGGCAAGATTGCAGTGTTCTCTAAAGAGCAGGACAGAAAAGAGCAAACTTAGGAAAAAAATCTAAAAATAATAAACTTGGAAAAACATAATGTGGGACGCTGTACACTTGTATCTCTGAATTGTCTGGAAGAACAAGCTTTGCTCAGTATCATTACGGTGTCCCTTCTATTTGTTGGTAGAATGTTGTACAGTCAAACCTGTGTGGCTGTGTACAACATTGTCATCTCTGCATGAGGACCAACTTTTTGCCATTTTTGCTGGTCCCTTATGTTACAAAGAAACTCATAATGACTACCTGTATGTGACAACCATCTAGTATAAGGCCACACCAATCTTACTTCTGTTTGATAAAAATGAAAATAAAACAACCACAGGGATAGACTTCATACATGTACATGGAATGTGACATCTTAATGATTTGATCAAATTTGTTTGTCGACACAGTCTTTTTCCCCACTCAACCCACATATCAGTCATCACTACCATGGGCTATAATACAAATGCACATTGTTTGTGTTCCCAAATATACTTTCAACATTGCAAGTTGTCATCAGGAATTTCACCTGAAATTTTGACAAAAACTTCCTATACATACTCAAGCGACATTTCCAGCCCTATAACTGTAACATTGTCTGTCACATGAAGCTTACAATTGTACCATAATTGTATGTAGCTCCCAGCAACATCATACAATCACACAAAATAAATCAAACTACTGGATAAGGTCTCTGATGGAGCCTAGTGATACAGAGACATACTATACTCATTTTCATATGACATTTACATTGACTGACTCTGTCACAGTTACGGATGAAAGACAAACATTTGACTTTGTTAGAAACCTTGTTAGAAACCTTGTCCCGCAGTTTGATTTAAACCACTGACTTCACAGTAACACCCTGCAACATTTACATGATCTTCCTGCTGACACAAGCTGCCAACCTGATTGGACCTTTGACCCAACCTTTGACCCTTCGCCTGCAACATTGCCATATATGGCCACAATAATTGCTTATCTACAGCTGATTCAAATTTGCATGAAATCTATAAATTTCACATTTATATACAAAGTTGCACTTTAAATGTGCTCTTTCCTAGGCTGACAGTAATAATAAACTTAACAAATCACTTTTGCACAACCTTTGACCTCTGACCTGACAGGCTAGACTAGCAAATCTAGCATAGCGTCTAGCTGATGCCCAAATATGGTCCCTGATCATCACCCTAATTGGCCCAGGCGAAACCTTCCACTGAGTTTTAAAAATGCCAAAGTTAACAATCAGGTCTATGACCTGTAAACTTTGACGTACTTGACCCAGATTGACTTCAGTACATAGTGACCTGTGACCTCTAAAGTGTCACCTTTCAGTCTCAGGAAAGTCACCTTATGAAGTTGTCTGGGTGATAAGGCAAGCTCTCGCTCACTGTTGACCTAAAATCCTTCACCTATTCGACCCAGTTTGCCGTTACCCGTGGTTGGTCAGTCTGGATCATGTGACAAGTACTGATTTGTCTGTGACCTCTGCACTATGACCTACCAATTCTACAATTCATAAGGCAAGTACCGACTGCTTGACCCTGGTTGCCAGTCCAGATCTTGACAGATACTGACTACATTGACCTATTTGACCCCTGGTCAGGTATTGACCTATTTGACCCCTGGGGTCAGGTGTCGAGCCATTTGACCCTAGGGTCATGTGTTGACTTATTTAACCCCTGGGTGAAGTGTTGACCTTTTTGACCGTTGGGTTGTGTGTTGACCTATTTGACCTCTAGGACAGATGTTGACCTATTCACCCCTGGGTCAGCAGTTGACCTTATTTGACCCATGCTGCGGGGACCCACTGCGGCTCAGTCTGGATCATGTGACAGATGTTGATGAGGTCGCTGTAAGCCTGCTGCAGGTTGTCGTTGGTCAGCACAAAGTCAAAGTAGTGCCCGAACAAACCCTCCACGATCTTCCCGCTGATGATCATCTCCTGTAGCTCCTCCTCCTGTCAACAAACAAACAAACAAACAAACAAACATGAAATATCAATCAGTGTTACGAGTGCTCGACTTTGAACCAATAGGTCCCGGGTTCGAGTCCTGACATGCCACCAATCTTGTGCCCTTGGGAAAGGCACTTTACACGACTTTCCCCACTTAACTCAAGTGAAAATGAGTATTGTCTGTCCTGTATTATTTTGTTCTATGTGTGGGATACAACACCAACAACAGCTGCCTGTGTCCCACATGTATTGTCATTTCAATAAATAAAATCGAATCAATCTGACTTTAAATTCAAGTTTAATGTTCATTTTCCAGTTCATGTTTTATTTAACCCTTGTCCTGCTGACATTCCTGGCACAATATTTTTCAATAATTTCATGTCTTAATTAGATCATAGACCCCCAAATTTTTTTGCCCTGCAGTGGCATAGTTACTTCCGCATTCATTGCGTTTCGCTGCGGTGTGATGCGTTGCACGAAAAATACCCCCAAATCGTACCTATACAGGGCGCTATATAGATGGTACTGTATGTGCAGAACGACAAATGTTGCGCTCAGCAGGGTGTGGCCGATTTTTCTCACCGACAGTGCTGCATACCGGTTCACTGGACTTGGATCTGGACTTGTAAGAATGTTTAGGTTCAAGTCCAAAAAAACCTAAAAGTCAAGAACCGAGTCCGGACTTATTACCATAAAAGACCATTTCACATACCCCTTTTCTTTCCAAACCACCTAAAGCCTTCCCTAGATTGCAAAATCTTATGCTGCAAAATGAAGAAAAAATTGCCATCGGGCATCGGCAAGTGCCGGCATCCATGTTATGTGGCCAGAGTTTCACCCAGACAACATTTCAGGGTTGCCAACATGCAATTTTGTATATGCCATGGGTTTAGGTCCAGAAGTCTGGACCTGAACCTAAATGTGGGTTTAGGTATGCAGCACTACTCACCGAGAAGGTCCTGGATGCGGAGGGGTCGTGTGTGGACTTGGCGTTGGCGGCCAGCCTCGTGTCTCTCAGCCGGTCCAACGGCGGCGGTTTCACGTAGATCACACAGGGTTGGAGGTCAGAGGTCTTCAGCAGCTTCAGGGCCTGCAGGGAGGAGGTGTCAGTCATTGGTAACCATGGAAACAAACCAGTCACAAACTGCAGGGAGGAGGTGTAAGTCATTGGTATCTGTATCTGTATAGCCGGTATAACCGCCCTTTGGCGTAACACACCAGCTTCACAGCAGCTGGCTACATTACACCGAAAAAATTGTTATACCTAACCTTTGCATATCTAACTCTAGACACTGTTTAAAGCTATCTAATGACAACGCCCGTACTGAACTTGGTGGCAGTGAGTTCCACTCTGCGACAGGGAAGAATGAGTTTTTGAACACCTCAATCCTTGGTTGATAACTCAGGTTCTGCTTGAAGGCATGGCTATTTCTTGTTCTCTTCTGAGCTGGTAACCATGGAAATGAGCCTGTTGTCATGGTAACCCACCTGTGGCTGTACACAGAGCACGCAGACGCGCCCCGCCTGCACCACGGCGCGGACCGAGTCGATGTGAGTCCCGTACAAGTTCCCGCGGTACTCCCCGTACTCGATCAACCTGGGGAGCAACAAACACATATTTAGAAACAAACAAACAAACGAACAAACAGATGTTAATAAACAAACACACGTTTAACAAACAACATGTTTATCAACAAACTGGCAAACAAAAGCACCTCACTCCAACTTACCACAGACAACTGTAGCTGTGAGAGCCAGTTAAGGTGATCAGGAAGGGTGGTTGAGGACTTTGGGGACATCTTAAAAATACTACTTAGGGTTACCTATGGTCATTGATTTTTTTTGTGTAAGTACTTTAGTACAAGATGATAATTTATGAAAATTTACAGATCCTGGCTCTTAATCTCCAAGCAGATTCTATAGGGCAAGGGGAGTCTACAAATTGTATATTGGTCTCCTGTAACCATTGGCTGCCCCAGGAGGCCAATGGATACAGGCAGCCAATATAGACTCCCCTTGCCCTACAGAATCTGCTTGGAGATTAAGAGCCAGAATCTGTAGGTTCAATCCAGACTACAATTGCAATGTACAATCACAACTACAGCCTGTTTTGGTTAAGACATTGCCAATGAGACTTAAACTTTTCAACTTTTGATACATATACTGTCTACAATTTTCATCTTGATCTTTTTCATTCTGATCTTCCTGAGTGATCTGAACTTTTCATCTTGATACAGATACTGTCTAGGATTAGAGCAATGTTCCTTCATACAACCATTGAGATCTGAATAAAACAAACAAACAAACAAACAAACAGTAAACAAACTTGTTGTTCTGGATCTCAGCCTCCATGACCTGCCGAGAGACGTAGTGGTAATCCTTCCCATCAACCTCCACGTTCTTCCGCTGTCTTGTTGTGTCTAAAAACAAACAAACAAACAAATAAACAAAAATACAAGTCTTCGGATCTGCATGCAATGATTCTGTGTCAGCGCAAAACAGGCTAATACTTTCCTTGTGAAGTAGAAAGAGTTTTTTAAAGATATCGGGCTAGCTCAATCTTTTACTTTAAAATGTCTAATCATCACAAGCACATGGTCACAGCATGCTCAAGGTTTAGCTATCACATGATCATTGCATGCTCATCACATGACAGCCACATGGACTCCACTGATTGGCTGAACATACCATAGGCCATGTCTGTGCAAGCAGAATGAAGGCAGCAGGAGGGAAAAGGTGTAGAAACAGAGAAGTGAGGTAGAAAATATTATTCAGACAAAAACAACAGGCACTGTTAATGTCACACATCACTCTGCAAATTGTAAGATCACCGTGTTAGATATCCTACATTTCAACTTGTAACCAGATATTAAGCTCTAAAATCCTTGGAAAAACTATGAAGCCTGACCAGAACTGAGATTCAACAAGCACATGGAACTGTAGTGTGATACCTAGTCAGAACTGCATTGAGAGACCTACCAGGTGCTCCTCTACATGAAGTGGTAGTGTGATACCTTAGTACAACTGGTAATGGCAATGAGTAGAACAATAGTGCTAGCACTGTGTGCATTGCAACATTTTGCCCCATTCTCCATTGGGTAATGTTCACTGAGAAGTCCCTCTGTATTTTGTGTATGCCCTGGGTTTGAACCTGAATGTGGGTTTAGGTACACAGCACTAAGTGTGAGACTTACGAGGCACGGTGCTCCTGTACATGTCAGGATCGCTGGCGATCAGCCTCCTCTTCAGCTCGTTTCTCCCAACCCCAGGCGGACCAATCAGAACGACCGGTCTAGGCCGGCCTGGTCTGGGCAGAACTTTAACCACCTCCTCATAGGTCAGGATTTCTCTGGTGTCATATTCTGCAAACAATCAAACAACCAATCAGAACAGCCGTTCCATGATAGCCTGGTCTGGGCAGAACCTTAACTACATGTACCTCCTCATAGGTCAGGATTTCTCTGGTGTCATATTCTGCAAACAATCAAACAACCAATCAGAACGGCTGCTCTAGTCCAGCCTGTCAAACAAACACCTGTTTCTGTTTTAATTAATTAGAAGTGATTGGTCATTAAGTATCCTAATAAAGGCGACAGTGGCCATTGAAAATTTGATCTGTGTAACCCTTGTGTTGGAATAAAGTTCAACATTTTACTATGATTACTAACCAACACAGATGTACTTTCATGACAAACAACTTTTTTAACTAACATATTCCTTCATAGTTTAAAATTATGTGGCTAAAAGTTGTACCTGTTGGTAGTAAAATTTGATCTTTTGGTCATGCAATCTTCCAGTAAGGTTATTGATTAATAAAATAATTCATTGATTGATAGATAGATTGATTGATATCTGCCCTTACCATCATTCTGGTGTGCCTGGTACATGACCTTCCGCGTCTTCGCGTTCTTCTTACTGCTGCGGAAGGAGCCCCAGCGAGACTTCTGAGGAGCTGCAGAAACACAAGCAACAGGTAAACAAACATGTACATAAGGCCACACCAATTTAATTTCTTGGTTAATAGATTCACTGCTTCATTTTTTTCCAATTTACAAATAAAAATTCAGAATCAACTGCAAAATGCTCATATTTTGCCCTGAACAGTTGAAAACAGTCCTTTTCTTACTACATTGTACTTGTTACAGTCATTCCGACTGTGGAACCGCTTACCCAGCGAGGTCACAGGGTCGGCCACCATCTCCATATTCAAGGCCAAATGCAAACACCACCTCTTATCCTGATTACCTTAACACCAATTGTAAATAAAAATCCTCCAACCGTTCCATTTCAACTTTGATCATTTTATCGATTTGTATTGTAGTTACACTGTATTGCTTAATTATGTATTGATTAAATTTGTATGTACTTTGTATGTTTATTGCTATTGTAAATATTGAATTGAATTTGTATGTACCAAGTGATATTGTATTTAAGTTATACTGTACTTTGTATTTATGCATTTATGTGTCAGTGGTAGCCGCTACCAGCCTTGTTGCTGCCTGGTTGCCACTTGTTATGCACTGTTGCATTTAAATAAACAAACAAACAAACAAACAATGCAGTGGTATCATTAAAAGTTCAAAATTCATTGTTTTGAACCAGCCTGGTGTGTGTTGACTTCATGGCTCCTATTGTACCATTTTGGGCCATAATAGGATGCCTAGGCCTGTTTTTATTTTTTATTTTTTTTTCGCCCGCCCACTCCATAATTTTTCTAGAAAAATCCGTTAACCAAGAAATTAAATTGGTGTGGCCTAAACATGTAAATACAAACAATACCTGTAAAAACAAACAGTACACAAACAACATGTAACGACAAAAATCATCTTTATTACTAACAACATATATACAAGATGAAAGGTTTCTTGGATAAAGCCTAGGTCAGATATCTATCTCTATCTTTAGCACTAAGAGGAGGGTGCAAGGCAAGTAAGACAAATACAGTTTACATGTCACTATGTGCATCGGACATTTTGGGGTTTCAATTAAACTTATTGCATGTAGATTGCAAGAACATTTTATACATATGTAAAGAAAAACACTGCAAACAATCCCTTTAAGCCAGGAAAGTAGATGTAGATGAAGGGAAGTTGAGGAACTCACATTTGCTGGGTTTGTTACTGTGAACTCCTCCGTTAGCCGCGCGCCCCTGCCGCTGCGCCTCTCTTCTGAGGGTGATAATTTTGAACAAAAAAAAGGCTTGTATCATGTCTGCACATGTAGATATGCCTCAACTTTTAAAACAATCTACTGCAGAAAAAGCAATATACAGTTTTCTTTCATGTAGCATTTCTCTATAAAACAAGCTTCTAGTATCTTGTACATGTACATCTCATGGCAATGTACATGTAGTTTTCATGTGACTATCATGTGCCCATCATGTGCTAACCTCTCCTGCAGAAGCGAGCCTGGTATCAGCCCTACCATGTGCCTACCATGCACCTACCATGTGCTGATCATGTGCCTATCACATGCTCACCTCTCCTGCAGGAGCCTGCCTGGAATGAGCCCAGCCCGACCGCTGCTGTCTCCCTCGCGACGAGCTTGCCACCAGTTGGGATCCTCCATGTTCACGATGTGAAGCACGTCGCCACGCACGAACGGGAGGCCCGCCTCCCTGCACGGGATGTTCTTGTCCTCAAAAGGGTCGTAGTCGAAGTGCGCCTTCACTCGTACCTTGGGGAGGGGGGGGCAGGAGGAAACAGGCAGGCATTGGTAAGTTCACAGCAGGAAAAAACTGGCAAAGGCCAAGAGGACAACTGGCCAAGACAAACTGGCAAAGGCAGCAAGAATAAATGTCTTTTGTTACCGATTCTTTGCAATGTTCAACACACTAAATGAAATGCTTTTTAAAAAACAACACACTCCTGTATTCTAACAATGACCTTCAGCACACCGCCCCATTCACCCCATTTTCTGTCACAAAAATCACTCCTGTTTCCTTACAGTAGATCTGATTGGAGCAGCATCAATGATAGGCATAAGATGTCCCGATATCTAACATTACGTACCTTGTAGAAAAATTTTGAACAATGCACATCACATAAGGAGTCTTTACTGGAGTCCTACCTGTTCCTCATCCACCTCCTCAATACAGGAGAGAATGCTGCTTTGTGAGGTGGTAGCGGAGGTGGGAAGGGAAGAGGGGGGTAGGGAGGGGCATAGGGGGGGAGCCAACTGGCATGGCAGCATGGAAGGGGGGGCAGAGTAGTGTTAGCTGTGAGTAAAGGTGGTAACATTCATATTAGAGCAGAGAAGCTGGCACAAAAGTAGTCGATTTCTTAGAAATACACCATGGATTCTATCATACAATACAATGGATGCCTTCAATTAGACGGTAAGTGTGAAAAAAAATGTCGCTAAGCATGTCCTGATCATGTGAGTATCATGTGGTCACCAAGCAAAGATCATGTAGTGATCATGTGATGATCATCTGAGGATCATGTGACAGGCATGTCTCTACCTTGCTGTCCTTGGGAGGCCTGAGGTCAAGGTCAGCGGGCACCAGTTTGAAGGTGATCGTCCCGACCGCGTTGCTCAAAATCTGAACGACCTCGTCCGGCGTTTTCCCACGTACGGAGATGCCGTTGACCTCCCAGATCTCGTCGCCGACCGCCATGAGGCCGCTGCGGTCTGCCGCGCCGCCAATCATCACCCGGGCAATGAAGATCTGACCCGTCTTCTCCTCCAGCCGTATCGTGGCTCCCTGGAAACCAAGCGACATGACTCTGACCTTCAAAAATGGATTCCAAGTTCTAAATGATTAGATGGCTACCCAGGGAATTATTGTACAAGAAAGTTACCAAATTTTCTAGCAATGCAAGTCAACCACAATACTTTCATGATATGGAATGCTAAAATGTAAAACAAAATGGCAGACAACGGTGTTCCACACTTTTTTTATCAGTATGATCTTGAGGGACTACTCCTTCAAAATGGATTCCAAGCTCTAACTGACCAGACTGGTATAAGTCAGTTTCCAACAGAATTACTGGATGAGAGAGGTCTCAAATTTCCTAGCCATACAAGTCAACCACAAAACTTTCATGCTATGGAATGCTATTATGCAACAAAATGGTGGACAACTGTGTTCCACACTGACCAGTGGTTCCTCATTTTTTATCAGCTGGACGACCTTGAGGGACTGTTCCTCCTCCTCAAAGTCAGACTCAATGTCGGGAAGACGGGGGGAGAACTCCTTGTTCGCCACTCGGTCGTGGGAAGACAGGAGAGCCTGGAGTGAGGGGGAGGGGGGCATGTCAAGGTCACCTCATGTTCTACCATGTGATGAACATGTGATTAACATGTGAGAACTGTGTGATTATCACTTCATGAGGGAGAACTCCCTGTTTAGTACTTACAACATGTAGTTTCGGTGTACAGGAGTGAAGGTCCTGCAATAGGGGGAGGGGGGTATGTCAAGGTCATGTTATATCTCAGGTACAGAACATCCAAGGATGAATAACACCTAAGGAAGGTCGTGTGACCAGCAGTGGACCATTCTACCCTGAAAAAGGCTGGAGATTCAAAACTAGGTTAAGCCCCTATTTTAGTTTTCTATCCACAACTTGTTATTGTTTGTATACAACAGGGAGTTTAGTGTTAGACTTAGAGAACACAACTTACTCTCCTCACACCTACTTTACCTTACACCAATGTTACCATGGTGCTGTGGGGACAGTTCAGTAACAACCTTACCCTGATGTGGGGACTGTTCAGTAATCTGAGGAGTTCCAAGTTCTCTGGGGTTGGCATCATGAAGCGAAGTTCTTCAGAAATCTGTAAGTTGGTGAGTCGTGGGTTAGAATGTACAGAAAAGACTCAGGCTACAAAGAAGCACAGACATACATTTTTTCCTAAATCTGTAGCTACATTGTTATTGTACCAGAGTATAAAACATTAGTGTCATTGTAAAGGAGGAATAGTGTATTATAATCTGTCAGTTAAAAAAACATTGTATGGCAGTAAAGCTCTACTAAGGTTAATTAGTTTCAGAAACAGTTGCTCAGAAGAAGCTAGGTGACAGACAGGTACCAAAACTCTAGGCTCACACATAGAAACAAAATTACCCCAATAATTTACAATACCCACAGCTGCCTCAGTGTGCTATACAACCTTAATCTCCATACTGCCTGAACCTGTAGTCAATAGAGAATTACTTGCTAAACAGCTACTTCAGCGTGGTATGTGGGAAGTGGAGGAATTCGAGTTGTAATAATTGACCTACACACGGACCTCCACAACAGCCGAACTGCTAATCTGTTGCTAATGTTGTATAACAGCCTCTCACCGAACCTTTTTTACTGCGTAACGTTTTAAACATGTATATTGATTATCAATACCATTTACTAAAGCAGAGGAATATTTTACGATTTATAAATTCTAACAATATTTAATAATATGTAATAATGTTTTAACAATAATACCCATATTTTAATGATATTTTGTGACCTCAGAGCAATTCAGGCAGCCAGTATGGTTGCCTGTGAGTCTGTTGTCAGTGTGGTGGTAATTGAAATTGTGTATGTCTTGAGTTTCAATTTGAAATAAACCACTCTACCACATAAAAACTGAATACATACTCTTCTGGCGAAGAGAATAATAGGAAAGAAATTAACTTAAGTACAATATGGTAAAATTACTTCAAAACCAGGGGTTTTCACATATAAATGTTTTGATGACTGTCTGTCACCTTCTTCAGGCCAAACCCGTACCCAATAGAGAATTGAATGCTAAACACCTACTTCAGTGGAAAAGGAATTTAGTACTTACATCGAGCGCCAGTGCAGCTGAAGTGTACATGACAGGACTGGGATCCTGTTCCATATGTGCAGACACTATACTGTGTACCTACAGGGGAACACAGAAATATACATCATGTACAACTACATTGTAGTTAACCAAAATTCAGGGCTGGAATGCCACTTTTAAGAATTAGTAAGCTGGTGTAATCTCCAAGCAGATTCTGTGCGGCAAGGGGAGCATATTAGCCACCTGTAACCATCTTGGGTGGTGCATCGGATACTGTCTTGGCTGTTTGATACTGTATTGTAGCCACACAGAGAATCTGCTTGGAGATTAGCACTGGTGAACCCAACCTAGAAACTTTGGAGCACAGAAATGAAAAGTGGCCAGCAGGCTCCAGCCTGGTTAGGCCACACCTGTCTCAGTTACAGGTTCTTGGACGGACGAAAAATAAAGCTGAGTTAGTTACATGTAGAAAATCCTACAGTGCAACACTCCTTCCTGCTGAAGTAGCTTGGGAACACAGTAAGTCTTTTACCATCATGTACAGTTGGAGTATTCTCAAGAATGCTGCTCTTCATCATAACGTGTTATTAAGGCAGAGCCGTTGTATTTTATGGTTTTGTAATAAGAGGGTCGTTTCCAGGTGTTACTGTAATTACAGGAGCCAAAAACACCAGCAGAAGAGTTATTATGAGTTCTTGACAACTGGTTTTAAGCTGGAAGGTGAGAACTAAGTACATGTCTGAGGCTTGTATTTAACACCCACACAATAAAATACCGGTAAATTCCATCCAGTATATAGAATCTGTTTCTTCTGAACTGAAATATCGACATGAAAACAGCCAACATAGAGGGTAAGTCTGAACCTTGGTTGGTCCATACTGTTGGACTGAATCTAGTCAGGCTCAACTTTTCTTCCTGATCGATTTAGACAATTGTAGAATTAATAGAAATAAACAAACATGATGATAAGTTAAAAAAGGTACATATAACTTATTTATTTGTTTATTTGTTTATCTATTTATTTATTTGTTTGTTTATTTGTTTACCTTAAGAAGAGCCTCGAAGTCCCTGCTTTGGAACAAGTTGTTGAGGAAGGAGAGGTCATTCTGCTGACCTTCGACCTTCCCCTGTACATGGGTCAGGGACTGCAGAAGCCGCTGTAAACCTGCAGGAAGGAAAAAATAAACAAATAGAAAAATAAACAAACAAATTTGCATAAATAAACAATCCACAATATATAATGTTTGGTACATGTACCACTTAGTACATGACTAGAAAAATTTTGTGATTACACTGTTTTCAAAATCTATCCAGTTGCTTGAGTAACTGTTATCTTAAAGTTGGTAATAACTAATAAATAAGAAGTTGCTTACCTGGGTCACTTCCAAGAGTGGAGAGTCCCGGCATGGTTTCTTAAGAATTCCCTGAGACGTCTGGACAAAGCAAGAGTCTTTAACTGACTGAAGAGATCTCAAAATAGCGGACTGCCTTGAAGTGATATAGTTGGCAGTTTTGCCTGAAGGTACTATATAATTAGTGTGAAATACTAAAGTAACAAGGCAGTTTTGTGGCTGTAGCCCAGCTGGAATGGATGTGAAGTTATCTCTCTCTCACAGTCAGATCATTGCCTTCTTGGGGTACTTAGATCCAGATCTAACAATCCTACAGATCCAAGGTTGATCCTCTACCTGATCCAGATCTTTTTATGAGATCAGAAACCAGAAAATCCGGATCTAGATCCAGTGCTTGCAACAGAAACGTTTGGGGAATGTTGGCCTGTGGTTGCCAGTTCTGCTATTGTAACTTACAGCTTGGATACTTAGATCCAGATTTGACAATCCCGCAGATCCAAGGTTGATCCTCTACCTGATCCAGATCTACCTATGAGATCTGAAAATCTGGATCCAGATCAAGTACTTGCGACAGAAACGCTTTCGGAATGTTGGCCGGTGATTGCTGGTTCTGTTACAGTTTGCCGTTGGTCCCTTCGAATTCTCTCCCAGCTGTACTGTACCACGACCTTGACAATGTCATTGCTGTCCACAAACCAGCGCTGTGAAGGACGTTAGAGAACAGCTCACTTCCTGAGTGGTGCGGGAGGCTGACGTGCCCTTGGGATGACCTTGGAGAGGAGGAGGCTGTCACATGGTGGAGACACACCTGTAGGACATACAAGAAAACATGTGGTCAAGGTCACCTTCAGTGCATACCATAATAACCTTCAACTATTTTTTAATTCCTCAAAATAAAGAACGTTTTTTTACTTTTCAGCTAGACATTTTCTAGGCATTCACCAAAGGCCACTCAGCTGCTATTTAGCAAGCTCCAAATGCATAAATTAAAAAGAGTGATCAACCATAACAAATTCTCAGAGATTTCACAGAATCTTGTGTGACAAAGGCCTGTATCATAATTATAGTCATCATTGTTGTCATTATCTTATGCAAAAACCGATAAAACCTTGAAAATCATATTATCTTCTTGAAACACTAAAACACTTTCAACAAAATGATTGACAAAAAGGATTAGATGAAACAGTCGCAAACAAGGACATGTACAAAGTTCCATCATGGGGAGACGAGTCCACATTTGCCACACTTGTACACCTGAGTTCACTAAACCCCCTTAAGAGCCTCTAGGTCCAAAGTCTAGCTGCTGTTCTGATTGGTTATTTGTCAGACAAACAGTTTGTAATCTGGGAGGCACACTTTTCTCACCACTATAGGTCCTTGCACCCTGGTTAACAATTAGTCAACAATGTTAACTTTCATAGATAAGAAATATCCATGTTACAGAAAGAAGCAGCAGACTGAATGACTGTGTAGGACTGAAACTTTAATTATATTATAGATTATAATGATACCAAGAACACACATTATATTTAATTACTGGAGATAAAGAAATAATGATGCTTTGAATGTCTCTGTATTATGCACCCATATAGTAATTCAAATGTTGGTTATTGTAAAAAAAACAGTGCTAAGTTGCAAAATTACATGAAAACAGAGCCTGAGGCCACACCAATTTAATTTCTTGGTTAACAGATTTTTCTATAAAAATAATGGAGCGGGCGGGCGAAAAAATAAAAAAAAATAAAAACAGGCCTAGGCATCCTATTATGGCCCAAAATGGTACGATAGGAGCCATGAAGTCAACACACCAGGCTGGTTCAAAATTTAAACAATGAATTTTGAACTTTTAATGATACCACTGCATTGAAAGATGGAATAACTGTAACAACAGGGATGAAAAGGACTGTTTTCAACTGTTCAGGGCAAAATATGATCATTTTGCAGTTGATTCTGAATTTTTATTTTTATTTGCAAATCAGAAAAAAATGAAGCGGGCGAATCCGTTAACCAAGAAATTAAATTGGTGTGGCCTGAGGGGAAAAGTCTAGTACTTTGGTACTGTACACAGTTTCAGGGAGTGAAGAAATTGTGTCAGATGACCATTATGACTATGAGACGTTCGGCTTAAGTGCTATGCATAATACATTATGGGTTTCGCACAGGTGCAGTACGTTCTGCTGATGTACTATGATAACAGTTCCAACTTGGCACCAGTCACATTTTGGAGGCTACCTCCCCAAATCACCAGTGACAGGAGTCTGGTATAGTCGGTACGTGAGCGGAGCTGCTATGTGAAGGTCAAGTTCAACAACCTGACCTCTATTAACCCCACATTAGGGGGGGGGCTTCATCCAAGTGTCTGAGGGGCGGAAGAAATTTATTTCAGTGGTTCTCAGATTATTTACATTGAAAATTCACCAAGAGTTTAGGATGAAAACAAAGGGCTGGGTGGAAAACTTGAGTCTGACTATATTCACTCACATGACATGACATGCCTCACGTATTGTATTGTCCTCTATGTTGGTGGTAGCATAAAAATAAGTTGAAAAAACTTGAGAGTGCCAACACCATGTCTTGTGATTACACGTTGGAATAGAAAAAAAAACTGCTAAAAAAGTGATACAGAAGTTCAAGATCACATCCTGCAGTATGATGATCTCATTTCAAACCTACGTCCAAGGAGGTTCAATCAAGCCTCCTCAGTCTCCCCAGTATAAATGCAGGCGTGACTGTATCAAAGGGCTGAGGCTGTTGCCAGAAGAGTTATCACTATCAGACATCTTGGCAGTTTCTTCTGCTGATTTCCTCACATTGCAAATCAAAGCCAAAACCCACTGGGATACTCTCCAAGCAGAGGTTGGATAGCCTCCATGCAGATGTTTCGGTGGCTGCAAAAGACAGTTAAATTGGCCAGGCTGTATCCATTGTCTGCTGTGGCCATAGAAATGTGCTTGGAGATTAAGGTATGGGGCTACAGAGTTTTTAGGTGCTTTTATTGGACTTTCTTTATAGTCTAGTATCTTTTTTTCATCAGCATTTGGGTGGTGTATTGGATATTGTCCCACCTATTTGATGCTGCCCTGCTAGTAACTGACTTGATTTGATGCTGTCCTGCCAAACTGCTACGACTGTCTCTTAGCCAAAATGGCAAAAGATCTTCTTGGAGATCACAACTAGATACAGTCTTGTTAAGATGCCAGGACCCTTTCTGCCCCACCCTAAACCCCAACAGCACAGGTTTGATCCTCGGCCAGCGGAAGTCAAACACTGAACATCTGAAGAGGCTTAGTTTTCAACCTTTATGGCATCACACCCAGAATAACTTGCCAAAATGGTACAAGCTAGAACTTTTATCCCTGAGGACCAGAATAGGCTCTTTCATCTCCCTTTCTCCCTCCACATCTTCGTATTTTCTGTATAGCTATAAAATGTCTAATTGCGATTTCAGGTTTGTTTGAGAATTTCATGTTAATATAGGTTACTAACTAGGGGAGTTCTTTGTGTCCTAAACTAAGACTTGGGCCACACCAATTTATATCTCTGGTTCTCAGACCTTCTTGGGTCAAATTTTAGAAAAGAAACTGAGCATAAACACAGAAGGCTAGAGGAAAACTTGAATTTTACTACGTTTCTTCCCAGAAACTGTGTGAACAGACTTTTCCCTATTTCTACTTTGATCTTCCAGTTCTGCATCATTTTTTTGAGATCCAAGAACCAAGCAATCAAATTGGTATGTCCTTAGCTGTTCTATCAACTGCCACCCCTCCCCCTGGCCCTAAGCCAGCTCTATTTGTATCTCCCAGAATCACTTGGAACAAGTTGAGGTGACCTCGTTGACCTCCGGCCGATCCCAGCGCCAGCTGACCTTTGGCCTCGGCACTATCTCAGCTCCTCACAAACAGACACACATGTACGGGCCGCAGGACGTACGTCCTCCATTGTTCCGCGACCTTGGGCCAGTTTGAAGGACATTACTCCGGACAATTCTGAAGCCAGGTACGAGGGGAGCTACAGGAACGTCTTACCGAAACCTTCGTCTTGATTCTGTTCTTTAAGAAGCCAGGGTAAGTAGGGTAACTCCTTACTTCAATCTTGTGACTAGATATAAGGACCCTTCCACAGCCTCTTCAAGAATAGGCTGAAATCTTAGCATCAACTACATCTAAGACTGTCTTAACTTTGGACAAGGCTTGTAATGATGCAATGTACCATTTCTTTCAAAGAGATTAAGGATGAAGAACTAAAAGTGGTCCTCTTGATCCCACAAGGTCAAACTGATCAACTTGACCTTGGCATCTGGGTTTAGTTAGGCTGTCCTGGAGTCAAGAGCCGGGTCTGTCGTCAGTGTAAATCACTGCCAGTCTCTAGTCTGAACTACAGAAGCTCACTACAGGCAGCTGTAAATTTACAACAAAACTACAACATTTAAATTTTAACCAAAAAAAAATGTAGAAGAATTTTAGTTTGTGAGTTCGCTTAACTCTAAGTGTGGCATTTGTAGAAGGGCCTTGGATGTCACATAACCAGCAACTGCATGCATGCAAGGGGCAACTAAAATCAGAGAACAGATCTGAAGCAAACTTTTATTTTTCATTGTTCAAACATAATAAGATCATTAAGCTATATTGCCTTCAGCATAATCTACAAGTTAGTAGCTTTCCAACATTTTTGTCCATGCTACTGAGGCCTGTTTGCGAGCAAATCAGGAGAACTCATCTGATGAGATGGAAACGCTCACAGAAGGACGCTCCATATTGAGACATCATGCCTTATACCCAGATAAAAGCAGAATCTCAGCCATTCAGACGAGTTCCTGTCTAAATTTACTCCTTTCTGACCTAATTCTTCTGTGGGTGTTGTTGTTGAGAGGCAGCCTAACGTGTTCTGGTTCTGATTAGGCCAGAGTTGGTGTGTCTGACCTGTAGACTTACTGTGGAACTTTGCCAACTCTGCAAACAGTCAAAACTAACCAAACTCAAGGGACTGGTTAAAAATGGTCTATGTACATTCATGTGGACAGGTGGTCGCTATAATGCTTGTGTCAATGGGAAAAGGTACTAGTAGTCTCCAAAAAGTGGTCAAACAGGACAGGTGGTCCTTATGTAGAGGTGGTCCTTATGTAGTAGTACAGGTTTGACTGATATATCTATGTACATCAATAGTTCTTATGTAGAGGTGGTCACTTGTACAGACATTCCTTTGTCTTTTGCTTACAACAAAGGTACTGTATACTTTTCTTGTTGTTCTTCTACCAGTTTACCATTCCAGAAGACATCACAATGTTATAATCATCTTCATGCCAAGCGAAGGGCCATTTGATACGTGGCTAGACATATCTGATTCTGACATTTCTTCCTTACAGACTGTGAAAGAAAGTTGGCAAAATGGCCGTCTGGTGCTACAAACTGTTCTGGCTCGTGTGTCTGGTCTCCATGGCGATGACCTCTGCGGAGGTCGCCTGCGGAGGCCACGGCGTCTGCGACTGTTTGGACGATCACACCGTGGACTGCCGCTACAAGGACCTGGAGGAATTCCCGTCGGAAATTCCCGCCGAAACCGTAACGCTCCACGTCGAGGGCAACTTCATCACCGAGCTCCGCGCCAACGACCTTGCCGGGCTCGCTGACCTTGAGAAGCTCAACCTGCACTTCAACAGCATCAACGACATTGAGGACGAGTCCTTCGGCGACCTTGGGAACCTGGAGCAGCTGGCGCTGGACTATAACATGGTAACCGTGGTAACCACCAGCACGTTTGCGGGGCTGGACAAGCTGACGCACCTGTCACTCATCCAGAACAACATCAGCAGCATCGAGGACGGCAGCTTCCAGCCGCTATCCAGCCTCAGGGTGCTGGATCTCAGCTTCAACAAGATCCCAGGTAAGATCGCAGCTTCAACAAGATCCCAGGTATAATCTCAGCTTCAACAAGATCCCAGGTGAGATCTCACTGCTGGATCTCAGCTTCAACAAGATCCCAGGTAAGATCTCAGCTTCAACAAGATCCCAGGTAAGGTCTCAGCTTCAACAAGATCCCAGGTAAGGTCTCAGCTTCAACAAGATCTTAGGTAAGGTCTAAGCTTCAACAAGATCCCAGGTAGGATCCCATAGCTGGATCTCAGCTTCAACAAGATCCCAGGTAAGATCTCACTGCTGGATCTCAGCTTCAACAAGATCCCAGGTAAGATCTCAGCTTCAACAAGATCCCAGGTAAGGTCTCAGCTTCAACAAGATCCCAGGTAAGATCTCACTGCTGGATCATCGAGGACGGCAGCTTCCAGCCGCTTTCCAGCCTCAGGGTGCTGGATCTCAGCTTCAACAAGATCCCAGGTGAGATCTCAGCTTCAACAAGATCCCAGGTAAGATCTCACAAGATCCCAGGTAAGGTCTCACTGATAGATCTCAGCTTCAACAAGATCCCAGGTAAGATCTCACTGCTAGATCTCAGCTTCAACAAGATCCCAGGTAAGATCTCACAAGATCCCAGGTAAGATCTCACCGCTAGATCTCAGCTTCAACAAGATCCCAGGTAAGATCTCACTGCTAGATCTCAGCTTCAACAAGATCCCAGGTGAAATCTCACTTTCTAGAAGATCCCAGGTAAGATCTCAGTGCTGGATCTCAGCTCTAACAAGATCCCAGGTAAGATCTGAATCCGAGGCTCAGCTTAACATGTCTGTGTTGAACCTTCACAGCTGCAGGAGTTTCTGCGGTGCTGAGTGGTTTGGAGGAGAGTCTGCGGGAACTGGGGCTGCGGTACAACATGCTGCAGGAAGTCCCTGCAGCCCTGGGCCTGCTGCAGAACCTGCAGACCCTCAACCTGGCCGGGAACAACATCAGCTCCATCAGACCCATCCAGAACATGACCTCCCTGCTGACCCTCGACCTCAGCAACAACAGGGTCATGCACCTTGACCCCAGCATGTTCCAGAACATGGAAAGCCTGGAAGTTAGTCAACTCAACCTCTCAATTTATTTAAAACATTTGCCCTTTTACAAATTTTGGATATGGCCTTTAACCTTTACCCTTATCTCCACGTGCTATCCATGGCTTTTAACCTTTGCCCCTGTCCCCGAGTGCTATATTCTCCATGACCTTTAACCTTTGCCCTTGCCCCAGGTGCTGTCGCTGGCGTATAACCGTATGGGTCTGATCGAGGAGGGCGTGTTCTGGAACCTGACGGAGCTGCGTAGCCTGGACCTGCAGGGGAACAACGTGCAGCGGCTGCACCGCGGGATGTTCTCCAACGTGGCCACCAACTCCTCCCGCCTCCGCCTGCACCTCCGCAGGATGAACCTCCGCACCATCGACAAGTTCTGCTTCCAGGACGTCGGAAACCCAGATGCTAAGGTTAGCAGCCACTATCTCATCTTTTCTATTTTGTTCTTGCTGAGTTTCAGTTTATTAATATTACAAGACAATACTTGTGGTGTAAAGGCAATTTTTTTCATCTTTGTTCTTGTTGAACCTACCGTGTAGCATGACATGCAAATAGGCATGCCTAACAAGCCAGAAAACACTGCTAAGTGTTGGCCAGGAAACAAACCTACCTAAAGTAAAACTGTTAAAACCTTTCCCTTCGTTACTTTCTTAAATCTTTTTTTGGTTGTTACAGAGGTAGGTACATTGTAACTGTCTTGTTTGTGCCAACAATCAGGTTGTTAAATCCTTGCAGCAGATATTTTCCTTTTCCTCAATCCTGAGCTCCTATTGCTATTGGTAGTTTTGGGAATGGTACTCTGGAGTTAGAGGTGTTTGGCCACAAACCAAGAGCCCAATCAGACCCTGTGAACAAGAGATTGGGTACTTAAAGTTTCCCATCTTAAATCCCCTGTAAATCCAGATCCACCAGCGCGAGATGGTGTAACAGGCTAAAAGTTTCTCTTCTTGAATCCTGCTCAGATCCAGATCGATCTGCGGAACAACCGTCTGAAGCTGCTGCCCCCCGGCCTGTGCCGCAGCCTGCCGGAGGGTCAGCTGAGCTTCAAGCTAACTCCCTTCTTAAATCCAGATCTACCGGCAAGAGATTGTTTAACACAAGCTAAAAGTTTCCCTCCTTGAATCCTGCTCAGATCCAGATTGACCTTCGGAACAGCGAGAGATTGTGTAACATGTGTAACAGTACAAGTTTCCCTAATCTTGAATCCCGCTCAGATCCAGATCAATCCGTGTAACAGGCTAAAATTTTCCCTTGTTGAATCCCGTTAGATCCAGATCGATCTGCGGAACAACCGTCTGAAGCTGCTGCCCCCCGGCCTGTGCCGCAGCCTGCCGGAGGGACAGCTGAGCTTCAAGCTGGCGGGGAACCCGTGGCACTGCGACTGTCGGATGGAGCGCGTCCCGGAGCTGTGCCCCACGGCCGTCACCTCGCGGATACGCTGCGCCCAGCCCGACGCGCTCAACCGGAGGCTGCTCGGCTCGCTCGAAGCCGACGATCTCGTGTGTGAGACGACCGGGGAGCCAGAGGACGGGGAGGCGGATTCTGTGGAGTAATCGACTCGACCAGCTTTCAGAAAAAAATCAGTTACTTAAACAACTTGATAGATTTTGCGAACTGTCAGATATTTTGAGTAGCATTCACAATCACTCACAATGCTGTTTCTGTGGAATAATTGACTGGCTTGCACAAAAAAGATAGTTACTCAAACAACTGGTGGAGAGATTTTGAGAACTGTCAGATGCTTTGAGTAGCATCCACAATCACTGACGATGCTGTTTTCATGGAGTAATCGACCGGCTTGCACAAAAAAATCAGTTACTCAAACAACTGGAGAGATTTTGACAGATGTTTTTCTGTAGAATCCACAGTGGACAAAAAGTAGTGGATGCTACTTGAAACGTCAGACAGTTTTCAAAACATGATCTGGTGGCTTGAGTGCGAGCGGACGGCACAGCCAGAGGATGGCAACACAGATTCCGTGGAACAATCGATCATTGCCAATAAAAAACAAAAAAGCAACTGGATAGGTTGTTAGATGTTCCGAGTAGCATCCACAATCACTGACAATTGACAGAAAACTCAAGTCAAGGTTTAAGAATTACTGGATTGATCCTGATTCTATGAAGTTGAAGGAGATGGTGGCTGTGATGATTTTGTTTTAAATGGGCCGAGCTTTTTCTGTACTTGGAAAAATGAGTGGAAATAATCTGTATCAGATTCTGTGTTTAGGTGACTTGTGGTGAAACACACCAGCTTTGCAGGCAAGCAGGCATGGGGTCAGGGAGGTATTATCTTTAGTACTGGTATTATGATATCTCAAGCTGTCTAATAAAGTAGATCGAACATAGTTCAAGTAGCACCCACTACTTTTTGTCATCATAGTTCAATAGCAGAACAAGTTGTTGATACGTTGATATAAATTTGTTAAGATCACAAGGAAAATTCAAAATGACATCGGAAGGAAAATCTTATAACATGGAAGGAATATTGCAGGCTTGAATTGTGGCAGCTGAAAGGAGACTGGTTTGAAAAAATTCATTTTGTGTACAATGTATTAAGCTTGAAATAGAAGAGAAATTCAGTTCTTATGACTGTTATTATGAGTTTGTACCAGTAATCATAGATATGAGACTAAGTAGTATGTATAAGAAGCAAAACTTTCTAAAATCTTCACTAGAACAGAAAGACTGTGCATAATAATACAACAGGAGACTTTTAAGCACCAAAACTGAACTGACAATACATGTAAACACCTGTAGAGGTTCATACATGTTCAACATATTAAACATGTCTAAGTGTGCAAAAGTAGGCAATAAACTGATATCCAGCATTGATTCAAACGTCACTGCAGACACTGAGACTGTTCATCTGTGTGTTTCTATACTGAAGTTTATATATGTTCTCCCAGAGGGCACCTCTACTCAAAGGTAAAGTTGCCATCTCTGATTGTCTTGTTGATGACAGTTTTAACTTTACGGTCGGTTTACCACAATCGCTTCTTGGCCTGCAGTTCTTGAATGAAACACAAGGAGGAGCTTCTACACAAGGAACAGATATTTATATATACATGTGTGTAATGACAAAGACAGATGTTACGACAAAGATAAAGAAATAGTCTTGCTATAAATAAGGAACAGCCAATTCCTTTTCAAACTATGTATGAAAAATCAGAGCTACAATTTAGTACAAAGACGTCATGTGATATACAGTATATCATACTGAAACTACTTTCTTCACTGACTAAAACAAAATTTCTTGTTTGTATGTCCCAAAAATGGTCTTACCAACACAAGTAACAGGAAAGTGAAAGTGTGCATGTCCAAGTGAAAATGAGGGAAGTGGTCAGTCACCACACACTGGGCACCTTCACAAAGAGGCAACTGGGAAAACATCGGGGGAAAGTGATGATTTAAACGCCTGTTCAGTCTGGCTAACATAGGGCAGAATCAACTCCATTTGCTGGATCTCAAATATATATAAAAGCTGAAGAATTTCCAAGCAGATCCTAGGGTGGCAAAAAGACAGTATCAAATTAGAGAGGGTCCATACCACACACAAAGATTGGACCCTCTCTGGCCAATGGATACTGCCTGGCCAATTTGATACTCTCTTTTTGCCACCCTAGGATCTGCTTGGAGATTAAAAGCTGACCTGCAAGATAGATTTTAATGTTTCAGGTAGTACTAACTACTTTTTGTCAGTGACTTTTCATCAGTGTGGTACACACAGTTCCAGAGAGGGAATTTATACGTATATAAACAAGTTCAGGTTTTTCTTGCAGCTTTCTGTTTTCATTTTGTCTTCCAGCAAAATAATTAGTACATCCCCAGAGAGATCAGACTGAGTACAGGGGCTAACCCAGGCTGGAATTTACACGGCAGTGCGACGGCACCTGATGAAATATGGGCAATACCTTATCTATCATTAAATACTGCAGAAAATTCCTGCATTTACCGTATTAGTAAGCAAAGCCGTACTTGTACTGTAAGCAACATTCAATAATTGATTTTGATGAACATAATTATTATTTCTAATGCTGTATAATTATTTTTGACCTTTTTCTATGTCTAGGAATGACAATGCAGGAGTAAAACCCTTGAAATTTGCAGCTTATTTTCACAGGGAACCAAACAAACTTGACTCTACCAAGCTACGAGCAAAAACCTGGCAAGATATATCTATAAGTACTACACGAGAAATCTTACCTGTACATTAGATAGAAAACACCACTGTATACAAGAGTAAACCCTTCCACACCCAGGAATCTCACATGCACCCTGCATGCATAATGCACAGTCCCTGGGGACATTCCATTACTGGCTACAGGGGAATGGGCACAGACATCAATATCATGGAACAGTCCATTTTTTATTAAGAGGGAGAGACAAAAAAAACTAAACACTAGTAAGAAGTATGATGTGAGCAAAATGTTGACTGTAGGTTTTGGACTTTCAAAACACACAATTCAGTTAAGATAAGATGGTTTGTAACTATTTTTCTTAATAATTTTTTTCTCTATGTGTGTTTATATTATAAAATGGTACATTCCAAAAAGTCATCACAAGCCAAGTGGCGCCATAACTCTACCCAGGGGACGTTCATTAATCTGACCAATAGGGGGAGGGATCAGCCCATACATCATAGTCGATGACTCATCCCTGTCTGCCATGCAACCGACAGTAACACTATCTCCACATTTGTCTCTGCAGATTCACATTCAGGGCTTGAAATACCTTTTTCTGCATACCTATACTGTACAGGTAACACTGAAAAGTACCTGCACCAGGCAAATCTTACATGTATCTGCACTACTCAGAACTTATGAAGGGTGAATCATACCAAAACTGTTAAAAAATACATTGACATTATTTCTTTCATATTTCATAGATGGTAACAGTCAATGCAGCAAACCCACATACACCTATATGTACATGTACATACATGTATAAACCCAGTACATGGACCAGTGCAAGTTAGGAGCAGGTAGACATCTGAAATACAATGTACATTGTACCAAGGAGGTTCAATCTTGATAGTACCTGCACAGCTCCAATTTTATCTGCATATATGCAATTTTACCTGCGTATTTCCAGCCCTGATATGGTAGTACTGTACTGAATCTTTTTTCTCTCTAGGTGATCAGTATTAGCCTGTCAATTGTCCAATCCATCATCCTGGTCTGATTTGATTAATTAGTCTCAGCTCCCAGCTAACGAGGCCAGAAGGCGCTGATTAGCTCGTTAATTGAAAAATAGGAAGGGGCAGTTAAGGTTAATTGAAGGAAACTGTGGATAATTTAATGTAGATGCAGAGATTGCGAGGAAACACTCTGAAATTGGTTTCCATTTTTCTGAATGTTTGTTTCAATCTCAACAAATACCGCAAGCTCATTTCACTTCACATTGCTTAAGTTTCGCAAAACGGTGGGTGGGGGAGGGGTATATTTAGAGGGGACAAAAATTTGTGAAAATCTGTCCTTGTATTTTCCACACAGAGCAAAAAAAACTGGGGAAAACTTGTCCCCTCCTCACAGCTGTTACAGTTTTGTTATCGAAGAATACAAAGAAAAGCAATGATTTTTGAGATGAAAACAACAAATAGAATTATTCAGCTAAAACCTGCTCCAGTCAACAGATGGCACAGTTTTAGTCTTCTATTTCACCATCTCAAGCTTCTTATTCAGTATTCACTATCATTATCATTTGTAGAAGAAAGGTGGCTGCAGTTCTAACTCTTGCAAGATAGGGGGCACAGCTGCACATATAGAACAGCAGTCAACCTTCCCTTTCAAAATCTGAGGAAACTAAAAATCTTGAGCTTTGAAAGAAAGTTAAACTAAAACTGGTCACGGGGAGGGAAGTTTCTTTTCTTTTCTTGCAAGGTGAAGAATTTGACCTTGTCGCTGCTGTTTGTACTGAATTCTGATTCCCAAGGTCAAACAAAGGGCTGGAACATGGAGTTTGTCAACTCTGCTGACAAGGTCAGGAACAGTTCTGCTGACAAGGTCATATACAGTACACAGTCTGTACTCTTAGGCGAATATGTTACATTCTTGGGTTTCCTCTATTTGTGAGAAATTCAATTATCATGGGTGGAATAAGAATAAAAAGTAAACTAGAAAGGCCGACATTTGCTTGAGAGCAAATGCAGCAGATGGCTTCACCCTATCCCCCATACCAAAAATGGATCTATCCTACGATGGCTGCCAATAGTCTACACCCCCATGCAGAAATGGAACCTTCCAATGCCGGAAATAGCCCAAAAGCCCTATTGTACATAACTTTAAAGTGGTGTATGTCAAAATCGTGAATGACATTCTTTGGACATGTGTCCAAGGTATTCCCATACCAAATTTCAGGTCATTCAGATTTAATATTAGGGCACAGGAGCCAAAAATGTACATTTTTGGTCCGAAAATAGCAAAAAAGCCCTATTTTACACAATTTTAAAGTGGTATATGTCAAAAGCGTGAATGGCATTCTTTGGACACGTGTCCAAGGTATCCCCATACCGAATTTCAGGTCATTCAGATTTAATATTAGGGCACAGGAGCCAAAAATGTACATTTTGGGTCCGAAAATAGCCAAAAAGCCTTATTTTTCCCAATTTTAAAGTGGTGTATGTCAAAAGCTTGAATGACTTTTTGTAGACATATGTCCAAGGTATCCCCATACCAAATTTCAGGTCATTTGGTTTTAGTACCTGGGAACCAGATCTCAAAATGTATATTTTTTGCCTGAAAATGGCCAAAAAACCCAAATAAAACAATTTTTCAAAAAATGAAAAAACGTGTCGGGGTATTTGCCCACTCTACCTTCATGCCAAATTTCGTGTTATTTGGCCGGAAAATGGCAGAGATGAATCCATTTAAAGAAATGGCAGGAGGAGAAGGAGGAGAAGGAGAAGAAACATGAGGGAACACAATATGTCTTCACCACTTTGTGGTGAAGCCATAACAAGGCATCCTACTAAAAAAAACAGTTCCTCAAGCAACTGGATGTAATTTTTTCCCAAATCACATCCAGTTGCTTGAATAACTGTCTGTTGTGTGTTTTTTTTTCCAAAATCATATCCAGTTACTCGAGCAACTGTTTTTTTTTTTTCGTATCGTATTACCTTGATATCTAACCTTCACCAACGTATCAAGGCATCCTCCTATGGACAGGATCCACAAAGTCAACATACATACGTATACCAGAGTGCTGGTTAACATTATAATAAAACTAGGAGGACAAGACTTAAATCAACTGCTGGTGCCAAAAAAACTGAACATTTTGGGGTGCAGACTTGTCAGAATGTTGAAAAGTGTTCCAATCTACTTGTAGCATTAGTTCAAAAACCAAAAAACCAACCAATCCATTTAGTGCTGCCAAACCTTCCCGCTGGGAAATCTAAATAATTAACTTTCTCCTGATGAGTTTAGCAGTGGCAGATGTCACGCCTTTTGTTCTCAGGGTGATCAATAATTAATTTCCTAACGAGCTACGCGGGATTACACTATTGTGCTGGAATTGGTGACGGTTGTTACGGATTGATGAATTAAACTTCTTTGCTATGAGAAGGCATTGCATGTTAGAATTTTGCCAGGGGAAATCAGACCATTGATAGAGATTATAAAAAGTACCTGTCCAATGTGGGCATGTTTTAGGCCATATCAATTCTATCTGCTGGTTCACGGATTAAAAACATTAAAAGGCCAACTTGGCAAGGCAAATTAATATTGTGTTTCTAAGTTTATTCCATAAATATTATGCTGGGTTGGGATTCATTTTTCTCTCTAACAATATTATTATTGTACCAATCAACAGAATAAAGTACACACACACACACACACACATTCATACACAACACACGCACATACATACAAACACACACACATACACACACATACACATACTGTGTACATCACTATAATATATTAACAAGTGTGTTAGAAAACTGACTGACCTTGTAAAATAATGACCTTCAAGTTGTCTTAAGATGTTCCCAGCTGCATCAGGCAGTAGACACGACGTCTTGAGGTTTGCTGGAGAACTTCTCAAGTGACAGCTTGTCAGTCAGTCTTCTCAGTAAGACATCCTGAAACAAAGGGGGGGAAGTAGTATATACATGGGCTTGGAAAATATGATAGCAACAGAGCAGTACAGATATCTGTTAGATGCTATCAGGGATATCATATCCAAATAGCATCTCTCCTTGTCTACAACATACAGTGGACACCAATTACTGCACATGTTCTTGGATCATTCATACTATCATAGCAAATCTTATAACTCAGGGGATCTGCATAGAATCCTGAACACAGAAACCATTTCCCATTCACTCCCATTCATTGTAAACGGAATGGAATACCACAGATACTACGCAGATAACACTTTTGCCCTGGGTAGCATCCTACATATAGTTAGTCAGGCCTGTAGTTAGTTTTCTGTGCACTCTGCCTGTACTCTTGCTCTTTTAAATACTGTAGGTCAGTTGTACGAGAGGGAATCACAGGAAAAAACTAACTACATGTAGAAGAGCACCTAGGCTGTCCTTCTGCACCTTTGATGAAGTCTTCACTTGCCACTGACCAAACCACACACAGAGACACAACACAAAATCCTGAGGTCTCTACTACAACTGTGCAAGGCCTCATGGTGAATCAGATGTACGGGGGAGATTCACTTCACTCTGGGGGGAGGTGGTGGAGTGAGCCCCTTCTGGTTTGCAACTAGAGTGATATGTTAACATGACTATATGTTGTCGTTATATCTGTGCTAACACTAGTTGGCAAAATATGTGGATCAGTGTGGGACTGTGGGTATATGATCTCTTCATCCCCTATAGAATCTACTGGACCTCCCCTGAGCAGCTGCCAAGATCAGGTTTGAAGGAACACAGCTGTACAGGAAGGGGTAGGGGACGGTACATTGTTGGTCTTAAGGGTTTTCGGCTGTTACCTTTACAGGAAATAACTGTTATGGTTAGGGGAAGGTACATTGCTTACCTCAAGGGTGGGACCTGTACAGGAAGTGCAATGTGATTATTAAGGGACAGTCCATTGTTAGTTGACGCCTTAAAGGGGTTGAGAATGTAAAATAATGTAAATGTGTAGCATATCTTGATAATGGTTAGACATCCAGTAAACAGAATTCTTGAGGCTTGAATTACATGTATGTTGATTTGGGGTGGCTACCTATAAAATACAAAGAAGTAAAACTACTAAAAAGATTATGAAAAGGGGCCCTTTTTAGAACCACTAAACTAAAATGGTACGGCCTGAGTTATAGACACCTGTCTGGCACGGACTCCTGGGTAAATATTGGCTGACATGTAAAGTGTCTGGTTCTGTTTGCTCCTATTGTTGTGGAAATAAGGGGAAGATTGTAAATGTGTCTTAGGTAATCTTACAATCGTTAGAGCCTCTGCCAGCCAAAATGCATGGATAACACATATGTAACTGTATGATGATGCACAAATGCATGTGTATTGACACACTAACACAGTCACGCACACACACAAATACTTGCACACAGACACACATATACGCATACACACTAACACACACTGACACACACACACAAACATGCACGCACACACACACACACACACACACAGACACACACACACAAACACACCTACACACACACACACACATGCCCACACACAAAAACATGCGCGCACACACACACACACTGACACACACACACGCACAGACACATACACACACGCACAGACACACACACACACACACATACTGTACATACACACACACACACACACACACACACACACACACGCACACACACACACACACTTGCTCCCACAGTCACATATCATCAAATACACTATATTTTCTTTAGTCTTGTACAACAAAAGTTCCCAGATCTCCAACACAGTAAAAACCCAAGAGGAACAACAAACTACAGACAAGCGTGTAGATTTCACCAACATCCACGTTCGAACACCAGACATAAAATAAACACACACAACATCCAAGTTCCTCGCGCGGTTTGCTACGCCTAAACATCACACAGCCGAGCCTTGGATCTTCTGATCTCACCTGGAAGGATCCTTGATCGGAACACAAGACGTTGGAGGTAAGAAGTAAGATGTAACGGTGCCAAAACGTCTTGCACCCCGCCGGCCACACAGCTTGTGCCTCTCACAATGAGTTTCATATGGCGAAGCCGAAGATGGACGATCGCGCCTCTTCGGGAACAGTCGGGCAGCGTCGGTAATTTCCGTCAACAGTGAGGGTCTGTAAGGAGTATTTAGCGTTAAAATATATAAATGATACAAAGCTATTAGAGAAAGAAGATTTTATTCATAATAACACTGCTTTATAAGTTAAAATATTTTATCATGCAGATAGATGAAAATATGTCCACAATAAGGTCTATAAATTGACAAATAAAGCATCTCCGTTATCTCACAAAACTCTTTGTGAGCCCCATTATTTCCGTGACACGAACGTCAATCGATCAGGCTGGAATCCGAAGGTCCCGGATGTGTCATGGCGTCCTCCCCTCCAGAGAGGCTGGTGGTGTATGATGGTGTAAAATAAGCAGGCGTTTAGACCCTTTGCGGTGCCGAAAATTCACCAGAGTTGCACCAAAACCCACCCTTAAGCCTCTATGGTATTGATGGTAATGCATGCACGGAAATATCCGCGGCTTAACGATGGGTAAAGCACCTTGTTTCCCCATACCTCCATTGACAGAAGTCCGCCATGTTTTTTCCAGACATTCTACAAAATTGCTCCCAGTTTCCATGAGTTTTGCCGATTTTCCCGCCCTGTAAGAGCCCGTTTCCGTCATGTTAACGTTCTGTGTTTTGTTTTGCAGGTACCACGACAGAAGCCAGGCCCATCCCTACCAGGTTGGTACACCGAGAGGGGCCGAGATCGGGACTTCAGACAAGCCTCATTTTTGACAGAAGTGGTCACGATTTCCGATGTAAACATAAATATCGCGGCATCCAGACCAAAATTGGCCCATCCTAAACCTGACTGGAACGTTTTGGATATCCTAACACACCATCTGGCTGAGAAAAATTTCAGAAATTTTCGTCTGATCAGTCGAGAAAGACGAATTTTATGAAAAATCGTGAAAGTGGAAAGTTCAACTCAATCAATCAACCTTGACCGAGGCTTTCTGGTTTATCAAAGAACAAAAGACACACAGGTGTCTCACCTGAACATTGTCCGGACTCAAGACATTGGCAGAGTCTTAAAAACAAGGAGTCTTAGAAGTTTTCTTGAGAAAAAAGAGACATATCATTACAGAATGAAGTTTGTATCACCCTGGACAAATTGGAGATAAAATACTCTCTCTAATATCAAAACAAACAAAAAATCCATCTTTAGAAACCGATTTTGGCATCTTTTGGAAAATATCACTGCAAGAAAATTCTCTTTGAGATCCTTTTTAAATAAATCCTAACAAAAATTGATGTGAAAACGTTGCCAGCATTTTTTCATAAAGTTATTAATGGTGTCTCAAAAATTAATTTGATTGATTATTGGGAAGGCCACAAGTATGAGTTTTATGATTTGGCTACATAACAAAAAAACTTTCAAAAAAAATATGCCCTCAACCTGTAAAGACAAAGAACTCCGTGTTGTGATGAATTACATTAACTGGTTCAGTATTATAATAAATGGATATAGAATTCATTAAGTAAAAAAAACATTTACTTAAATGTTTCACATATGGTCAGACTGACAAATTTGGTCTCCGATGAAAATTGGGTAGTTTTTAATTTCATGTAATTAGGCTTAATTAATATTTTGTATAACAGTAGTTGTAGATTGTATTATGTACTATTATGTTGTAGTTTCCATGATGTTGGTTGTTTATGTTGTTGTTTATGTTTGTTGCTGCAGACTGCTGGTGTGGGAAAGTACCCATCCAAGCGTGACGGCAGCGGCTCCTATAATGACTACGACCACCGGATTGACAGAGTGCGGGATTCGCCCGGCGAGGTTTCCACCGCACGAAGGACAGTCCCGGCAACGGAACAGTCCCTGGGAGTCACGCGACAGGGAGAGAGAGAGGGAGCGAGAGAGAGACAGGGAGAGAGACAGGGACAGAGACAGATATAAGAACAAATCTTCTTATTCAGAACGATATAGGGAAAAGGAAAGGGAGAGGGAAAGAAGAGGTAACTATGGCAACCCCGTGTGTCTGCAGTAACACTTTCACTTTTCAGGGAGGAGCAAGTTTTCTTCATGTGAGGTTTAGTTAGAATGTTACAGTTCTTTCAAGGAATCAAATTTATCTTCATCCATTGAAACCAGCTCTCAAAAATCAAGTTATCAAAATGTGGAGGAACTTCAACATTTTAGAAATCTTCTAAACATGATTTGAAAAGTAGTTTCTCAAAATTTATGTGAGGGAGAAAATAGTGTGAAGAGATTAATTTTGCATTAAGAAGTAGTACTAGCAGAGTCTGTTCTAGCTGAGGAAAATGGCTAAGGAGAAACTGAACACAAATGAAGAAAACAACTGAGGCTTCTTTATTAACATGACCAGTTAAGCAAACATCTTGTTTGCAAGCACACATTGAATCTGAAGATACTGCTGCCAAGGAAAATTCAGTCTTTTAATTATTTTTTCAGGATATGAAGGTAAAATTGTTTTTAACACAACCAAAGTTTTGCACCAGTCAACATGAATTTGACAAGTATTGAGTGGTAAAGAGCAGCAGAGCTCGTGACTTCCTGATGTACAAACATTGGCAGCACAAAATTTGGTTGTAATGCAGAGAATTTTACCTAGGAGTCATCAATAAGTCATTTTTTGCCAATGAAAATTAAGAGATTGAATTCATACCAGTTCCTTTTGGCTTCCGAATCTGCAAGACTTTAGCAAGAATTGACAAAAAGGACCTCACACAAGAAATTCTTGTTTTCTCCACTGACATCCATGCTGAATCCCTGCTTTTTGAGTGACACATTTTCACATCTGTTGTTTCTTTTTGCATCAGCATTTCGTGTGCTTCATTTTTGCTTTGTTCTGTACTCGTTCCTTTAACATGACGTGTGTTTTCCAGCTTGTTTCCCCCTCCCCGAGTTGTTTTGTTAAAGCTTGCGGTGTGGTTCTTGTGTTATAGAGAGAGAAAGGGCTAGGTACAGTCCCGGGGACTGGGACAGACCTCACAGAAGAGACAGAGAGGACAGGAGAGGTAATGTCACAACACTGCTCATTGGTCAGCTTTCCTCTCTGCCAAAACCTGATTGGTTGGAGGGGAGTAGAAATAATGTATGAACACAGCTTATTGGTCAAACTCCACTGCCAAAGATTGATGGGTTAAAGTAAAATAATGTTACAACACTGCTCATTGGTCAGCTTTCCCCTCTGCCAAAACCTGATTGGCTGGTGGGAAGTAGAGAAAATGTCTGAACAAAGATCATTGGTTGAACTACTATCAGCCCAAAGTTGATTGGTTAAACTAAAAGGAGAGGTAATGTTACAACACTGCTTATTGGTTAGTTTCTCTCCACTGCCAACACCCAGGGACCTCCCTAAACAATGGAGCAGTGGAGCTCCTCCACCCAGTCCTTATCTCAGCTCCACCCTGTTAATTTTCAAAACTAGTGTTTTTACACCCTTTTCCAGGGTTCTTTGGTCAAATTTACCGATATTTCGCACCCTCCTCCATTCTGTCCTAAATTTCTGGGGAGATCCCTGAACACCTGATTGGTTACATCAAAGATCATGTCAATGTTAGAACCCTGCGGATTGGTTAGTATGAGACTTGTGGTGTGAAGAATGTCTAAGGTAAAACGTGGGTCATACCAGGTCACTTACGTCAAATTTGTCGGAGGATTAAAGACTTTAAAAGAATCATTCAATCACATATGATACGCCAAAATGCAGTTAATCAAGCAACTGGATATGATTTTGAAAACGTGTTCAAAATCATATCCAGTTGCTTGAGTAACTGCTTTTTGGCATTTACAATATGCAACCCTAAAAATTACTGAAACCAAATTACATTTACAGTTGTTAGTACATACAATTAAAAGGTACGGGTTGAATCATTTACTACAGAGATTTGTTGTAGAGCAGTGTTGCTGGGTAGAGCACGTCGGCAGAACGTACTGCACCTGCGCAAAACCCGTGATGTATTGTCCATAGCATTTCGGCAGAATGTCTCATATAAGGTTGTATTTGCTCATATAAGGTTAGCATTTCGACAGTAGTTTCCAAATGTTGTGTCGGAAAGAATATCCTCTGCAACAGGCAAAATTCTGATGCAACGTTGACCAAAAACCCAACGAAAAACACCAAAATATGGGGTTCTGCGCAGGCGCAGTACGTTCTGCCGACATGCTGCTGGGTAGAACCTTGATTGACAGTTGATTGACAGTTTGAGATGTATGTTGCCCTTGCAGGGACCAGCGATTCTCCGGCGCAGAACGCAGCCAATCACCAGCCCCGACAGAGCAACAGCAGCGCCAACCACTCACAGACGCAGCCCCAGACGACCGACAGGAAAAATGATAACGACGCGGGGAAGAAAAACGCTGAGGTGAGACCTCGGGCAAACTTCGTTGTGATGTAGTGGATAGAGCATCCGACTGTCAAACAAGAAGACCCAGGTTCAATCCCCAGGGCTGGACCCATACATGTCCGGACTTGCACCCAGATGTTGTGCTCTTGGGAAAGGCACTTAACACGTATTTCCCCCCTCAGTTAGGGAGTTAGGGTTTGGGTCTGTGTCAGGAAGGGCATCAAGCCGTATAAAATCTTGCTTCAAAAAAGACTTGCACTTGATGCAACACGTCTAACCCTCAGTTACTTGAAGGGAAAAATGTTAAAATAGTCCAGTGGTTAGCGGACCATGAGTTTGGGAGTTGGAATCCTGGTTGTTTTCACTCACCCGACATGCACACTACAGTCCTTTGGATGGGACATTAAGCTGTGGTCCACTGTTCATTTGTACTTGTTGGAAAAAGCTGGTGGACTTTCCTTGGCACAATGAACCTGTTGATACATGTACTGTGCATAGCGTCTGTCTCCTCTGACATGACCAGTGGACACGTAGCTTTTCAGTGAGCTATAACTGATTTTAGATCATTATGTTTACCAAAGGAAAACATTGTTTTTACCCAGTTTATTCTTCCTCTTCTTCTCCAAACAGTGATCTATGACCTGACCAATGACATGATTTGTTGACGTCTGTCTGTCACCATGGTGACTGGTGTTGGGTTACATAATGTTGCAATTTCATGGTCTGCTCTGCTCCTGTCACCATATACTAGTGGTACATGTATGTGAATGTGTTTGAGTAAGAATTAACAGAGCAGACCATGTCTGAAGGTAAACATTATGCATTTGCTTTGCAAATGTTACTTCTCTAGTGTTTGTTTCCATCCTGACTGTTGTGTTTGTGTTTCAGCATACCCAGTCCAGCACTGCTAGTACCAGTACTGCAGCAGCTAATACAAAGGTACGTCAGGTCTAGGTTTTCAGCTGGACATTTTCTTGGAATGAATGTGGGGATTGTGCTTAGTTTCTGGGACAGCTGAAAGGTGAAACTAGTGCTGCATACCGGTTCACTGGACTTGGATCCGGACTTGTAAAAATGTTTAGGTTCAAGTCCAAAAAAACCTAAAAGTCAAGAACCGAGTCCGGACTTATTACCATAAAAGACCATTTCACATACCCCTTTTCTTTCCAAACCACCTAAAACCTTCCAAAATCTTTGCTGCAAAATGAAGAAAACATTGCCATTGGGCATCGTCAAGGACCGGCCCCCATGTTATGTGGCCAAAGTTTCACCCAGACAACATTGCAAGGTTGCCAACATGCAATTTTGTATATGCCATGGATTTATGTAGGTCCGGACTTACAAGTCCGGAACTGAACCTAAACCTCTGGACTTGAATCCGGACCTGAACCTAAATGTTGGTTTAGGTATGCACCACTAGGTGAAACTATGCAGAGAACATCATTCTTCACTCAAAATGCCCCTAAAAATCTTTAAAAAACTAGATATTTCTTGCGTCTCTACAGGACTCTTTATAAATGTGAACTCATTTACAAAACTTTGTGAGTAACTACAAGACTTAATATTTAACCCTTAGCACACTGAAGTAGCCATTTGGCTACCAATTCTATTGGTAAGAAGACTAGGCAACATGTTTGCAGCTAAAATGTTGAGGATTCGTGTATTTTATTTTTTCCAGGCTTACAGAAAGGTCCAAGGTGATTGGTCGGAACACATCAGTTCTTCGGGCAAGAAATATTACTACAACTGTAAAACGGAGGTGTCACAATGGGAGAAACCACCGGGCTGGCAGGAGAGGTGGGTTTGTTTTTGTTTGTTTGTTTGTTACATTTATTGTGGCCACACCCATGTATTTGACCATTACAATAGCTCAATGGAGAAGAGTGCTTGCTTTGTAACCGGGAGGTCTTGAGTTCAAACCCCGGCCAGGGTCATACCAAGGACTTTAAAAATGGTACATGCTGCTTTCTCTGTTGAGCACTCAGCACATATGAGAAAGAGTATGGGAAGGTCAAACACACAGCTCTACCAGCGGACCAGCCCCCTGCTGTAGTGCTTGCATAATTGAGTTTGTAAACCAACATGTTATGTATCGCCAAAAAGCAGTTACTCAAGCAACTGGATATGATTTTGGAAGCGGTCAGACGTTTCAGCTAGTATCCACGAGCTGAAAAAATCCACTAGCCCCAGCATGTTATATGTATCTCTCATATTGATTGGTCAATCTGTGAGTATATTTCCGTGTTTCTGTTGCATCATCCAATACCAGAGCAGGTAACATAAAATGTAACTTGTCTTTTCTTTCCTCTCCCTGCCCTCAGCCCAAAAGATAGCGGAGAGTCGAAACACAAAGACAAGCCTGTTGCCAAGGAAACCGCCTCCTCTTCTTCAGCTGCCTCCTCCGCATCCCATGGAACCAACAGCAGAGAAGCTGGCAGCAGCAGCGCAACTGGTACTCCTAGCTGTGAGCACATTTACTTTTTTATGTTTACCGAAAGAAAACATATTGTTTTTGCTTAGCTTCTTCCTCCTCTTCCTCTTCTGGTCCAAACACTAACCTCTGACCTGGCCAATGACATAAGTTGTTGACGTCTGTCACCATGGTGACTGGTGTTGTATTTGGTTACATAATGTTGCAATTTCATGCTCTGCTCTGCTCCTGTCACCATATACTACTAGTACAGTCATGTATGTGAATGTGTTTGAGTAAGAATTAACACAGCAGACCATGTCTGAAGGTAAACATTATGCATTTGCTTTGCAAATGTTACTTGTCTAGTTTATTCTATCTCCATGGAAAATGGAGGTATTGTTTTTGGTCTGTCTGTGAGTTTGTGTGTATGTGTTTCTGCAGGTTGTGATGGATATGATTGGGCTCAGTGAGAAAGTTATTAATCATTTCTACATATGGTCAGCATGCACTCTCGCTGCTTTCACGGGTATTAGTCATTGCATCAGCCAATTAGATAGCAAATGGAGCCTTTTGTTCAAGAGAGATTTTCAACCCCTCCTAAAAAAAAGTAAAATGTGGTGACTTGTAGATACCAGTGTGAGTGAGGAAAAAAATCTACAAAAATAATATGTGTATTTACACAAGATTTGATATTTCATTGGAGGTCTGAGGTCTTGTTCTTTTTTTGTCCCAATCCTGGATTAACTAGACTAAGCGACTGAGAAGAGAGATGAGAGGTAGAATTTATAGCAAACACAAGAAGAAAACCTAAGAAACATAGAGACTTAGGCAAAGTTTCCTCTTACTCTTTTGCAGCATCTAATCACAAGCATTCCACGGACCCCTCCCCCCGTCCTGCCACCCAGCCAGCCTCCGACAGACACAAGGACACCCCCAAGTCTCACAATAGAACAGGTAAGACACAAGGACACCCCCAAGTCTCACAATAGAACAGGTAAGACACAAGGACACCCCCAAGTCTCACAATAGAACAGGTAAGACACAAGGACACCCCCAAGTCTCAAAATAGAACAGGTAAGACACAAGGACACCCCCAAGTCTCACAATAGAACAGGTAAGACACTAGTATACAAAATGGCTAATAGGGGTAGATGTACCAAATACTGTCTAAAATCAGCCATGCCTTCAAATACCAGAGTTATCAACCAAGTAAGCATTCAAAAACTTCCTAGAACTACTGTAGATTGCAACTCAGTGTCACCAAGTAATGTAGGGGCGCATCACTTACTAGATGGCTTTAACCAATGTTTAAAGTTAGTTGTTAGAGTTAGCTGTTGTGTTGCACTGAAAGATGGTTATACTCGCTATACAGATACAGATACTTCTAAGTTTACTTTGATGTGCCTAATCTGCATTATCTTGTCCTGACTTGTCTGACTTTTGTTGAACAGTTCCTTTTTCGACTTCCAAAAAATTGTCTTTATGTTATTTACATATCAATCAATAGTTTGTGCATATAAACCTGCATTTTTTTCAGTCTTCTTCAGTCACTGACGAAAGCTAGTGCATACTAGCTGAAACGTCTGACGTTCCAAAATCATATCCAGTTGCTTGAGTAACTGTTTTTGGCGTGAGTTGTAACAATGACCCCCCCTCCCTCCGCAGGTACCCCCTCCTCGTCCCAGGGCACCCCCAGCGCGCACCGCGGGACCCCCGGACAGGGCAGCGACCGTATGGACATCTCCACAACTCCTGAACACCTGCAGACCATCTACACCAGGAGTAGAACAGGTCAGCACAGAACTGCTGTTGCTTGGCAACAGGAACAGAACAGTACAGTACATCTGTTGCATGGCAACGGGAATGGAACAAATAAGAACATTGTAAATCGCAAGAAATAGATAACAGAGCTTCATGATCACCACAACAGCCTTAAATCTGCATACAGGTGTTGAACATCTGTGTGTGTGTTTGTTTGTTTGTTTGTTTGTTAATCGCTGCATATGATGAAACCACTCACTGATTGGACCCCCGTCCATGTAAGTTACGATCAAAGCCTGATGCAGCCTCCCCATGTCTGCTTGAAGATTGTGCATCTGTTAGCCCCCTCTGCAAAGACATTTGTTTAGACCACATTTCCACAGACAAGAGACTTATGAACGATCAAAACTTTTTGACACACTGCTTGGAGATTATCTCACACCAACGTTTCTACCCCCCCACACAGAGTCTCCCGCGGTGCAGAACACCCCCTCTCCAGGAACCCCCTCCCTGGGGCGCAGCCACACCACCCCGCACTCCATCCCCCCCTCCCTGGTGCAGCAGCTCTTCCCCCCCACCTCCAGCGCAAGTAGTATATCCCAAGGTAAGGAGAATTCAACTCTTCATCAGTTTCCTCAGTCACAGTTGAGTATAATGTAGCAAAGTGGCAGGACAGACCTGCAGGAGCTGTTTACCATATATGGTATTAGAATAAATTATGTAGCAAGTGGCAGGACAAGCTGGAGGGGGCTGGTCAAGATAAACATGCTCTTACGGTATGTAATAATTTTATTGTATTATATGTAATCTGTATATATTAATGACCATAATTTGTTGACCCTATGTTAAGACGTTTTTAAGAATTTATGTCACATGTATGTATTTAACCACACTTTTTCCCCAGGGCAAGCCCTTAATAATAGCTTCAAGCTAGTTGGGCTGCCCTGGCTGTTTTGCGTCAGCCGAACCAATAAATAAATAAATAAATAAATAAAATAAATACAAATTTGTTTGAGCAAGATTTTTAACCTGCTTGGTTTGAGTCAGAACAATCAAAGCAGTAGTTTGTTAGGCTAGACCATGTGAAGGTAAACATCATGCATTTGCACATTTTTGTTTTACTTTCCTGACTTTGACATTTGTTTCCTCCCCAGTTCACAATGTAGGAGTAGAGCAGTCCTTACAGCTGTTGCAGCACGCCACCATGCTGACGCAACAGGCACTGCAGGCTCAGCAGCAGCAGCCTACAACAACTGTCCCCCCTTCTAGTAAGCAAACTTCTCTTTTCGTTTGACGTCACAGTGTTATGCTGTACAATTATTTGTTTATGTTTTGCTCAATTCAAAGCCAAATGATCACTTTGAGCTAGATGACACGACAGATGTATGAGTAAGCCAAAAGATGGAGCTGAATTTCTAATTCTATGTTGAAAGCTCGAGCATGGTATTCGGAAGGAAAGCATGTGTTTGGGAATGAGTTCCATAATCCCCCCCCCCCTTCTAGTGAGCAAACTTCTCTTTTACACTTTGTTGTGTCACGTAGTGGCTGGTGCTGTGTACCTATGTAAGGGGTTCGTTGTTGATCGTTGTGGGATTTCCGCCTCCGAGTACACGGCGTAAAGTAAGAGCAAGACAAGAAAAGAAGAGGACACAGAGCACACAAAAAAAAACGTCCGTACACAAAGACTTCAACTCAAAAACCTCTCGTTTATTCTAAGAACGTGATCGAACGTCGTCGATCTTAACGTATACGTACGGATCCTAACGTAGCCGTTCGGACGTCGAACGGACGCTAACGTCGCCGTTCGAACGTCCGAAACGGCTTACCTAATGCAACATCTAAACACCTTATGTCATTCCCTACACTTTCCCCCCTAGTAATTTTTCGCCGTCCTCGGCGAACGATCACTACAAAATATCAGGTTTTAAAAAAACGTTTTCTTGTCTAACTACTATAAAACGAGAGAAATGTACATGTGCCTTTACTGCTAGGCAACTGTAGAAACCATACATTTACGGTATCGGGAACTACTACCGGGTTTCTATTTCAGAGTTTAAGTAGAGTTTGCAGTGTTCACGTTCAGATTGGTGAAAACGTCCCGTCGCGTCGACGTCCTTCGGCGTCAGTTAGCTGTCGGAGTTTTCGTCGTCTCTCAGACTCGTCTCTCGGCGCTCGTTTCTCAGCACTCGTGTCAGCACGCGTCAGGACCGCTTACTGGTTAGTGGTTCCCCGCTGTGTTCCTCCCCTCCTCCGTGTTGCAAGGAGCACGAACGCCCGGCCGCAGTCGCCCCTCAGTTGCGGTAGCCCTCACCGGTCCTTAGTCGAAGGGTCGTCCGGCGAAGATGGCGTCGCTTCAGGGGTCCCCGTTAGGGTGATGACTCGGACGGGTCGCTCTTCTGGGATCGGATGGCGCGGCGGGAATTGCCCTCTCCATCACCAAGCTTCGATGTCCCACGTGGACCTGTGCAGGATGGGGAAGAGAACACACAAACACACACACACCAAGCCTGACCGCCATAATCTACAAATAATTTTTGACCTCAAAGTATGGGAGAACATACTCCCACTCGGACTAAAACCCAAGTTAATATTAATTGTAGTGTCTAGTGAAGTAAATCCTACCCACCCTGGGAATCACGAACTCTACAACCAGAACAAAGTAGACTCGTTCAGCACAAAAACACCGTTACTAGTAAATAATTACTCTAGAGCTTAGATATTATATATAGATGATCAGAATCAATTTGGGAAAGTGCAACCACCTTATCTAGCTAAAAGTGGTATGAATTCCCGAAGGGCCGAGGCCCAACCCCCGATGTCTGGGTTTCCAAGGAAAGCATAACACTTGATTCCCCCCACTAACTACAAACCCCAAGATGGCTGCACATTTCATTAGCCGAAAACACCTTATTCATTGTCTGAAAACTTCTGGGTAACGGATAGGAGGTACTCCTCTGTTCTCCCTAACCGGATATCTAGGGTCTTCCGGACCGCCATCGCCCACTGGAGGCGCTACAGGCATTTGTACAACAACAATGGGCAGGTCCCCATCCTCCTCACGACCCTCATTATCACTTTCACTATCAGTTGTGGCACTGTCTTCTGGCTCACGCCTATCTGCGCGCCCGTCCTTTTGTTCGGCACGTGGCCGTCTTGTGTTGCAGGGGCGAGGCGCGAACATACAGGGAGTTAACATATCCCTGTGTAGGGTTCTACTGGGACCACCTCCCCTCTCCGGAGTGACAACATAAACCGGGATATCCACGTTGGGTTGTCTATCTACCACGTGTGGGATCTGTTCCCACTGATCTTTAAGTTTAGAAGGACCCCGAGTCCTCTTGTTTCTAACTAAAACTCTTTCTCCAGGTAGCAAAGGAGCTGTGCGAGCTGTCCGGTCATGTAACTTCTTCTGACCTGCCTTTGCAGATTCAGAGTTCTTAGTAACTAAGTCATAAGCGTACTTATACCGTTGGTGATGTTTCTCTACCCACTCATCCGGACTTACTGTATCACCCGTGTTTTCCTCTGCAGAGTCTATGCCCAGAGTTAAATCTAGTGGTAGTCTCGCTTGTCTACCAAACAGTAGGAAGTACGGGGAGTACCCAGTGGTTGCGTGCTGTGTATTATTATACGAGTGGACCAACTCAGGTAGGTATTCAGGCCAATGACGTTTCTGCTGCCTTGTCAATGTACCCAGCATATTGAGAAGTGTCCTATTGAAACGTTCACATTGGCCATTACCGGCCGGGTGGTAGGGTGTCGTACGACTCTTCAACCCCCCATACAGTTTACATAAACTCTGGATCGTAGCGGAGAGAAAGTTAGCACCTTGATCAGAGTGTAGTCTCCTGGGGAAGCCATATGGCATTATAAACTTAGACCACAGAGTTCTAGCTGTTGTTTCCGCCGTTTGATCTCTAGTCGGAACTGCTACCGTGAACTTTGTGAAGTGGTCTGTTATGACCAGGATATATTGGTGTCCACTGGTTGCTTTCTCTACTTTCAGGTAGTCCATAGCTACCAGCTCCAAGGGTGACTTCGTAGTTATACTAACTAGCGGGCTTCTATTGTTGGGTGGTGTTGTTTTACGTAGACAACACCGTTCACAGGACTGTACCCACATCCTGATATCACCCTCCATATCTACCCAATATACCCGTTGCCGTAGGAGATCTAACATACGAGGGACACCTAAATGGCCTGCACGACTGTGAACCTGAGTAAAGACCTCTCTTCTAAGGGCAGTAGGGAGAACCAATTGTCTAATTACCTGGTCCCTTTTGCTAGATCCTGAATTCCTGTACAGGACACCTTCTCTTAACTGCAACTTTTCCCACTGAGCGAGTATCCTAATTACATCCCTCTCTTCTCCCTCACGCTCTCTACTGTCGGGCTTTCTACCTCTGCTAACGAAGTGTATTACCCTATCCAGAACGGGATCGTCCCGCTGCTGTCGCGACAAGTCGCCTTGCGCGTGCTCTGGGAGAGTTGACATAGGCTCAAATGCACCAGTACCTACAATCTCTGAGAGGGTGACGGACAACGGCTTAGGGGGAGGGGATACATAGTTCTCACAGCATATTCTAGACACCTGTGCGGACACAACTTCTACTTCTCCCTCTGTTTTGTCACTGGAGTAAGCAGGGATGCGAGACAGTACGTCCGCATTTACGTTAGATTTGCCAGGTCTATATTTGATTTCGAAATCAAAGTTCGCCAATCTGGCTGCCCATCTTTGCTCGACGGCACCTAGCTGGGCTGTGCTAAGGTGTGCGAGAGGATTGTTATCGGTATAAACCGTACACTTAGCACCGTACAGATAATCCTTGAACTTCTCAGTCACCGCCCACTTCAGCCCTAAGAGTTCTAGCTTGAAGGAACTGTAGTTATCCATGTTACGCTCTGTTGGCTTCAGCCCTCTACTTGCATATGCAATCACCCGTTCGATGCCTTTCTGCTCCTGTGACAGAACAGCCCCTAACCCGTCATGACTTGCATCTATGTACAAGATGAACGGCAACTCGAAGTCGGGGTATGCTAATATGTCGGCACCCATCAACCGACTACGAAGGGTGTCAAACGCCTGTTGGCACTCTGTCGACCATTCAAACTTAGCTGTGGACTGTTTACGGCCTTTCTTATTCTGTCCTATGGTCAACTTATGCAGAGGCTGTGCGATTTTAGAGAAATCCTTCACAAACCTTCTATAGTATGAACAGAATCCTAGGAATGACTTGACTTGCTTAGAGGTTTTAGGCATTGGCCAATCCCTCAGCACTGCGCACTTCTCTGGGTCTGTCGCTACCCCCCTCTCCGACACAATGTGTCCTAAGTACTTCACACGTCGCTTGAACAAATGGCACTTGTTAGGTCTCAGCTTTAGACCATGGGCCCGTAACCTGGTGAACACCAGATCTAACCTAGCCAGATGATCATCAAAGTTCGAAGAGAATACGATAATATCATCTAGGTAGATTAACAATGTCTCTAAGTTCTGATCTCCAAGGCAGTGTTGCATCAGACGCTGGAAAGATGCAGGTGCCCCGGACAAACCAAACGGTAATCTATTGAACTCAAACAAGCCAAATTGCGTGGAGAACGCTGTTTTCTCTTTGTCAGCCTCGTCTACCGCGACTTGCCAATATCCGCTAGCGAGATCCAAAGTAGAGAATATGGCTGCCCCCTGTAAAGCCGCTAACGACTCTTCTATTCTGGGCAAGGGGAAGGCGTCGTGATGTGTCTTAGCATTCAGACGTCTGTAGTCTATGCAGAACCTAAGATCACCGTCTTTCTTGCGAACTAGGACAACTGGAGAAGCCCAGGGACTACAACTCTCCCGTATAACGTCCTGATCTAGCATGTCCTGAACGTGTTGTTTTACCTCTTTGTACAAACTTGGGGGGATACTGCGATAGGGCTGCCGAATTGGCGGGGTGTCACCTGTTGGTATCTTGTGTTTGATTGTCTCTGTATAACCAAAATCACGTTTGTGTGTGGAAAAGACGCTAGCGTGTTTTTGTAACAGAGCTTCAAGCTTGGCTTCTTGTTCTGGGGTAAGGTCAGCACCATCTAAATCAACCTTGGAATATACATCAGGCCCGCTCTCCGATTTGGTCTCAGCGGTAGGGGTTGATACTAGGGTCTCGTCTTCCGTGTTCATACTACACTGTACAAAGTTAATCTGTACCTCCTGTTCCCCTACAGACTCTATCTCTACCGTACCCTCTGGCTGCAAGTCTGCCAAATACAGAATGCCTAAGCGAGCCTTCTGACTGATCTTTATGTCCTGTTTGCTAACGTTAGCCATGCGTATAGGGACTCGCCCTCTCCGTACCTCAGCGTAACACCTAGCCACAATAATCGGGGCCGGCAGACAACCCGCTTCTGGCGGTTCTACTAATACCTGGTAAGGTTTATGACCTGGGCCTGGCCGGGCTCTTCCATACACAATCATCTCGTGGCCTGCCGGAACAATGATCTGTCGGCGACCCGACGCTCTGGCATACCCTACACGCCCGTCGTCCCTAGCAAAGTTTGACTGTTGCCGCGCAGCTTTGACGGCTTTCTGCCAGACTGTGTCACTACTCTGAGCTGACTGATTAACGTTGTCACCTTGGTATTCCCCAATCACATTCATACCCAGAATCCCCGGCGCAGACCCACATCCATCTTCAACAATAATTACCCCACGCTTTGGAAGCGTGCGACCCCTAAACGTCACATCAAGCTCGCAATACCCGACAAACTTAATGGGTAGTCCGTTGGCCCCTGTTAACTTCAACCAACTTGAAACGTCCTTAAGTCTCTCCCCTCTTTCCCCGAAATGTGATTTGAAAAAACTAAATGTCATGGTAGTAACCTGCGATCCCGTATCAATCAGGCACGGGACGTTTACTCCTTCAAAATCCACGTCTACTACATTACATTTCCCGATCGTCCGAGACAGAACGGACTTTAAGTCATCACTAATACATGTATCACTATTTACACTCATACCTTGGGACGCACAACTAGCTACTGACTTCACCCGCGCACCTGGTCCCTCGGCCGCGGGCCTAACTAGTTTGGGGAATGAGTGTTAGTCTGATTCTGGGGCCTGCGGGTGTTGTTCTGAGGCTTAGTACGGGCGTTGTTGTATCTAGACCCCTGGCTGCCCCAAGGGCAGTCCCTCTGGATATGCCCCGGGTCCCCGCAAACGTAGCACCTCCTTACATTGGGGCACTCTCGCTGGATGTGTCCTGGTTCCTGACACGAATAGCAGATCGGGCGTCCCTGATTGTCCCATCCAGCCTGTCCTTGTCGGACACCGTTAGGTTGGACCCTGGGTGAACCCTGTCTACGGCTGTTTTGATTTTCAAACTTTAGGCTGTGAAGCTCCTTACGTAGGGACTCCATCGTCTTACCCGTTTCCTCCCTCAACCTAGCCATCTCAGCAAGCAAAGCCGACTCTACCATTGTCGCATTTTGTCGGGCTTCACCCTTTTCCCGGCCCCATTCCCCACTCAGGTGAAGGGCTTCAAGTCTGACATCTGGGAACTTCCTGGGGTTTGCCGCGCTAGCTGATCTAATGTATTGGCGTAACTGCCTCTCCAGGTCCTTATCCCTCAGACCATCTAAGAATCTATCCCTTAGCATGGTATCTTCTTCCGCTAACGAATTTCCCCGCCTCCTGGCTGCTCTTTTTAGGAGTTCCTGTAAGCTTAGCGCGTATACAGTTATGGATTCTCCTCTCTCTTGTTCCCTAGCATAGAACATACCCATGATTGCTGACACCGGGGCAGTGTCCCCAAATGTTGCTTTCAGAACATCGCTCACTTTCGTCTTATCTTTTTGGTCGTCAGTCGACAACACAGCTATCTGGCGCTTGGCCTGCCCCTCAAGATTCCTATACAGTAACCCTGCTTGCTGCGCCTCTGGTGTGTTATATAGCAAGAAAGCACCTTTCCATTTCGTCCAGCCATTCCTCTACGACGGGGCCCGTAGGAGACCCAGAAAACTTTGTCCACTTTCTTTCGAATGGTACGTACATAACCGTGGTGGCGTGTGCCCCCTCCTGTCCTTCTGCCATTGTTAAAGATAAAACCTAACAACTTCTATTCACTAACTTCGACCCTGGCTCTACACGGACTCACTTCAATTCCCACTAAAATTCTAAAGCAAATTTCACTAAGCGGTCAGGCAGGCAATGTATGAGTGTGTTTCTCTAACCTTCGGTCCTCTGCTGTCCTCACGATGTTTGGTGTTCTCAGGTTCTCGGCGATAAATCCCACATCCCATCCTCGTCGCCAAATGTAAGGGGTTCGTTGTTGATCGTTGTGGGATTTCCGCCTCCGAGTACACGGCGTAAAGTAAGAGCAAGACAAGAAAAGAAGAGGACACAGAGCACACAAAAAAAACGTCCGTACACAAAGACTTCAACTCAAAAACCTCTCGTTTATTCTAAGAACGTGATCGAACGTCGTCGATCTTAACGTATACGTACGGATCCTAACGTAGCCGTTCGGACGTCGAACGGACGCTAACGTCGCCGTTCGAACGTCCGAAACGGCTTACCTAATGCAACATCTAAACACCTTATGTCATTCCCTACACCTAAACCCACATTCAGGTTCAGGTACCAATTCAAGTCCAGAGGTTTAGGTTCAGGTCCTCTGAATATGTGGGATATTCTCTTTGTAAAAGCTTGAAAATCCAACATTTGTGGTAGCATAGCTTTATTTTGTAAATGATAGATATAAACCATGTGCATTTGTTCATGAATGTTTTTCTTTTTTACAGATGTTTCTGACTCGTCTCCTGTTTCTATGCGGACGTCGATATCAGACATGTCCTCTCCTTACCAGTCTCAGCTCTCACCGCAGGTACCATAATTATCACCTGATAACACACACAATAACACAGGTATAATTATCACCTGATATCATATAAATTGAAACTTTATTCGCAAAATCATGCCCGAAGGCTAATTGCTTTTACAATCAAGAATAAAACACGTTGCAATACAGTAACTGGAGACAGGTAACAACTGTATGGAAAAAACTTCTATTTCTACTACTACGCTAGCTATTATGGGGTTCGACTTCTTCTTTGAAGGCAGTGGATAATGAATAGTCCCACATTCTGCATAATTAGTGGGTTTTGTGATCTTAGTAGAAATGCAGTTTTTTTGGTGATCTTCTAAAAGACGAAAGGATGGAGAAATTGTTGTAACTGTCTGAAATAATCTGTTTCTTTCGGTCTCATAGTGAGGACACTGGCTAACAAAATGTATTTCATTTTCCACTGAATTCATTGTACAATATTTACATAATCTCTCGTGCACAGGTAGTTTTCTATAGCGGCCTTTTTCTATCTCTAGTGGATGCGCACTTATTCTAATCTTACACATGGCAGCTCACTCATCAAATTCATTGTGGTATAGGTATTTTTCCATATATGCACTGGCTCAGAAAAGAATAAGAAATGATCATGCCTTATCAGTGAGGAATTGGTGTGTTCAAGGACTTCCTGCCACCAAGTACAAGAGTACAGATAGCTTTAAAATTAAACAACACAGTAAGTTACATGTGCTAAGGTTGAGTGTAGCAGGTCTTTGGGTATACTATAACCAGCTGCCACAGCACTGCTTGTCTGTAAAGCGTGTTATTATACCGCAGATACGATAATAATCATTTGCCCAATTATATCCATTACAACCTGCAGAAACACAAATTCACAGACAGACCACAACACACATGGTAGAACAAGTAAGATGGTAATCACATACACATATCAGACTACTCTCCAAGCAGAGGTTTGGCTTTTGGGGGTATTTTTAGCGTGTTTTTAGGCTTTTTTTATCGGGGTTTCTCTTTTTGGGTTTGGTGGGAAAAAAAATTCAGTGCAAAAGAGAAACCCAGATAAAAAAAGCCTAAAAACACGCTAAAAATACCCCCAAAACCCAAACCTCTGCTTGGAGAGTAATATCAGACCAACAACATTTACTGAGATTCAAATGTGTGTGGTGGGAAAAGTCTGACAGAGTTTGTGACCATTTTCCTGTCCTGTTTTCCAGCCGAGCTCCAGTCAGCAGGGGGAAGTCGTGACCAGTTCAGCCTCTCCTGCTCACAGTGTACATAGCCAGAAATCTGTAGGGTACGTTTGTTTGTTTGTTTGTTTACTCTCTTTTTTTTTACTGTTTTACGCTTCTGTTCAAAATGTGAGTTCAAAATGAATGCAGTGAAATACAGTATGCTAGTCACAGTACACAGTCTCTCCAAGTTCTTCCTCTTCTTCTTTGGTCCTCCTCGTCACAAGGTGTGACAGGAGAAGTTCTGTTTCCAGCACTGTTTGTCAGTCATTGCAGACAGAAGTTCAGGTCTTTGTAGACCAGTTTCAGATTCAGTTTTAAGTTACTGTATTGTTACTGTATATTCCCTTGAAACAGTCAAGAATTTCCAATAAAGTCTGATATAGTATCAACAGTATTCACTCACTCACTGGGTCGAGCTTCCCTCGGTACCAATGACTGCTGTCCATCTCTTCCTATCCTTCATTTCTACCATCAGGGTTTTTCCTGTCAAGTTGGGTGTCGTCCATTAATTGGTTAAGATAGTTTCTTGCTGGACGACCTCGACTACTTTTTCCATGTGTGGGTTCCCACAGCACAGTAATAACTGGTGTATGATCAACAGTACTAACTTTGATAATTGCAATTCTCAGGAGCCATGCGGACGGGGCAGTGAGCAGTAGTTACGCCGTGGTGCACAGTTCCACTCCCACCGCGGCGCACACCGTCCTCCCCCCCTCCATCGAACTCACGCCGGCGCTAGTCAAGTACTACAAGGAGACACTCATCAGACACACGCAAGGCTGGCAGGCAGAGCACGCCGAGAGACAGGTATTGTAGTTTTTCATGTTTACCGAAGGAAAACATACTGTTTTTGCTAAGGGACTTCCTCCTCCTCCTCTTCTGTTCCAAACACTAACCTCTGACCTGGCCAATGACATGATTTGTTGACATCTGTCACCATGGTGACTGGTGTTGAGTTACATAATGTTACAATTTCATGGTCTTCTCTGCTCCTGTCACCATATACTAGTAGTACAGTCATGTATGTGAATGTGTTTTGGTAAGAATTAACAGAGCAGACCATGTCCAAAGGTAAACATTATGCATTTGCTTTGCAAATGTTACTTCTCTAGTATTTTATTTCATTGGTTGAGCTGTACAAACAGCCAGGGTTGCCCAGCTAGTTACAAGACTATTTTCAACAGCTAACCCTGGGGACAAGGATAGCAAGCTACATATGATAAGGACAGGACATTAAAATCAAAGTTGTCAACTCAGAGAGACAGGTATTTTGATACTCCATTAGTTATCATACAAACTAGTCTTATGTGGCTGATCTTTGAGTATTTTAAAGGAGCACACAATGATACATTACAAATTACATTGAAAAGCCTCATACTACAGGTGTGTTGTTGTTTATTGTTGTTGTTTATTGTTGTTGTTTATTGTTGTTGTTTATTGTTGTTGTTTCCCAGGCGCAGAGGTTAGATGAGGAAGGCCATGCAATGGGCAGTCTGCACAGTTCCCAGGTGTCTGTGGACCTGAAGTTTGCCCGGTCGCTGGTCAGAGTCTCAGAAATCCAGGCCACGTTACAGGAACAAAGGTGGGATATTTTATCTGTCACTCAGATCTCAGCTAGAAATACTTACCTTTGTATAGCTGCACTGAAAATTATCTGCACCAGACAAATTTAATGTCTGTTGTTCCCGTGTTCCGAGGGTTAGACGTAAGAACCATTGCTGTTAACTTTTCTTATACCTCAAAGGTGGTGACAGTCAATGCAGCAAATAAAAAACCCGTACATACACTTATATCTGTGCATTTACCCAGTACATGGCCCAGTGCAGTTTAAGTACATCAGAAATAGACATCAGAAATACCGATTGTCCAATTTTATCTGCATTATAATACATGTGGCAAGATGTTTTGTCTCAATTTTGATTGAATGTTGTTTGTTTGCTTGTTATCTCCAGGATACTGTTTCTACGGCAACAGATACAACATTTGGAGAAGATGAAGAATCAGAACATGTTTCCCTCGTAGCTGCCCTCCCCCTCTGTAGGGATGTACTTGGTACATCCCGCCGACTGTGTGCATTACTGATACCTGCGGTTCCTTCGCTACACTGCCGACTCGGTTGTATCCTTCGTGGCTCCGCTACACTCGACTCGCTACATCTCCAGCCAGATCGTCATGTGTACAAGGATCACCAGAAACCGCCTGTAACCATGGAAACTGTATCCATGGAAATCGCCCTGTAACCATGGTTCTCGTTGCTTGTATGTACGACTAGTTTTGTTCCCTCGTTTTAGGACTATAAAAAAGAAGAGAGAGAAAATTGAGGCAGAATTGTAACGATAATTAGCTGTAGCAGTTTTGGTACCGACACGTGCCAGGATGTCAGGCGCTTTGTAAGGGAGGAATTTCCAAACCGGACGCAGACAGACAGACAGAGAGGAAAGAACTGTCTGCAATGTTAGTTCACTTTGGGACGAGCTTCTAGTTATTTTTGCTTGTCAGTTTTGTTGTACATGATTCCTGGCACGGCCACCCTACTGCACCTATCAGGACAGAACAAACCACCACAGAAACGTCCAAAACATCCAACCATCTCTTGAGAGTTCAGGGCAATTTGGAAAGAAAGGGAATTAAAATTTTGTCCCCACTTATGTTGTGTACAACTGTAGTAGCCATATCGTAGGGTTGTTAGCTTCGGAACTACATAATCCAGTTGAAAAATTGTCTCAAGATTTGAATTTGAAGATTTAATCACAAGAAACTTGACTTAGAAAGACACTCACTTCTGAGTTTCTCTAAATGCTATCCCCCTTCCCCGGACCAATCTTTGTGTGGTGTCTTTACCTTGATAGATGCACAGGGGGGGGTTGCGTAGCCAAGGACTAGGGCTCCTATCAATGTCCACCCCAGATTTACTCACTAAAGGGCCATTTTTGATTGTCACCTCCAACATTCATTACACCCCATAGGGGCTGCACTGTTGTTACAATATCTCCACCCCCTAGGGTAGCATTGATAGGTGCTTAGCCGTCTTAATGTATTATAATCTTGAGTTTCGGAGGCAAGAAGCACCAAGGAATAGTGTTAAGACGTGGAGTCGAGGATCAAGACGCCTTGGGGGGGGGGGGTGAGGTTCCTTAATTATTGTAAGTACCGTAGCTCAGATCTTGTGTATGTATCAGTGCAAGAGCTCCTGTCAGCATTTTCTTGTCAAACCACCTCCGCCCAAAGTCGTCTCAAACATTTAAGAAATCGGAAGGCCAAGATATTTTGGAACACCCCAAATGATTTGAATCATTTTCCTCTATATTAGATAATCGTGGTGTTATAAAAATGCATCTGCTGATTGTATAATGTATGATTGTCTTAGGGCATTTATTTTTTGTTAAAAGGTTTTTTTTGTAATTCTTAACGCTGCTGTAAAAATATATAGCCTTCCCCCCCATTCTGAAGTAGACTTGTCCAGCTTTGTATCATGTACATGATGATATTGCTGACCTGTAGAAGATACCATTCTGTGGTGGGGAGTCAGAATAGTTTGTGAATATTGCTGTAGAGTGTATCAAGACCACTGAATTGTTTCCATTATAATTTTCTTATCTTGTTTATCATCATACTATTACTGTACTGTTTTCCTCACCCAACCGTGTACATGTACTTGTATCAAACATTGTCCTACATTTTTGTGCACATACTGTTACCGCACATTTATGTGAACATAGTTCCTACCATCATATTGTGTATTTCCCTATCAAAAACACTTTGTATTCATTATTGTACCAATACTGCAAAAGTACCGTCATTTTCCAAGAGTGTATTAATTTATATTTGCCAAAAGAATCGTGTTTGTAGCCATAGTAACCATCACCTGGTGTTCCAAACTATCGCCATGGAAACGTAGAAGTGTCCGTTTTTGGATGGGTTTGTTGAAGTTTTGCCTTCCGATTTCGGGGTTAAAGGTGTAACGTTAGTGCTTGGGAGCCTCACTTTGTGCATACAAGTTGTAACGTCCTCGACTACTGGAATAAAATGTAATTATTCTATTGGTAACGCGAGAGGTTTCAGCTTTCTTTGCCAGTTTCTGACCTTAGGCCACACCAATTTAATTTGTTGGTTCTCGGATTTTTTCAGAAAAAAATATGAAGCGACAGGGCGAAAAAAAAAAACAAGTCTGGGCATCCCATTTTAGGCTTAAATGCTACGGAATGAGCCCAATGAAGTCAACACAAAAGGCTGGGTTAAAATTTAAACATTGAATTTTGAACTTTTAATCAAACCACTGCAATGATAGATGGGAAAACTGTAACAACTAGCGTAAGGAAGAAAAGGACTTTCCTCAACTGTTGGGGGCAAAACATGAGCATTTTTCAGTTGATTCAGGACCAGAATCAATTTTTTTTTTTTTTGCTAAATCAAGTAAAAAACGTAGAGGCGAATCCGAGAACCAACAAATTTAAATTGGTGTGGCCTTACTTACTGTTTCAACAGACTTGTCAATCAATCAATCAAATCAAATCAAATCGAATGGTGTTTTATTCATAAAAACGTGGACATTGCGAGACAAGTCCCTTCTCTCAGGATTCTGAGGCAGTGTGTGGAAAC
>NW_017802858.1:643311-651266 GCF_001625305.1 Branchiostoma belcheri
ACTTTTATTGGGTTCATTGACCTAGAAATAGTATATAATTTTGTTCTATAATTTACAAGCAACATACATAACTTGTTAATGTTATATGATTTCTGTGTTGCTAAGGAGTTCATGCATTTAAGGGTAAAACAGTAAATGAATGACATCAAAATGAAGCTGGTGACATGAGGTTCATATGAATAACTAAAGTGCAAATTTTGGGTCTGAAATAAATAAAACACAACAGAATGTACGTGTAGGGGTGCACTATATATTATTCAACATTCTATCAGACATGATGCCTGTTATACCTATATGCAGAATTCTGATAATCTCATACCAGCTAGTAATCTTATTTTATGCCATAACTGTTACATAATTTGTACCTGCTAGTCGTTTTGCACAAATTAAACCTTGACTTGATTCTTCTGCCACGCCCCCCTCCCCCTTCCCCCAACAAGTTTTGATCGACAAACTGGTCAAGTATAATTGTTTTGAGTTCCTTATCTAGTATAAAGCACATGCCATAATTGTATTTTTGTTGGAATTAGAGAAAATGACGTACCTTCTATCGTTCGTCCTTCTTTAGAAGCTCCTTGCATCTACCGAAAAGGCTTTCCTACTCTGGTTTCCTTTGGGCGCCAAGAGAGAAACTGTCGTAAAATCGCACGGCCGCATTACGTATATCCGCTTATGACGTCAATATCCGTGACTTTACTAGGCATTAGGCCATGTTGATTTGATTATATGGATGACATCCTCGCGCGCATGAATTATCGGCCGTTTCCAAAAAAAGTTTTCAACCATAGTACTGTAAATCGTACAAAACAGTTACAAAATGAGCAAAAATACACCGTAAGTTGCCAAAAAAATTATTAAAAATGATACCAATGTCGTAGATTGCCAAAATCAAACGAAAAAAGACAACAGTGTCAAGAAATGAATTTGAAGAGTAGATTATTCGCTATACCATATTCTATGTCATTTGTTCAACTTTCATAACCACGTAGATTTCATAATGAAAGCACCTTTTTTTTTGCAAAACTTTTTTTTATTCGCTCGCGCGCATCAGTTCTGCGGTTCCCGGAGGATGTCATCCATATAATCAAATCAACATGGCCTTATGGGAAGTGTGAAAGTCGTGACATTAGACGTTGATACGGAGTAAAAACACATTAACAGCGTTTGGAAACAAATAAAATGCTCGTTTGGAGTGAAATATCCGCGACGAACTTTCCACGTTCGCAAAAAAAAAAAACTTTCCACCTTCGAAAAGGATGATGGGAGGTAGCATGACGTAATTGGCCGCCATCTTTAAATAGACATACCGACCAGCCGCCAAAGGCAGTCAACGAGTCATCTCCTGCTCTCCGGTAAGTTTTACTTTTAGCGACAATTCTGCCTGACAACCTGCTCTTTGTTATTACATTTTGACAAACTAAAATGGCTTTCTAAATGCCCAAGGCTTCCTCTGGTTGCGTCGAGTACTTAGTTACGGCTTTTTCTGCCAGTATTTTCGACAAATTCTTTCTAGAACTTAAAAGCACCAAACATTCCCAAGATGGAGCACATAGCACATGGCCGCCTTGACGACGCCATCTTGTTCTTCGTGTTTCGTCATTTGAAAAAAATCTGTTATTTGAGGTTTCTTCAACCAAGGACAACGAATTATTCACCCCTAACAACGTCTAAATGTATATAGGACCATTTATATCAAATTTCCGATACCCTATTTGCTTAAAGGCCCCCCTTAAATCTTGACATTTTCTACTGCGCGGAACGGATGGAGGCGTAACTAACGGGTCAAAATTTGTTCCGTTCCGGCGCCGGGAAAACCGGCGTGTTACAGGCATTTATCCGAGATACAACGCTTATTAATCGGTATTAATAGTTGAGGAATGTCTCCATCGATCTTCATGTCCATGAAAGATTTATCAAAATTTCTCTGACATTAAGCAAGAAGCTTTTATCTGCGGCTATTTCACTCAGACCTTTCCCCGAAGCGTATATATTTTGCTGACATCGCCCAGAACAGGACTAATTGGAGGGAAATCACAGTCGTCTGCTCTAACGCAGCCGCCAGATGATGATTTCACAATCAGGTGTACCCATTTTTTTCCAGCATGTTACCAGAGGATAGCAAAATCTACATAACTTATTACTGTTTTAGACTTTTATTTCCAAAGAGCTGGTGCAAGATGGAACACAACAAAAAAAGAATTTTGAAAATTGGTTAATAATATTTGGAAAAAAATATTGACCAAAACGTGGTCCAAAATTGGGCGTTTTTGAGCGTTACCGGGGACCATTGAATTTTTACTAATTCTATTTGATTAATAATTAGATTTGAAAGGACATTTTGTACTTCCTAATTAAAAACTATTTGCTTTCTACATGCAGTCATATGTCTACTTGTGATCTTTAACTTTTATTTGAATGTCATATCCCTCTTTTCAATGAAGGCTATATTCCACTTTTACCCACATGTTACAAATTTTCAATCTAATTTTATATGGATATTTCTGAGTGTGTAACACTTAAAAATATGCTTCTATAGGTGTTGATTTGGCTTTTGAAATTAAGGCATGATGTGTGTGAAGGTACAGAAATAGAACAGAATCATTCCGTCATTCTTGTGACGTACTGTTAAAGTAGAGATCAAAGCCCAGGATGTCATTTTCCAAAAAAATCTCTAGCGTCCGTACCCCCCCTTGATTTCTGTACTAAGTTAATCCTGCAGGTTAATGATAATGATGGCTAGAAGGTCTCTATTGCCACATACCAAAACACCATGTAAACCATTGCTGTCATAAACACTCTGTCTAGTATAGCACCATGAACATCAAAATGTAGCGTCCGTACGGTACCCCTGTAGCATCCGTACCCCCTACCTGTAGCGTCCGTACCCCCACTTCAGGTTTTCAGCAAAATACTGCCAAAATTTTCATCTATATGGTAAAAATCTTAGTTACTACATCAATTACAGTTGAAACAGATACAGATTGTTAGCATTTTCACTGAATGTGTGAGTTTGTGATGCATTTTACAAGTCTGTCGTGGCGGCTTGTTGTTGCTATAGGGCAGGGTTTGCATTTCTTCCCATTTTTCTAATCCTGTTACATTGAAAGATGGAAGTTAGATAAGGAAGTCTTCAAAACTCAGGAAATATTGACACAAATGCCAACTTGAACTTGTTGGGAGCTAAGGGATATAGGTTTATTTGTATAGCATCCGCACCCCCAAAATGCTTGCTATTTGGCCACTTCTATACCGTGAGGTCCCTTGATTTTTGGAGAATTGTCATGAAAGTTCAAAGTTACTAGTATAAACTCAGTACAAGTGCATTGGCATCTTTGACCCATTCAGGGATACTCTATTATCTTGCTCTAGGTTGAAATATTTCTGACCAGTACCTACAAATGTACAGTAGGCAAAATAATGACTTACTAACTCCAGATTAGAGGGAAGGAAGTTTTGTATTGTTTACTTATGTAATTCTAGCATGGATAGACTAACAGGTTTAAACTTTAATTGTTAGTTATTATTTGTTAGGAATTTTCTTTGCCTAACCATGGAGGTAAAAAAGCCTCCTCCATGGCCTAACTTAGCTGCTGTAAAAGTCTGTTAGAGCTACATCATGTACTCTCACCTCTCGAATAAACGTACCGGTACGTTTATCTTTTTTTGCCTTGAAATCCGCCCGGTACGTTCTTATTTTAGACGGTACGTTTACTTTTTTTTCAGAATCAAAAAAAGGTCCGGGCAAATTTGCGGTCATGGACAAAAAGGTACGTAACAGTTACCATTTCTCTGCGCCGACAGCAGAGTTAAAATGTCACGAAAAGCACATGTCTGGACGTAGTTCCTGCTACAAATAATCTGTTATCTGTTTCTACTGGCTCCTCCTCTTTCTTACAATACTCCCGACAAATCTTTGTTATTGAAGTTGAACAGAAATTTACAATATGCTAAACATATGCTCTATACAAACTAGTGTAAAAGCCACTGGGAAAAGAAGTAATGAAACTTTAATGAAACTTTATTCACACACCTTCTTGCAGACAAAAAGTCTGAATTGACAGGTATTTACAATGAAATAGATTAAAAATGCTAAGGAGTTAAAATACAATCAAATTCGTACCCTCCCCCTGCGAGCTGCTGCGCGGCTCGCTTCGAGCCACTTCGTGGCTCGCCTGCTACTTTTTCTTATCAGCCACCTACTCTAAATTTTTTTGAGAAGGCTGGCTATATATTATACATATGAAGTATTTAACAAATGTTATATTTTTGTTGCAGATGTGAAACAACTGGTACGCACTGGCGGTGCAGTGCACGACCCTGCAAAGCCAAGGTGCAAGAAACCACCAGCGGCGTGTTTAAGCCTGCAGCCATCAGTCACACCCAGTTCATTCCCAGCCAGGTCAGGCACAACCACCCACAGATCACCAACAAATGCCCTGTATTGGCGATGCAGGGAAGAAAAGAAACATTATTGCAAAGCCAGGGTTGTAGAGGATCCAAAGGGAGTGTTTCGTCCCCTGGGCGGTGAACACAGTCATCCACCGCCAGTACAAAAATGTACGTACCTACTTGAAAATTTTAAAATATAACGTTACACTTACAGATGAAGAAGTATTACTGTAATATTTCACGAATTGTGCTTCATAAATTGTTTCAAAGGCAAACGACTGGTTTACAGGATACTTTTATGGGTTAGTGTTCAGAAATAACCAGATTTATCATACCAAGGTATCGTACGAGTTCACAGTCATCTTAGGAACAGGTGGGTAGTACACAAGAAATAAAGTAACTCTGTAACTCTTGAATGTTTTGATATATTTGCACAATGTGCTGTTCAAACATTTCTAGCTCTCTTAAACAGTTCTTATACTTCAGAACACCACAAGGCGAGTGGAGATAAAGAATCCACTGTCTTCTGTGTTGACATCTTAGATGTCCCTGTTCAAGGTTCGTTTCTTTTTTTTTACATGACAGGGAATGATGAAGCAGACAAAGATCCTGACGATGCCACAGAGAATGAGGAACTCCCAGCTAACCAGGAGGAAGGTGACAAGGCTGATGAGATAAATGATGATGACACAAAAGGTGATAGTCTGTGCCTGTTGTTTCTTACAGCTGTCCTACCTTTCTAGATCTTGAAATTCTTGCACCGTAATTGTGACAAAAGAACTGTTTAAGAGAGCTAGAAATGTTTGAACAGCACATTGTGCAAATATATCAAAACATTCAAGAGTTACAGAGTTACTTTATTTCTTGTGTACTACCCACCTGTTCCTAAGATGACTACTCTCTTACTTAATGGCGTTTTACTTGGTTTATGAGTCTGTGAAGAAAATAACACATAACAGCATAATGAAAAAATCCTGTTTTTCCAATGATCTTCTTCTCTCAGGTGAAGAGTTAAGTGGTGACGGTGGCCCTGGTGGAACTGGAGGGGAGCAGTTGGTAGACAAACGGGGACCAGATCCTGATGAGGACAAGCCTGTGGAAGAAACTGGTGTTGGGGGAGGGACTACCATTGGTCAGGACACAGGAGACAAACCAATGGGAGAGGCTGGCCCCAAAGAGGGGAGTCCCATTGGTCAGGGATGTAGCTGATCAACCAATCAAAGGGGCAGGTGATGCTGGCAGTCAGGGAGGGGCTCCCATTGGTCCGGACACAGCTGATCAACCAATCGGAGGGGCTGGTGATGCTGGCAGCCAGGGAGCTACTCCCATTGGTCAGGATACAGCTGTCAAACCAAAAAGTGCACTTGCATCTTTAATGTGCAATTCCACCTTAGTCATTGGAATTGGTCACATGTGCTGGGGTGAGTGTCTGACTTTCTATCTAAATTCCATTGCGTTGCGCGGTGAAAGAGTTGATATCGTTGTAAAATTTTTTTCTTGAAAAGTTTGGTCCAGTTTGGAGACTTTTAGACAAGAAGGAACAAGTAGGATATAAACTTTCCTACTTTGGTCAAGTTTTGTCGATTTCACCAGTTTAGTGGGTATAATGAGAGACCTGGGTGAAGAGGTGTTGCATGGCCAGAGCGGATGGATATATATACATGAGAACATACACATTTCGATCTTCCCAAATCGCAGATGAAGACGAGTGCGTCCCGGGGTATGTCAGGACTGGCGGAGCATGCAGAGCTACAGTAGCGTTCCAAGCAGACTTACTTAATTTACGATTGCTTTTTTTAAATTCCTAGACTCTACCCAGGTTTCCGGGGTAACTGTGGTGCTGGTAGCTGTAGACGGATGAAGAGGACAAAGGTATTAAACTCACGTCATAGTCTGTGTACATTTCACACCGGGATCTCCACAGGAGTGTCCAACTGTTTTATTTCAACACCTGAAAATACTAATACAATGGAACAAAACAATCAAATTGAATTGAATTGGTTGATGACACAATTACTTCATTTCACTTTTCACTGTCCAGCCTGTTGGAGTAGGAGACCTTGTGGTCAACAGGCTGGACAGTGAAATGTGAAATGAAGTAATTGTGTCATCAACCAATTCAATTTAATTTGATTTTTAACTTCCGTAGAAGGAGATATCCTTCCGCAGAAGGGTTCTGTTGTCGGTTGTGTTTGTGTGTTCGCAGCTATAACTCACGGTGGGCTTGGTAGGCTTCTTTGATTTTTGATATATGACTACTAGTAGTTATTGGAGTCCAGAATGATGCGGATTGTTTTGTTCCATTGTATTAGTATTTTCAGGTGTTGAAATAAAACAGTTGGACACTCCACTCATCACATATACTAGTATTATGTTACTACATTATTTCTCATTAGGCCACACCAATTTAATTTCTTGGTTAACGGATTTTTCTAGAAAAATAATGGAGCAGGCGGGCAAAAAAAAAAATGAAAATAAAAACAGGCGTAGGCATCCTACTATGGCCCAAAATGGTATGATAGGAGCCATGAAGTCAACACTCCAGGCTGGTTCAAAATTTAAACAATGAATTTTGGACTTTTAAAAATACCACTGCATTGAAAGATGGAATAACTGTAACAACTAGGAAGAAAAGGACTGTTTTCAACTGTTCAGGGCAAAATATGAGCATTTTGCAGTTGATTCTGATTTTTTTTTTTGCAAATCAGGAAAAAAATGAAGAGGTGAATCCGTTAACCAAGAAATTAAATTGGTGTGGCCTTAAGCTAAAATATTCATTTAGGAAAAAAAGATGAAGAGGTGTCACTGACTGTAGCATTTCCTTCCCGGTCTGCCTTGCGGTGACCTGTCCTGGTAGTCCGTGCAACTCAGAACCTGCAATTCAGAAGCTAACGAGACTATCACTATGCAGTCCTATTGCGAGTCTTTGAACAGAGTTCAAGAGGTGCGTATCGGTTTTCCTGGTTCACGCTACAGTATTCTGGCCCTGATACTAAACACTAACCACAGCTGGGCTTTATATAATTATATAATATAATTATATAATTATGCAAATGATGACCTTGATCCTTTCTCTCATGGATGTTCTCACTCAGACTTTTGAGATGGTTGAAGAACCTTCCTCCAACTGCTTTCCTGCTCCTCCTCCCCCATCTGCTCTTTCCTTCTTTCCATCCCTTCAACGCTGTGGTCTGCCTAGGTATGCTGTAGATGAAGCGAGGAAGCCCAGGGACAGGGATGGCTGCCGAAAGGAATCCTATGGCCATCCTACCTTGAAGCCAGGCCTGTTCACCATCTTCCGGAGTCTGTATCCGATGACAACAGTGGGGACAGAATATCGAGTTTACACCAACACCCTTTCGGCAAACACCACATGGAAACATTTATGTGGCTATATATTATACATATGAAGTATTTAACAAATGTTATATTTTTGTTGCAGATGTGAAACAACTGGTACGCACTGGCGGTGCAGTGCACGACCCTGCAAAGCCAAGGTGCAGAAACCACCAGCGGCGTGTTTAAGCCTGCAGCCATCAGTCACACCCAGTTCATTCCCAGCCAGG
>NW_017802858.1:653467-667258 GCF_001625305.1 Branchiostoma belcheri
ACTTCCAAGAATGCCAGAATGTGATGCATAGACATGTCCAGCTCCTGCTGTGTGATCAGTTTCTCCTTTTTGGCAAATGCAACTAGAGAAAAAAGAGAAATAATCTAGGCCAGCAGTATATATACAGAGATGTTCAATAACCAAAAAATTAGGTACAAAAGACCAAACGTATATGAAGTGTATGGTCTTACCAGGTCTCAAGAGCTATGAACCATTACAATCTAAGAGCTCTGGTCCCCAGATCTAAGAGCCACACATACATTACATGTACAGTGCCTTACCTGGTCCCAAGACTTAAGAGCCGCGCAATTATAACCTGTACAGTGCCTTACCTGGTCCCAAAATCTAAGAGCCGTGCATATATTACTTACCTGTACGGTGCCTTACCTGGTCCTCAGACCTAAGAGCCACGCATATATTAACCTGTACGGTGCCTTACCTGGTCTCTAGACCTAAGAGCTGCGCGATTATTACCTGTACGGTACCTTACCTGATCCCCAGACCTAAGAGCTGTGCAATTTTTACCTGTACGGTACCTTACCTGATTCCCAGACCTAAGAGCCGCGCAATTATAACCTGTACGGTACCTTACCTGGTCTCTAGACCTAAGAGCCGCGCAATTATAACCTGTACGGTACCTTACCTGATTTCCAGACCTAAGAGCCGCGCAATTTTACCTGTACGGTACCTTACCTGGTCCTTAAACCTAAGAGCCGCGCAATTTTACCTGTACGGTACCTTACCTGATCCCCAGACCTAAGAGCCGCGCAATTATTACCTGTACAGTGCCTTACCTGGTCTCTAGACCTAAGAGCCGCGCAATTTTTACCTGTACGGTACCTTACCTGGTCCTTAAATCCAAGAGCCGCGCAATTTTTACCTGTACGGTACCTTTCCTGGTCCCGAGACCTAAGAGCCGCGCAATTATTACATGTACAGTGCCTTACCTGGTCTCTAGACCTAAGAGCCACGCAATTTTTACCTGTACGGTACCTTACCTGGTCCCCAGACCTAAGAGCCATGCAATTATTACCTGTACGGTATCTTACCTGGTCTCCAGACCTAAGAGCCACACATTTATTACCTGTATGGTGCCTTACCTGGTCCCCAAACCTAAGAGCCGCACAATTATTACCTGTACGGTGTCTTATCCCAAGACTTATAAGACACACGGTGACACACAAATATTGGTAACCAAATATTAACGTTAACCGTTACTGTTAATAAATTTGGTCCCCATAGGTACAGGTCATGCTTTATAAGATCATACATAACGCTGTCTCCGTCCCACACTCAACCAGGATTGTCCCGGTGGCTCGATGCTCCCGCCGCATCAATCACACTCAAACATTGCAGGCCATCGCGAGCAGAACCAACTTCTACAGGCTCTCGTTCTTTCCCCGCACCATCAGGGAATGGAATGAACTTGAGCCTGGTGCGGCGGAGGCGGGGTCTCTTGCCCAGTTCAAATCTGAACTGGCGAGGACCCTGCTGCATTGAGCCACCCCATCATGTCTTGTATATATGTAAATATTACTAACGCACTAATGCACTTGTCCCGTCTTTAGCACACACAAAATCAGTTGTCTTATGTTCCCTTCTCATTTATCCTTGTTTTACCTTGTTTTTATGTACTGGATCACAATTGTAACTAATCAATGCGTAACGGCTGCCAATAATCCTACATGGTAGGGCTAGGCAGTAACGGAGATGATGATGATGAGAAGCCATACAAATATCAGCTTTAATACAAGGAGGTTCTAGGAAGTCCTAGTTTAATACAAGGAGTTTAATCTATACTATTTATAAGGTGCATTATCTGGTCCCCAGAGCTAAAAGGCTAAAAGTTATATATGCAAATATATTAATCAAGGAGGCTTAAATTGTTAAAATCAACTCTCCTTGATATTAACTGTTACCTACATGTATATGTAGTGTTACCTGGTCCTCAGAGCTTAAATCCCCTCAAATATGATCTGAACTGTGCTTTTCCTTGTCCCCAGAGGTAAGAGCAACACAAATGCAGTGAATATAGACGTAAAAGTTGACGTTTTTGCAGGTAAATCGAGGGAAAGACGCAGGTAGCCCTCCCCATACTACCGAAACTGAGGTATTGCTGCAGCATATGAGTAGCAATCCAGTGTCCTGACCAATAGCAGCGTGGCTGTTCATCGTGGCTGCTCTGTGGAAATTTGAGCTGGCGATACCTCGCCAAAGGCAGTCAACGAGTCATCTCCTGCTCTCAGGTAAGTTTTCCTTATAGCGACAATTCTGCCTGACAACCTGCTCTTTGTTGTTACATTTTGACAAACTAAAATGGCTTTCTAAATGCCCAAGGCTTCCTCTGGTTGCGTCGAGTACTTAGTTACGGCTTTTTCTGCCAGTATTTTCGACAAATTCTTTCTAGAACCAAGGACATGTCCTTGCTAGAACTTAAAAGCACCAAACATTCCCAAGATGGAGCACATAGCACATGGCCGCCTTGACGACGCCATCTTGTTCTTCGTGTTTCGTCATTTGAAAAAATCTGTTATTTGAGGTTTCTTCAACCAAGGACAACGAATTATTCACCCCTAACAACGTCTAAATGTATATAGGACCATTTATATCAAATTTCCGATACCCTATTTGCTTAAAGGCCCCCCTTAAATCTTGACATTTTCTACTGCGCGGAACGGATGGAGGCGTAACGGGTCAAAATTTGTTCCGTTCCGGCGCCGGGAAAACCGGCGTGGTACAGGCATTTATCCGAAATACAACGCTTATTAATCGGTATTAATAGTTGAGGAATGTCTCCATCGATCTTCATGTCCATGAAAGATTTATCAAAATTTCTCTGACATTAAGCAAGCAGCTTTTATCTGCGGCTATTTCACAATTAGGTGTACCCATTTTTTTCCAGCATGTTACCAGAGGATAGCAAAATCTACATAACTTATTACTGTTTTAGACTTTTATTTCCAAAGAGCTGGTGCAAGATGGAACACAACAAAAAAAGAATTTTGAAAATTGGTTAACATTTGGGAAAAATATTGACCAAAACGTGGTCCAAAATTGGATGTTTTTGAGCGTTAGGCCACACCAAGTAAATTTTATGGATGACGTCCTTTGGAGACCCTAAATCTAATGCGAGAGGGCGAAAAAAAAACAAGAAGGGCCCTAAAAAACAAGATGCCTAGATTAGAAATATACTAAGAGACGACAAATGTTAGGGCACAAATTGAATGAGGTGACACAGTGTAACAAGCAAGAAGTCTTTTATTCATCATCAAAGCAGCAATAAATCAGGTGGAACAGCAGTTGTCGTCCTGTCCTGTTTTCGCGTTACGAGTTTCACGTCAATCTGACGATTTGCTGCACTGTCGTGACTCTTTGGTCATAGTTTACAGGAAGCGGACTTTCTTGTTTTTTTTTTCAGGAACGGGCCAAAATCAATGCGCGCGCGGACGTCATCCATAAAATTTACTTGGTGTGGCCTTACCGGGGACCATTGAATTTTTACTAATTCTAAGCATTAGATTTGAAAGGACATTTTGTACTTCCTAATTAAAAACTATTTGCTTTCTACATGCAGTCATAGGTCTACTTGTGATCTTTAACTTTTATTTGAATGTAATATCCCTCTTTTGGTTCAATCAAGGCTATATTCCACTTTTACCCACATATTACCAATTTTCAATCTAATTTTATATGGATATTTCTGAGTGTGTAACTCTTAAAAATATGCTTCTATAGGTGTTCATTTGGCTTTTGAAATTAAGGTATGATGTGTGTGAAGGTACAGAAATAGAACAGAATCATTCCGTCATTCTTGTGACGTACTGTTAGAGATCAAAGCCCAGGATGTCATTTTCCAAAAAAATCTGTAGCGTCCGTACCCCCCCTTGATTCCTGTACCAAGTTAATCCTGCAGGTTAATGATAATGATGGCTAGAAGGTCTCTATTGCCACATACCAAAACACCATGTAAACCATTGCTGTCATAAACACTCTGTCTAGTATAGCACCATGAACATCAAAATGTAGCGTCCGTACCCCTGTAGCGTCCGTACCCCCTACCTGTAGCGTCCGTACCCCCACTTAAGGTTTTCAGCAAAATACTGCCAAAATTTTCATCTATATGGTAAAAATCTTAGTTACTACATCAATTAGGCCATGTTGATTTGATTATATGGATGACATCTGCTCGCGCATGAATTTTCGGCAAAAAGTTTCCAAAAAAAAAAAAGTTTTCAACCATACTGTAAATCGTACAAAACAGTTGCAAAATGACCAAAAATATACCGTAAGTTACAAAAAAATAAGTAAAAACTATACCAATGTCGTAGAATGCCAAAATCAAACGAAAAAAGACGAAATTGTAAAGAAATGAACTTGAAGACTAGATTATTCGCCAAACCATATTCTGTCCCATTTGTTCAACCCTCATGACCGCGTACATTTCAAAATGAAAACTTTTTTTTTTGCAAAACTTTTTTTTATTCGCACGCGCGCATCAGTTTTGGAGTTCCCAGAGGATGTCATCCATATAATCAAATCAACATGGCCTTACAGTTGAAACAGATACAGATTGTTAGCATTTTCACTGAATGTGTGAGTTTGTGATGCATTTTACAAGTCTGTCAGTATGTGGCGGCTTATTGTTGCTATAGGGCAGGGTTTGCATTTCTTCCCATTTTTCTAATCCTGTTACATTGAAAGATGGAAGTTAGATAAGGAAGTCTTAAAAACTCAGGAAATATTGACACAAATGCCAACTTGAACTTGTTGGGAGCTAAGGGGTATAGGTTTATTTGTATAGCATCCAACACTGTCTTTCAACCAGTGTAAGGTGTTTCTTTTTGGGGAGAATCCTTGACCCATTATAAATATTTTTTTAAGAAAGAGATAGCATTTGGCTTTAGAGTAAGGCTGTAACAGAAGGGAAACTTCAAGTTTGTCCTCCGAAAAGCAGGGAAAAAAGTGTCTCAGGGGGTTATGAATTTCAGAATTTTCTGCTAGACTACTACTATGGTCTTGTTTTCGGGTTGCCATGCAAAGTTGCACTTGTGTACAGACCCTACAGAACCCTTGTAAGCCCTGTTGCCACTTTGAAAAGTTAAAAACAGGGTAATATTTGCAAATAATTGCAAGTTAAGCTCTCAACAGTGGCACTCCCCGTACTTGCTTTTGCTTTTGTGTTGATGCCGTTTATTTATCTACCTTCCAGACAAACCAGACAGATTACTTTAAGGAATACTCCAGTCAAGTTTCTAAAACCTACCGGTATCAGGTTCAAAAAACCCTGCAGAATGAATATAGGAGGGTGAGTTGGTCTGTGGACTGATCTATGCTAATTTATTTGTCGTCAAATGTATTTTGTTGATATTTGAACAAAGTCTTAAATAAACCTTGAATATCCGCATGGAAACTTTCTTTGCAAGTTTCCTCCAGAGGCAATTTGTGATGTTAAATTTTACTTAAACATGTCTGAGAAGTGATTAAATACATCAGTATAGTCTTTTTAAGTTTGATGAAAGATATTTTACTTTTAAAAGGTGTATTCAGTGCTTTGTCACACCCTTTGCACCTTTAATTTGTGCTTGTTTTCATAATTTATTAGGTTTTGCCATTTTTACTGCATCAAAGTCTATGGAAAGTCTATGGAAAGTCTGAATGACCTTCAGCAGCTGTGACCTTGAGTGACCTTGACTCCATTTTGATTTTTCAGATTTCGGTGAATGACCTGCGCATCATCCTGCCATTCTACAACTTCCACTATGCTCCAGCCAAGAAGTTTATCCAGGAGAACATTCTTGCCAAGCTTCCAGGTAAAAAACATCTTCTTAACAGGTTCTCCAATGAGTAAAGAGACTCTTTTTACACAACCAAGAGTTTAGTCTTTTATTCAGCCGACGTTTCGTTGACTGTCTGTCACCTTCCTCAGGGCAATGGACCTATACCATTATTACGTCACAGTTTATCGCAATGAATGCTGGTCAATCGACGTTTATATTGTACAGGGGTGCGTAGCGCGGTGTGTGTTTGTGTAGCGTTAGCCTAATATAAGGCTTTTGATACAGTACTAGTTTCGTCTAATGTCACAACTAAATCACCCATGCGGCATGTAATGCTGTGTCAACACAACTAGACGCAGCAAAAAATCAGACATACATTACTTTGAAAACTTTGAAATGATCTTTATTCTTTAACTGACCGTTCTAGAATGTTCTTTAGAACAGGTAAACAAACTGTGACGTTATAATGGTACAGGGCTCGAAATTAACATTGTCCCAGTGTCAAATGACACTGAATTTTCAGCTTGGGACAATTCAAATTACGTTTCGGGACAATTTTGGGGCAATTGGAAAATTCTAAGACCATCCACGTCATTTGGGAATTTTGGGGCAATTGGAAAATTCTAAGACCATCCACGTCATTTGGGAACACGATCCATCCATCCTGCTGCAGACTGCTAGCAGCCTATAAATATATAATACTCTGACAAACATTTAAATTTGACCAATCAGGGATTCCAAATATCAGGGACGGTGCCATGCCCATGATATTATCATGTATTTCCCTACATTTACTAATAAAGTGGACTTCAAGTTCTACAAAATTAATTCAGTTGTTGTTTTCTTATTTTTGTCATCAACTTATTTCCTGAAAAGCAGGCTGGGACAGTCCATCTTCAGTTCGGGACAATTGAAATCTATGTTCGGGACAATTTGTGCCATTAGGCTCCCCCCTGAGGCGTCGCCAAAAAGTTAATTTCGAGGCCTGATGGTATAGGTCCATTCTGACTGGTTCACATTGCACTGCAGCACAGGCGTCGCTGCTATAGATGCATTCCCAATCGTCAGCTGAATAAAAGACTTGGTTGTGTAAAAAGACTCTCTTTACTCAGTGTCTTACCAACCTGATGAAACTATTCACGGTGGACTCCTTTTCTTACAGGTTATTGAAATTTCTGTATGGACTTCACCCCCAAAGAGTAAAGCATTGTTAGCTTGTCTGTCAGTGTGTGTGTGTGTGCAGCAGGAACTTAAAGGCCTCCAGTTGATCAGCCGATTCTCCACTTGGAACCTGAAGGCACCCAATTGTTTCCGTCCTTCCTTTGGCCGTGTTTGCCTGAAAGCCAGTGAATTTCACACCGTCTCTACTGGTAGAATCACTCTGTAGAGTCGCATTGGTGGCTTCTGACACTGCTTGTGCTGCTTGAATCGAAGAAACAAGATCGGCTTCAAGCCTAACCAGCTGACTAAATGTTTCACCGGGAAAGTCCTTCAGCTCTACATTAAACTTTCCAAGTGTGGTTAAAACTGAGTGGACCACTTTGGACATGTTGCGTGCGCTAACTTCTAGGGCCACCAACTCCATATAGCACGCCCTGACATCTGCTGTGAACGGGCTGCTGGTGTATGGTCCGTCACGCAACTTGATGGTGTGCTCCTTCTCTTCCAGTTGAGCTTGAAGATCTTCAACTTGTGCTTGTATTCTTGACATCTCTTTCTCTCTTGCTTTATCTTTCTTTCTCAGTTCTTTCAGCTCTTTTTGAATCTTCGACTTCTCCATTCTGTAATACTTCAACCTGTTGCGTTGACGTTCTTTGTCTTTCAAAAGAATTGTCACCTTTGTTTGTAGGTTACTGCATTTGCTACTCAGGTCTGCCTTGTCTTCAGTTAGTTGGCTTATTTTGTTGTCTTTCCTTCTATACTTTTGTTTCACATTCTTCATCTTGACCTGCGACTCCTTCTCCTTCACTTTTGTTTCTCTTTCCTCCAACAGTCTTTGCTTCTTTCGCATAAGTTTCTCATCTTGGTCGCTTTTCCGCTTCATTCTTGCTACAGTCTGTTCAAGAGCTGACTGTTTTGCAAGCAGTTCTTTTGTATCCAGCTCTTTTTGTTTCACCTCCCCCTCCAGGCGCTTTCTGTCCTGCAGTGCGGCCTCCCACTTGCCAAGTGAAGACCTTGAGTGGCTTGACGGTCCAGGTTCATCGACTTGAGGTTGGACTTGAGCCTGAGGCGTTGGTGGGATGTATGGCTCTTCACACAACTGCCTCAGCTTTTCCTTCCCAGAACTCCGCCTCCTTAAGTCCGTCACCTTCTTCTTCAGACCTTTCAAAGACAACTGCAGGCTTCTGGAGTTCACGTTCTTTAACTGGTCTTGTCCAAGCACCCGTTCCAGCCACCCCTTTACTTCATCGAAGGACTTTCCTGTCTTCTCTCGGTAGGTTTCAATTTCCGCTGCCATCATTTTGGTCAGCGGAACTCTGTCTTGGGCAGTCTCGAACCCATTCTTCAACACATGTAGGGTTACTCCGTGCTTCTCACATTCTTCCCCCACCTTGTTGGGGTCCACCTTCCCCTTCACTTGGTATATCTGACTGACCGGCATTTTCAGAAGGTTGTCCAGTCCCTCTTCCTTGCACCCCTCCACTTTTTTCCAAATCTTGTGCAGAATGTTTCTACATGGTGATGGCAGCTGGACGGAACTGTCAATTGCACTGACAAGTTCTGGGAGGGTCTCAGCAACACTCATACCCTGGTTGCGTAAGCCATCTTCTAGGACAAGGAGCGTGGAGCACATCACAGCACTGCAGTCTTCTGGAAAAGAAAGAAAAAAATAAAAATCAGATTCATAATTAAAATGTCTTAAAAATATAGTAATCTGAGTTTTCTTGAATGTTATAATACAAATTAACTGGAAATAATAAATAGGCAGACATTTAAATTTAGATCAGCAAAAAAAAAAATTACTAGAAAAATTGTCATTCCAGCAATTAAAATTCTATGATCTTTAAAAAAATGTGAATCGGAGTTTTCATGAATGTTGCAATAAAGTGGAAATGATAAGTGGGCAGATATTAGATAAACGAAAAAAAAAAAAAACAGATGGCGAAAAACATGTACTGTAGTATGTGCTGCCGCCCCCCTCCCCCTTTCCTGCCCATTCAAACATATGGGCAGATACGACCGTTCAGAACGTCGGGTTAACGAGCCTAAAAATGCATCTACAGCGGCAGAATTGTGATAAATACATAGTCAACAACCTGTTTAAAATATTTCCAGCCGACAAAAAAAGGTAAGTTCAATATTTATGCAAGCATCCGACTGTTAAATTTACTCAAGCTAACGCTAAGTAACGGTTGACATGTGAAGTTACGATACACATTTCCATCGAGAATTTATACCGCTTAATCCGAGTAAAAGTCCACAAATATACCCCAAAAACTAGCAAAAGACTTAGAAAAATACCTTACCTGGCTTTTGGCGGGTCGTGATGAAGTTTTCCACGTCGGATGGCGACATTTTTGCGATGAAATGAGATCGCTCGAGCACGGCTTTGTCGTCCGCCGCCATCTTGGTCCCAGCGAAATTCTAGCGGATAGTGCAAAAAGTAGCCCCACATTGTGCGTCTAACACGTGCTCGAAATATGCGAATCTTGGTACCAAAATAACGGCAATTTTCTGAATTTTTTGGAAATGTTGGCTATAAAAATTTTTTCACGGGGGACATGACCGAGAAAACGCGTTTTGAAAGTTTCAAATCGGAATATTTTTCGCCCACGAAGTCGTACAGCTAAATAGTTAGTATCATGTTGAAGCTCGTATTGTCGGCTACAAATTGGTAGCTAGTTTTTTCCCGTATTGCACACGGCTACGCGCACAGAGGCCCCGGGCGCTTACCGGCCTTTCAAAAATGTGCCTTCGGGCGGACCCCAAACGGGGCGCCGCCGGCAAATCGCGCACCGCCCGAGGTGAAATTTCTCGCTTATACTTGAAGGTATTTACCAGAAACTTCGATAAATATTGAGACCAAGACTTTATTCAACTCATGGTACAAACATATAATCATTTTGTGTTGATTATAAATGTGTTTGAGCGCTCTGAATTTGACCCATTTCACGTGTTTTTCGGCCCCGGGGAGGGTTTGAACTGGCGTCCAATAGCCCTATACTGAGTCCATTTTTTTGCAGAGGGTAACATTTTCTTCAAAATATTTCTTTGTAATAGTTGATACGTTAGAATGCAATCATACTCCTGTTTGTCGTCTTTAACATAGTGATTAGCTTTGTTAAAATGCAGCTTGCATATGTATATTTTTGACAGAGTTTTATCTATAATTGTAAATAATTGTTTCCCCCCTACTCGAAGTGGGCTCTCCCGCCCGTGAGAACGTCGCTATTCTGCCTGTTTCAGAATGGACTTTTTTCCTGCGCTAAATATTATCTCTGTGGTAGGATTTTCGACCTTTTGAGAGTATTACAGTTTGTAATTGCTAGAATACATTGTTTTGTGGAATTATTTTAACATATTCCTTAGAAAAAAATAATTTTGACTGAGCTGTGTGTGCGAGATATAGATACGAGAGATACGTGAACCTCCTTTGAAAAATGTTGCGATTTCTGCTGATTGTTTTTTTCAGTTATTAAACATAGTTATAACGTCCGTCATATGATCATAGATTTGTGGATCAGATGTGACACTTGTTCTCATTGAAATGTCCAAAATGATAATTTTAGTTTCTAATGACAGTAAAATCTGAGATTTTATACCTCCAGGCTTTTTATTGTATATTTTTATATGTTGTTTGTTATGTATAATTGATTTTGGTAAATTTGATGTGTTAGGTTTAGCGCTCAAGGTTGTCTGTATCTGTATAGCAGGTATAACCATGTTGTGTAACACACCTGGTCAACATTTTCATCTGCAAATTATAACTTTGAAATTCTATATCTGCTGCAAGGAACTCATAATGAAACTTAGGATGACAACTGGAACTGTTAAATCAGATGTTAAAGATAACATGTAATACAGTACTTCACCCCTGCCGTCACTGGAACAACTAATCTCCGACCCTATCCCGTCCGTCAAAAACCTAACTTTTAATCGGAACCAGTCAACCAGACACCCCTGTCAGATGCCTGGTAAAATACCTTAACACTATAACAGCCAAGCCACGACCAGTCATAGTACCCTTCCCAGATACTGTATTCCCTAATTAATAAATGTATTGTATTTTACAGGACGATGATGTTTTTTTGGTTCCTGGTTGACTACCTCCACTCTATGGTGGAGGGTCGCCAGCCCCTAAGGACCACTCATCGTGTCTGCAATAGCACCAGTCTGTGAGATCGGTTTGCAGCTTTTTCAAGGGGATCCCATACGAGACCCTAAGGCGGGGATGGTACAGCTGGGCTTTATATAATTATATGATATAATTATATAATTATGCAAATGATGACCTTGATCCTTTCTCTCGTGGATGTTCTCACTCAGACTTTTGAGATGGTTGAAGAACCTTCCTCCAACTGCTTTCCTGCTCCTCCTCCCCCATCTGCTCTTTCCTTCTTTCCATCCCTTCCTCAACGCTGTGGTCTGCCTAGGTATGCTGTAGATGAAGCGAGGAAGCCCAGGGACAGGGATGGCTGCCGAAAGGAATCCTATGGCCATCCTACCTTGAAGCCAGGATGTTCACCATCTTCCGGAGTCTGTATCCGATGACAACAGTGGGGACAGAATATCGAGTTTACACCAACACCCTTTCAGCAGACGCCACATGGAAACATTTATGTGGCTATATATTATACATATGAAGTATTTAACAAATGTTATATTTTTGTTGCAGATGTGAAACAACTGGTACGCACTGGCGGTGCAGTGCACGACCCTGCAAAGCCAAGGTGCAAGAAACCACCAGCGGCGTGTTTAAGCCTGCAGCCATCAGTCACACCCAGTTCATTCCCAGCCAGGTCAGGCACAACCACCCACAGATCACCAACAAATGCCCTGTATTGGCGATGCAGGGAAGAAAAGAAACATTATTGCAAAGCCAGGGTTGTAGAGGATCCAAAGGGAGTGTTTCGTCGCCTGGGCGGTGAACACAACCACCCACCCCAAGTACGTACTTACTTGCAAATTTTAAAATATAACGTTACACTAACAGATGAAGAAGTATTATATTTCACGAATTGTGCTTCATAAATTGTTTACAAAGGCAAACGACTGGTTTACAGGATTACTTTTATGGGTTAGTGTTACAGAAATAACCAGATTTATCATACCAAGGTATCGTACGAGTTCCGCGTCATCGCCAAGAATGTTGTCTAGCTATCATTACTGTACTTCAGAAGAAGACAAAGGCAGATACAGTGAGAGTATCAACGCCACCCAAAATGCCAAACATTGTAAGAACAACAAGAAGCCATAGACGACAATCCTCCGTGAAATTTTATATTTTGCAACAAAAATAATCCCAAGCGTCAACGCCAGACCTTAGGCAACGGTTAATACAATGAGGGCGCGTCACAATTCCTTTGTTATATTCCTTTGTTATATTCCTTTGTTATTTCCTTGATTTGTTTTTGCATTATTGCCTTAATTACTATGAGTTGTGGCTCTTGGTTTGACAAGTTTGTTTTATTACCACCTTACTGAGTTGCGGCATTATATAGTACTTTTACTTTTATTTGTACTAAGTTGACTTTAATTTGTACTTATAAGTTGACTTATCATTTTGTTATATCTGTTATTTTCTTGTATATTTTATTTATGTATGCCTGCAGGGCACATTGAAAAACGCCTTAGTGGCGATATGTACACCCTGGGTAAACAAATAAAAACAAACAAAACAAACAAACAATGATAAAGCATAAAAAGACCCAAATCCATTATTGCTCCTAGGGCGTGTAAAGATACTGTGCTTCAAGTTCGAAGTTCATTTTAATTACACACACACAATCTTTGCATTCACATAAAGATCGGACTATCATTATCTATCATGGTCATGTCACTTGTAACAAAGACAGCCCCACCGTCTTACCGTGCCTGTTACTTATTAAGCGCGACTGGCCATGCGGCCAGCACGCGCGAGTGTTACTGCCGCAGGTCAGATACCCGGGCAAAACCATTTCAACGACATTATAGGGATGTTTCATAAATATGCATTTACTCCAATATCAAAACTACTAGGGTAAAAATAAAAAGACGTGCATCACCACGGGCATGATGGCACACCACATGCCAAATTACACAGAAATGCTACGTACGGAACAATGCGTTTTGGCTGCGAACATCTATGGTACCACTTATCGACCCTCCGCATGTCTGCATGAAGTTCCACCCCCCCCACTGCTATTCCAAACAACTCGTTTTTCTGGACCATTCCAATTCGCCTCGTAATTGTAGGGGTGCATCTGCAATATTACATTGACCGCGAAAGCAGCAACGGCAAAAATACACATTCATGCATCAACACGGCATGCCTGCAGACAGCGTATAAAATTGCGTGCCGATTACACAAAGAGAACCCAGTGTTTTGACTGCGAACATGAAAAACCAGCCGTTCACAACACTCCGTCCGGAGGTCCTGACCTCCTTCACGGAGTAACTAGAGTTCCCCAATCTCATACCTTTGCCAAATGATGTTAATCTTTATGGCTGACAAATTATAGATTATTCCCCCTGATTGTGCTGATAGGATCCTCATTTCCATGAATTATATCACTTTATCATATTCTCAACCAAAAAGACTATAGGTATTATATTAACAAACAGTGCCATTCTATTATTTCCACATAAATTATGCAAACAAGGTCTTGATTTGTATACATTATGTTTAATGATGTTTACCTTCCTGAACTTCAATGAAGATATTCTGCATTGTTGGTACTGGTAATACTGAAGAAAGGACTCCAGAATTCATTACTGAGATCTAACAAATTTAAACATGCGTTCTGTGTGAAGGCTGAGTCGCGTGCTGTCGGTGCTGGATGCCCCTCCCGACCACAGAAGGTAGAGGATCGGC